>NC_089842.1:132920531-133234593 GCF_035609145.1 Eleutherodactylus coqui
TACAACAGTCGGTCACCCCTAGAAGTGGTAGGAGGGACAATGACAGTTCAGTGATATGTTCAGGACATCCTGCAGCCACATGTGTTCCTCTCATGGCGGCTTCCAAGAGGCTTTTCCAGCTGGATAATCCTCGGCCGCACACATCAAGGGTGTCATAGGAATGTGTTACGATCGTGTGGGCAGGCAAAGCACGGGACCCACACGATCGTGACCAAAGGGGACGCACACGGGTATCACCAGGGTCACACGGGACTCACACCGGTTTCAGGCAACTGACCCTGTGCTACACAGGGGGGATGACAGTGCCCTACCTAAGCGGGGACATTGCCCCAATAAGGGCAGCCCAGCGGTCTTTGGATCTGGGCCCTGGCTGATCCTAGGAGCCACGCACCAGAACAGGATGCATTCACATGCCACATGACAGACCCAGAATACACTGCATACAACATGCAACCACTAGTAACAGATTGGAAGCTGAATATAAATACCAGGTATTGGTTGACATGTTGTACAAGATGTTGGAAGCTAGCAGGCCACTTCACGGCTCCTGGTTATACTGCTAGTCCCTACACTAACCAGGAGTCCAGCAGAACCGGACACCGTTCACACCGCACGCTGCAACAGGACAGGACACAGATTGCAGGACACACAACAAACTAACACAAAACTGACAAACGGACATGAACCTGATCACACTGCAAACCTCACCAGACAAGCATTCATGACTACTCACCTGAGGGGCCATACAGACTGACCAGGGGCTGGGTTTATATGTGAGCACAGCTCCAGGGGATTGGCTAGCAGACAGTACCACACCCAGCCAGCTTAATCATTAACCCTGAGAGTGCTGTGCTGCTGGAATCACAATAGTACAGCATATCTCAGCAGCACACGTAACAGAATGCCTCCACAATATTGTCACACTTCAGTGGCCTGCCCACTCAACAGATTTATCACCAATAGAATGTGTATGGGGACCATCTGGGATGCCATCTTACACAGCCTACAAGTTTGCTTGCTCTAAAGGCTGTTACATCAAATGTGGACCGATATGCCGCAGATACCATACGGAACCTGTATGCCCCCATGCCAGCCTGTATCACATCTTGCATCCAAACTAGAGGCAGCCCACCAGGGTTCTAGAGCCTCCATGTCCGCTTGTATCACATTTTGTATTCAAGCTACAGGCAGCCTACCAGGGCACTAGAGCCTCCCTTCCGTGTTCAGTTTTCCACAATAAATCGTCGTTTTGGTCCGATATTGTAATCACTTACTTAAATCAACGTTGCAATCACTCATAAAAAAGTTTCATTCCATACCGACTACTTCTTGGTACTTGATTTTGTTTTGACGGTAAGTACAAGGGGTGGACAAAAATATGGAAATGCTGTACTAAATGCATGGGATTTTAACCATTAACTGCCCTTTTGATCCCTGCTTGGCTGAGAGCTTTCCCGCCAAATTTGTGTTTTACTTCACCTCTTGCCCTGCTCTGGGTGGTTTTGGGAGCCAGCTGGTAACAGCAGCTGAATGGCTCAAACCCCTGACTAATTGAATACATTTCACCTACTCTGGTTAATGTCACAGCTGATTGATCAGTTGTCAGTACTGTGTAGTTAGCTTTTTTAATAACAAGGGTATAAACTAACGGACCATTGTCCGAGTGCGTATCACGGCCACTAGCTGTATGGACTCCTGCCAGCAGATTAGCTTTATTTTCAAGCTGCATAGCTGAGTGTCTGTGCAGCTTGATGGGGCAGAGTGATGAAACGAGGTCCCTTTTCTACTCTGCAGCAGCAGAACCTAAGCTCATGCTGTGTTGTTTGATACACAACAAGCTTAGGTGCTGCACTGTCGGGAGAGAGGAGAGGCCTTATCCACTGCCACCTATCAAATAAATGTTTCTTGAGGAAGGGGGTGGAGAAAGTAAGAGCAGACATCACAGGAAAGCCCACCAAAATGTCAGTGGTACATTTGTTTCTTAGGTGATTGTGCCCATCTCCACCTATTTTTTGGTCTAATGACCAAGTGATTATCATATTCGCATTATAAGAGCCATAACTTGTTGACATAGCTGTATGTGTTCTTTTTTGGGGGGGAAAAGTTATATATTTTTTTAATGGCACCACTCTAGGGTACATATATTGTATAACATTTTTAATAATTTTTTTTGTGGGGAGATGGAAAAACCCTTCAGAAATTCTGCCATCGTTTTGGGGATTTGTTTTCACCAGTCGGTAGAAATAACATGATAACTTTCTTAACTGGATCAGCTCGATTGCTGCGAAGCCAATTTTATGTAAATCTCCCGGCTGCCATGTGAACCCATTGGTACCTTGCAATCACACTGCTGCGTGCCAATGAGTGACAGAAGGATCCCCCTCCCCATGTCATCTGCTTACGTGCTGCAGTTGATTATGGCATGTAAGGGGTTATATTGAGGTTTCTCTGCATCTGGCGGTTGAAGCCTGGCTGTCAGTAGTCAGCTAAGCTGCAATTAAAACAATTAAAAAAAAAAACCTATTGAATCTGCATCGAGGCATTCTAAGATTGATAGCATTTTACTTTTCCAACAAAGGAGTTATGTGGGTTCTTGTTTCTGTGGAAAGAGCTGTAGTTTTTATTGGTACCAGTTTGAGATACGTAAGATTTTTAGATTACTTTTTATAGCGTTTTCTAAGAGGCAAGCAAAAAAAAAAAATGGCAACTGTGGAGTTAGTTTTTAATATTACATTATTTTTCTGGCATTCACCATTTGCGATAAATAGCAAAGTATTTTCATTGTCTGCGTCATTACAAACAGGGTAATACTTATTATATGTTACTTTTTAATGTTTTTTTTTAATCCATTTAGAAAGGTTTTTTTGGTGGGCAAAAGGTGTCTTTTTTTTGTTCAATTATTTTTGACGCTATTTTTTTGGTCCCTCAAGGGGACTTGAAGATGCAACAGATAGTTCAATCACTAGGATAATATATTGCATTAATTATGTAATACATTCTACTAAGCCTATGACAGCAGCCTCTTAGACTCTGCCTAAGTTACATGGCAGACATGGAAGCCCTTGTCAGGCTTCTGGCTGCCATGTGAACCCATTGGTAACTTGCAATCACACTGCAGGGTGCCAATGGGTGATAGAAGGATGCCCCTCCCCATGTCATCTGCTTACATGCTGCAGTTGATTATGGCATGTAAGGGGTTATATTGAGGTTTCCCCGCATCTAGCAGTTAGAGCAGGAGCCTGGCTGTCAGTAGTTAGTTAAACCACAGCCTGTAAAAGATGTATGTGCAAATTAAAAGCCTGTAAGCGAGGTCCGTAAAAAGGCATATTGGCTGCCACTAGTGGGCCTAAAGAAAGTATATTAGCAGCTCCATGTTCCTCACAAATAACATGAGCTACATGGGGTTATTTAGCTCATTTAATCATATTACCCACAGATTGACATACATATGTAATTGTGATTATTAGGTATTTAGATGCCGCGGTCGCTATTGACCATGGTATCTATGAGATTAGCCCATTAGTGACCACCAATACATCTTTATACTGCGATCACTAGTAGGCTTTAAGCCTGTATATATGTGCCCGGAAGACCTGGGTTTTGGCTGTCCATTGAAAACCGAGTTCCTGCTCTAATGGCTGAGAGCAGAAAAACCAGATCTCAGCTGTTTAGGTTCAATAGGTTTTTATTGGGACAAAACAGTATAAAGGTGCAATCAGGGTACAGACAAGGAATGTACAATAGTTCTAGTTCAATTTAATTACTGTACATCTGCTAGGGCCGCCCCTCTCTTAACTAGTTGGTGCAGTGAGTCACTTTGTCCTCGGTTTTATAGGTAACAGTATTTATCTAAACGCAGAGTTGTGGTCTAGTAAAACTCTAAAATATACAGTAGAGGGGGAAACAAGATCTAGAGAGAAAGAAAGAGAGAGGTAATGAGGAGAGGGTAGAGGGGGGGGGGGGGGGAGAGAACAGACCACCATACCTTCCTTGTTTGGCTAGCATATCGTTTGGGTCTGCTGGCGTTAGGAGATCTTGGTGTGTGGGGCTCCCCGCGTCTTCGCATGGGCAGATCTCAGCTGTTTAACCGTTTACATTTTGTAGTCAATAGTGACCATGGCATATAAGCAGTTGGCAGGGAAAGGGGGCTCCTTCTGTCATCCATCGGTATACACTGTGCCAATGGGTTTCCATGGCAGCTGGAGGCCTGACAAAGACCTCCGTATCTGCATCCAGCAGGGTCTAATAGGCTGTTGTCATAGGCATAGCACACTGCAATAAATAAGTCATGCAGTTTACTATGCTTGGAATGAAACAATCACATCTTTGAAAAATGCTGTTTAAAAAGAAAATAAAAGAAGGGTTAAAGTTTATTTAATGTGATTCTGTCACCAGGTTCCTGAAGTTTGATTCAGAGCTAAGCTCCAAGTCATGGAGGCAGTCCATGTCGGCTTTTCCCTACCCACGTCATGCCAACTGACAGCTCTCTCCCCTTTTGTGTATAGAGAGAGAGAGAGAGCTGTCACTCTGTATGCTGCGGGTGGAGAGAGGCCAGCGCAGCCCGCCTCCGTGACTCGGAGCTCAGCTCCAATTTAAACGCCATGAACCTGGTGACAGAATCCCTTTTTAAGAAAAAATAATCCATTGTCTTTTAAAAGTACAGGTATCTGTATGAAGTACCATTTTTGATTCCGGGCTACCAGACCACAGATAATCCATCCGATCATCCATCCATTGAAAGTTTAATGAGTGCAGCTTCGAGACTGAGGACTAAGATTGAGTGGGAACTAATTTTGGTTCTTCTTGGTTTAACAAAATGCCCCTGGACTCCTGGAAGTGGGGAATCAGAAGATGGTAAATCAGAAAACAACCTTCCTTATAACCATAACTACAGCAAGGGGGATTAGTTGGCTTCATACTCTGTCAGTCCAAGAACTTTTCTGTAGAATTCTGGGCAATAGAATTATCTTTTAAAATGGATCCCATTTTTCTTCCAAAAGTAGTATCTGATTTTCATGGATCTCAGGACATTATTGTACCTTCCTTCTGCCAGAATAAATGCAATGAATAGGAACACAATTTTCATATCCGAGAACAGTGGTGGCGAACCTATGGCACACACGCCCTTCGTTACTAGTACTATTAGAATAAGGTGACCAGATGTCCCGATTTAGGCGGGACAGTCCCGCTTTAGGATCCTGTGTCCTGCTGTCCCCAGGGTCCCTAAGCAGGACAGTCTTTTGTTCTGCTTTCGGGACGTCTGTCCTGCTTTCGGGATGTCAGGTCACCATGAAAGTGATTACCACCCTGGGTGCCATGGCTCCCCATTTGGTAATCACTCAGTAGCACTGCTACGGGTGTACAAACTGACGACAGTGTGTGCACCCAGGTTCTCTCTCCTTTTGGTTCCGCAGGAGGAGAGGGGAAGGGAGGAGCAATCCTGATGCACACACTTCTGCCCACGGCAGTACTTTAAAGACAAGGAGGAGGTAAGTATATTGGACTTAGGGGGTTGCTATTACTACTGGACTACTGTGGGAGTTATTATTACTACTGGGGCCAACATAGGGAACACTATTACTACTGAGGCCACTGTGGGGATTGTTATTACTTATGGGACCAATAAATCAGAGACTATTACTACTGAGGACACTGTGGAGGGGGGCACTATTACTACTGGGGCTAATATAGGGGACACTATTACTACTGAGGCCACTCTCCACATGGCAGCACAATTCAAGCTGACTTAGGCCTCATGTCCACGGGGAAAATCAGGCCCGCTATGGATTCTCCATGGAGAATCCGTAGCAGGTCCCTCCTGCCCCGCGGACATGACAATATGTGGGGTATACAAGATACTACACAACAACCTACTACTACAAAAGCAATTACTATAATAATCAAAGTGGTAAGAAGAGACGTGATCCAAGCACTCCATTGTCCAAAAATGCCCTCCAACCATGATGTAAATGGATCATAAACACCAGAATTTTCTGCAAGTTCAATAGATAGACTTAGTAGTCCGTGCAAAACTTTAGTCACTGATCCGTCCGGAGCCGTGTTGTTGGGGATGTGGGTGCAGCATGAATCCCCAATCATCTTGCAGACTCCTCTTTTTTTCTGCTATTGGCATGTCCAGAGCAAGACAGTTCTGGAAGGCCATAGAGGATGTTGGTCCTTTTTGTTCCACTAATCCTGGTATGGCATCTCTGGTGTAGTTTACAAATCTCTGTTGATTATAATTTATATAATTAATCCAATCAATATTTTTATTAATTGTGCACCAAGGACAAAAGACAGATTAGATTCCTCCTGTAATCTGGTTTCTGGCTTTAAACTCATTTGGCACTCCCCTGGGTACCCCTATTTCATCAATATAAATACCTGCATCAAAAGATCCACCTGGTAGACTACGTCACAGTCTATGTAGAGATTCTTTATGTCCTGATGGGGGTGTGATTGTGTGTCCTGTCCATCCAGCTGGGAACAGCTGAAAGGGGAGGAGTACCTTTGTAGGTGCGCACTTACCTTTCCACAATTTGGGCAGGGTTGCACACATCCTACCATCGCCACAAATCCATCAGACATCCTGCAGTGGAACTAACATGTCTTGCCATCCTGACCCATTAGTAATGGTGATTTCTAGGTCTGGAGGGCAAAATGCTTCTGGGAGATCCTTCAAGTGAATTACACCATATTCAGACTTGAAGCAGGTGTAATTCCCAGGATAAAATTTAACACCTTGTACTGGATGTGTAATTTTAGAAAAAGGGAACAAATTAGCCAAAAGTATACATACAGAGTCATTATATACTTGTTTATGAAATAAGTGCTCAAGACACTTTATGGCTCCTAGATGGGTTAAATTATTAACTGCAAGGGGAACAGTACCGAGATGGGGTCTGGCAGCTGCACAGGCAAAACAATCAGTTTTAGGGGGCGTGGCCTGACTGATGGAGAGCTGAGACGTGTGGCGCCTGAGCTCCGTCTTCCCCACGGCATCTAACCCCTCAAAAACGGCATCCAGCCACCAGAATACCTCCAGAAGCAGGGACATGGGAAGGAGAAGAGGAGGCACCAGCACCAGCAGGTCCAGGGAAGAGGACTCCGGTCCCCTGGACCGCTACATGACCACCCATATACAGGGAGGAGAAGGCGCGAAACCGCCCGACCCGGCGGGAGCCGCAGAGGAGAGGGGAAGAAGGCGCCGGACAGAAGCCCCAGCAGACCCGGACACAAGAGACGGCTCACCACACAAACCGGGGGGCCCCGCGATACCGCCGCCTGCAGCGGGCCAGGCACGAGGGAGAAGCGTGGACAGGATGGCGCCAGGAGATGGCGCGCGTGCGTGCCAAACAGCGGAGCAGCAAACGAGCCCCAGTACCGCCTCGGTAGCGATCCCAGACCTCCACCCGCACCCAAAATACTACCTACCGGCGGTGGAGAAGAGTCGGGCGCCGAAGCCGCGGGAAAGGAAGGTCGCGCCGGAAGTCAGGGCCTGACCGCCATCTTCCCTAACTGCCGAACCGGAAGTACAGGTACACAGAAGCCCGCTGATGCAGGGAGACGTGCCAGGATCTCCGGAGACACAGGGGGCAATGAAACAACACACAGGTACAGGGGAGGGAATGCATACCAGTCCCCCCTACACCAGAAAGACTGGCCCAAGACTCCCCAACACAAGATGGGGGGTGGAGGAAAGAGAGGGGGCAAACAATAGATCACCCCCACCTCAGGACTATACATATGAAGGGGAAGAGGAGTGGGCAACTACACACGGACCCTCACCCATACCCCCTGAAAGGGGAGAGAGCAAGGGGAACATGACCCCCCACACACACAAAGTAAAGACCCCTGAGGCAAACAGACTCCCCAACTGGGGACCTTGCAGAAGGCGACAGAACAAGCAGTAGCCCACCGCAACCAAACACAAACAACAAAGAAAGCGAAACGGGCAAATATGCTAATCACACATCTACCATCAAATACCAGCAAGGCCCACAAAGACCAGATAAGCAAGCTCCAATTACAAACCAAGGTCAGACAGAAAAGAGAAACCCCAAGCAAACTAACGTGAATACTACAGATGACTGGAACTGGAAGGAACACCTTAGATCGATCCCTACCAAGGAAGACCTTGATAACCACTTCGCTCAATTTGCCTCCTCACAAAAATCCACGCTAGAATCCCTACAGAAAGAAATTCAGCAAATGGGGCACCGTCTTCAAGCAACAGAAGAAACACAAGACCTCATGCTTCAACATATAAACGAACACCATGACATACTAAGCGAACACGCTACCCAAATCGCAGAACTAGCCACCCAGCTAGATGATATCGAGAACCGCCATAGGCGAAACAATATAAGGATCCGGGGCCTAAGCGAAGATATCGAAAATAAACACCTGGAAACCTGGGTGGTCAAGTGTTTCGGAGAGCTCCTCAGCAAACCCCCAAACGACATAATAGAAATTGACAGGATCCACAGGGCCCTAGGACCTAGACCTGCGGACCCAGGAAAACCGAGAGACGTGGTATGCAGGATCCACGTTTTCAAAGAGAAGGAGGAGATACTACGCCAGATCAGAAACAAAGGGCCGATCAAATTCCGCGACAGGAATTTGCTGATCCTACCAGACCTTTCCAGAAAAACACTCCAGCAACGCCGAGCCCTCAGACCACTACTATCACTCCTAAAAGATAGAGAAATTCCCTATCGTTGGGGATATACATTCCAATTGGTGGCGGGAAGAGGGAGTGAGACAGCCATTTTCAGAACTCTTGCAGACCTCCCTAAATTTCTTACCGTCCTCAAATTACCAATGCTCTCACTACCAGACTGGCAGAAAACAAGCTGCCCCACAATCACCCCGCCCAGGGGGCAGTGGCAGACAGTGAACACTAACCAAAGAAAACCAAATGCCAATGACAGAGATCATCCAACAAGGGCCCACACCCCATGAAGACTGAACACAACACACTTTGAAACAAGAACGAAGAGAGAAAACGAAGTAGCTTCGGGAAAGCAACGAAATAGTGACTTTTTAACCAACAATAGACTCCCTCTCACAATAATTAGAAAGGACTCTTGCTCGGATCCAAAGCCCAAGACATACGATAAAACCATGTTTGGAACAGATGGACCCACAAGAATACGTCGTCTTCGTCAAACCATAAAGACAGGACATTCTCACAAACTCACACTAAGCTATACACCGGCTCTTCGGGACTGACTACAGATTCCAACTCTACAAGTCGGGGACTCCCCTCTCCTCTCTTCTTCACTTTTCTCTATACACTTCTCCTCTACATTTCTTCTTTTCGCCTCTAACTCTTTAAATGACAAATAGGTTTGGATGCCCTTCACAACGTTCTTCAGCCGTCGTGGGGAGGGTGGACGAGGCCCGGACCTGGAAGCGACCGGACTCAGTCATTCCCCCACTAGGGACTGCAGCACTGGTTTGCTGCAAAGACGCTAGTCGTCTACCAAGTGTTAGTTCTGTACCACATGGTACACCTATGATGACAAGATTTCAATATGCTACAAGTGGTTGTTTGTCCCCCTTATCCTCTCCCCCCCCCTCACCCTCTTGTTTGACCCTTCTCCCCCCCCAATCCAGGTTGCGATACAGAAGTAAATATCAGCCTACAGCACTTGCTGGTCCTCAACATAACCTCCCAATATGACAGGATGGGATGATTAAAGGGGTTGTCTCGCGGCAGCAAGTGGGGTCATACACTTCTGTATGGCCATATTAATGCACTTTGTAATATACATCGTGCATTAATTATGAGCCATACAGAAGTTATTCACTTACCTGCTCCGTTGCTAGAGTCCCCGTCGCCATGGATCCGTCTAAATTCGCTGTCTTCTGGCGTTTTTAGACGCGCTTGCGCAGTCCGGTCTTCTGCCTGGTGAATGGGGCCGCTCGTGCCGGAGAGCTGGTCCCGCGTCGTCATCGTAGCTCCGCCCCATCACGTGTGCCGATTCCAGCCAATCAGGGGGCTGGAATCGGCAATGGACCGCACAGAGCCCACGGTACACCATGGGAGAAGACCCACGGTGCATCGTGGGTGAAGATCCCGGCGGCCATCTTGGAGAAGGAAGAAAGAAGTCGTCGCAGAGCGGGGATTCGGGTAAGTAATATATATATTTTTTTTAACCCATCCCTTGGGTTTGTCTCGCACCGAACGGGGGGCCTATTGAATTTTTAAAAAACCCGTTTCGGTGCAAGACAACCCCTTTAAATGTATGCTCTTTTAATACAAAGGGGCTTAACAGCCCTAACAAGCGCAATCAGGTGCTGTATAGACTCCACAGGAAGCGGGTTTCAATTGCTATGCTCCAAGAAACACATTTTCCATGCACCGGACCTCCGGACTGCGGGAAAAACAAATTTTACCCCTTATGGTTTCATTCCACACACCCGGAAAATAAAACCTGTGGAGTCTCCATAGCATTTCACAAATCTATGACACGCGTAATCCTGTCACAAGAAATAGGAGACGACGGGAGATACATATTCCTTAAGGTATCCATTGGCAATAGGATTCTCACAATCGCTAACCTATATTTCCCTAACCAAGGACATGTGGCCTTCGCATCCAGAGTTCTCTGGGGACTAAAGGACTTCGCAGAGGGGACCCAGATCATTCTGAGAGGAGATTTTAACATGTGCATGGACCCCCGACTAGACTCCTCCACGGGACGCTCTGCACTCAATAGACCGGCCATCCGCAGGGTTCAGAAAGCGTTAGTGAGTATGGACCTGATTGATCTGTGGAGTATCATCCATCCGGGTAAGCGTTATTACAGTTTCCACTCTATGGCACGCAATTCTTATAGTAGAATTGACTACATATTCATTTCACATAGTCTACTTGACAGGGACCCACAATGTTCCTTAGATGTATTCCTGTGGTCAGACCATTCTCCTGTCTTTGCATCCATGGGCCCGGGGGACACAGAAAGAAGGACACCCACATGGCGCCTTAATGATCATTTACTTAAAGACGCGGCCTGCCTAAGTGATGTAAAGCGAACGATAGAAAATTTCAAAATAGATCACGCCACAGACACCACATCTGCCCCGATAAAATGGGAAACCTTGAAATGTATATTAAGGGGGGTGTTCATATTCCATGGAGCAAGAATTAAAAAAGATCAAACAGCAAAACTCACCCAGCTAATAAAAGACCTCAATATTAAAGAATCCTCAAATAAATCCCAGGTGACTCCCTCCCTACAAGCCGAGATATCAGAACTCAGACACAAAATACTAGACATCTTAGACCAAAAAAACCTGGCCAGAAGAGATAAGATTAAGGCCGGTTACTATGAATACAGCGACAAGAGTGGCAGATGACTAGCCAGATCACTACATCTCAGAATGGCTCAGCCACACATACATTCCATCAATTCCTCAACGGGCAGACGAGTACACTCCCCGCGGGAAATAATGGAAGAATTTCGCCTATTCTACTCCACACTATATAATATTCCCGAAACACAGACTGAATCGGACAGTCGGTGTGGACAGAGAGTGGAGGAGTACCTGGACCGCCATGTCACGAGACACCTCTCTACGGAGGAGGCTCGGGACATGGAAGGAGATATTGGGGAGGAAGAACTTACACAGACGTTAAAAGGAATTAAATCCGGGAAGAGCCCAGGTCCGGACGGGTTCTCCCCGGGATTCTACAAAACAAGTGGGAGCCTGTTCTCCGATGTACTCCTAAAGGCCTTCAACGCAGTGTCTAGGGGTTGCCCCTTTCCTCCACAGGCCCTACAAGCACATATCGTTCTGATTCCTAAGCCAGGAAAAGACCTCTTAGCGTGTGGTAACTACCGCCCAATCTCGCTCATCAATTGTGACTTAAAAATTTTCTCCAAAATTATAGCAAACAGACTAAGTACCTCAATACCTCGACTTATACACGGTGACTAGGTCGGCTTTGTCCCGGGGAGGGAGGCCAGGGATAACGCTGCCAAGACCCTGTCCTTAATCGACTGGGCAAGGTGGAAAACGCCACTCTGCTTGCTTTCTGTTGACGCAGAAAAAGCGTTCGACAGGATAAGTTGGAGATTCCTGGAGGCGACTCTTCAGAAGGTCGGAGTGGGACCTAGGGCACTAGCATGAAACATGGCACTATATAGAAGCCCCTCGGCACAGGTCAGGGTCAATGGCAGCCTATCAGCCCCATTTGAGATCAGGAACAGTACGCGACAGGGGTGCCCCCTGTCTCCTACCCTATATATACTAGTGATGGAAACTTTAGCTAATGCCATCAGAAGCAACCCCTCGATTAAAGGAGTACGGGTGGGTAAAGAGGAACACAAAACTTTACTCTTTGCTGACGACCTATTAGTGTATATAGCCGAACCCCGAATAGGCCTCCCCAACATCATGCAAGAATTCACAACCTTTGGTAAACTTAGCAACTATAAAATTAATGCACAGAAGTCAGTGATTCTCAACATCTCGATCCCCAGAAAGGAAGCCGACGACCTAGCTGCGGGGTTTCCATTTCTCTGGGAATACAAGTCATTCAAATACCTAGGGGTCCACATCCCAGCAGATCTAACTCAGATATACGAACTAAACTATAAACCTATCTTATTAACCCTGAAGGGAGACTTGGAAAGATGGTCGGGGGCCCCATTATCATGGTTTGGCAGAATGAACGCGATTAAAATGGACATTCTGCCGAGACTACTATATATTTTTCAGACTGCACTGTGTAATCCCCCGGGTATCTTCTTTGACAGACTACGAAGCCAACTGCTCAAGTTCATATGGAAGGGAGGATCCAAAAGACTTAGCTATAAGAGCCTTACCAAGCCCCCCAAAAAAGGGGGGGATGGGACTCCCGGACTTTCGTGCATACCACAAAGCGACCATAGGTACTTTTGTGCTAGACCTATTTCACCATAGGATAGACAAATTCTGGGTGCAAATAGAAAACGGAAACAACATCCTCGAGACAAGGGGGGTGTTTTGGATCCCCGGAAATACTAACTGGGAGAAAGCAGACGCTTCTACCATGATGCGCATACTGATAGGAGCATGGAAGGGAGGATGTAAGATCACTGTCCCGGGGCCCCTCAACCCAGTGGTCGGGAACCCACACCTTCTGGCAACACTGACGATGCGTAGTCTAGGGTTCACACCGACGGGCACGGAGGCCAGGGTAGGAGAGGTAGTGGAGCCCGGAGGCATACAGGACCTGGTGTCCCTGGGAGGAGCACGGGAGGCTCCCCCGGGTTCATGGATGCAGTATTTGCAGATACGCAACTATCTAAAAAAGATAAAACCCAATCAGGGATGGAACATGAGTTATACTACCTTCGAGAGACTATGTTGTGCCTCGGAAACTCCCAGACACACAGTCTCATTGCTTTACAATCAACTGCTAGAGGAACGTCTGGAAAATCACCAGCCCAGATGGATAAGAGCTTGGGAGGAGGCCTTGGGAAGGGTGGTCCCCGGGGAGCTCTGGAGCAGGGCGTTCCAACTTACCCATAAGATGTCTATCTCTAGCAGGCTCCAGGAGTTAAACTTTAAGATCTTATCACGATGGTACTTGACCCCTGAGAGGCTACACACGTTCTTCCCCTCATCCCCGAACGTGTGCTGGTGCTGCCAGGTGGGAGCGGGCTCGATGCTCCACATCTGGTGGGAATGCCCTATGGTGACACCCATGTGGCAAGATATGGAACGGCTATATGAGGCAGTATGCAGAGAACCACTTACCTTAACACCTGAGTTGGCGCTCCTGTCCATCCCCTCAGGCGATGCTCCATCACTCAAAAAAGACCTATTCAGATATTTTATAATGGCAACTAGACAGGTGATACCGAGGTTCTGGAAACAGAGCTCAGGTATACCCAGAAGCGCATGGGTGGGGGCGATGGACGAGATAGAACGAATGGAGAGGCTTAGGCTAATGGAGGACGCAAAAGGATACGACCAGTTCTATCGAACGTGGGCCGTTTGGACAGATACCCGAAATACTCAGGGATTCTTGAGATGGTTAAATACAGGCTCCTGGGAGTAAGAAAGGTGGACCACGTATAGTAGCAACAACATAATACCTGCAACCTGGTACCCCAGCCCGCTCCCCCCCCTTTTTTTCCTTCCTCTTTTGCCTTTGTGCCTGACATACCCCACCCCTTGTTGTTTGTGTATATTATAAGTTACAACAAAGCCAAAGAAACTGGAGGTATAAGGAACTTTATTTGATGTTTCATTCAGTAATATTACAGTTTTTCCTTTATTATCGACAAGTTCAACTTACATAGTAGTTCCCAGGTTTTATGTGAATATGTAATGGTTCTACAAGTGATGTTAACAAAAAGCAATAAAAATACTTTGAAAGAAAACAATCAGTTTTATTGCTACTAGAGGCTGTAAACCTAACCCAACGTAACCAAATATTGGAGTCTCCATACCCTATTTCTACTGCATTCTGCTCCTCACTAGTAATATTTTCTACTAAATAGACTCCTGAGTCCTCTAATGCTTGTGATAGGTCAGAAGTTCTTATAGGGTTAACGGACTGTGCCTTCTTTTGATTGTTAGCTTGTTGGATATTAAACAGGGTTTCATTATTATGCAGCAAGAACTGGCCTTGGCCTTCTACATGACCACCCCCTGCTGCATATTCTACATATCTCCCCAGAATATATAGTCCCAGGTCAGTATTTTGAGGATTTTTGATTGTTATCATTAGAGGTCGACAATTACCTTTGTTCCACTCTCAAAATGCCCCTCTTCTAGGACACGAAAGATGCAAACGGGACAGGAGAGGGGTACCCTCCTTATCATGTTTACCTGTAGCTTGCTCAGGGGTGTAACCCCAAGATGTACCTGTGTTCCATGCTGCCTGAGACCAGGAGGAACAATAATCATCACCTGGTGAGGTTACACAAATATAATATTGAGCATTTAGTGATTGTAGCTGAGACTCAGAAGCACATTTAACTATGTCACATTAATCAAACTTAATAGTGACACTGTCAGAGCTAGTATCAACATATGTATACTGGTTTCTGCCCATTTCTATTGTTTAGCCATGAATTCGCAACACAGAGTGGTATGAGGAAACAAAATAAGGGTAAACAGATGAAAGACTTCACTTCTCCTTTGGCTCAAGTACTTTCTTGCAGTGTAAAGCGTGTATCCAGTTATCCTTCCCCTGTAGCTTAACAGAAGTAGGAGTGGTTAGCAGGACTTGGAAAGGACCATCATATCTAGGCTCAAGGCTTCTCCTGATGTGCTTCTTAATTACCACCCAATCTCCTGGCTTGAGACAGTGTGTTCCTTCCACAGAGTCTGGGTCTGGAAGGGAAGCATAGACCTTTCTATGCAGTTTGGTTAACTGAGAGGTAAGTTTTTGCATGTATTGTGACATGTTATCAAATTGGAACTGTAATTGCTGAGGAAAGCATAGGCCTAGACGAGGTGCTGAACCAAACAGAATCTCATAAAGACTGAGACCTGTCTGTTTGGTGGGCGTGTGTCTTATTGAAAACAGCCAAGGAAAGACAATCAGGCCAAGGTTTGTTCAATTCAGTCATTGCTTTCAAAATGTTGTTTTTTATGGTCCCATTCAGCCTCTTTACTTTCCCACTGCTTTGAGGATGGTAGGGTGTGTGGAATGCCTGTTCTATGCCTAACATCCCTGCCATCTCAGTCATGACTGCTGATGTAAAGTGTGTCCCACGGTCACTTTCAATGGTTTCTGGGACACCAAACCTACAGACCACTTCAGAAAGAAGCTTTTTGGCTGTATTTTTGGCAGTAGCCGCAGAAACGGGGTAAGCCTCCACCCAGCCAGAGAAGAGATCAACACATACAAGGACGTATTGAAACGGTCTAGATTGAGGAAGTTGTATATAGTCGATCTGCAACCTCTGGAAGGGGTACAAGGGCCTAGGAGTGTGTTTAGAAGGTGTTTTTACAGTCCTACCTGGGTCGTATAGTGCACAAGTCATACATCCCTGAGTATAAGAGGCAGCAACTACCAAAAAACTGGCCGCATACCAATACCTGGAAACAAGATCACACATTGCAGTTTTAGAGGCATGCGTGGGGCCATGTGTTAGGGAGGCTAGCACCAGAAACAAAGCTCTTGGAAGACAAGGCTTCCCGTGAAGTGTCCACATATCACTGGAATCTGAAGTGGCTCCTTTTGCTTACCAACCTGACACTTCATGGGAAGATGCTTGTTTCTGAAAAGACAAAAGAAGATGCTGTGAGACATTTAGCGATGGTGACATGTTGTCTTCTTCTTGGCAGATGGCCAGAACTGCCGGTGTGAGGGGCAGCAGGGCTGCTTCTTTGGTTGCTTGGTCTGCCAAGACATATCTAGAGTCCGTGTACTTGTTAGCTGTCTTGTGCCAGGATACAGGCGTGTATAAGGGCCTGCAGTTCAGCTTGTTGGGCTAGGATGTGTGCAAGTAATGACTGTTGATGAAGGACAGGGGTCTGTGTGGTGACCTCATATCCAGTGTGAAATTGTCCATCTACAGCATACCTGGAACCATATGCAAACAGGGTTAAGTCGGGACTGGGTAGTGGAGTGTCCTTGACGGAATCAAACCCACAAGTTTCCATCTGCATGAGCTGGGCACGGTCATGAGGTTCTTCTTGAGTTGCTTGGTCAGTGTCATCCTGTTCTGGTAAGAGAGTGGCAGGATTCAAAGTCTGACAACGGATGATGGTTACATTGGCAGGCATCAGGAGGGCACATTGGAGTCTCAGATGACGGGCTGCAGACAAGTGCTTAGGCTGAACCTGTGTTAGAATGGCAGAGATGTCATGTGGTGCTAACACTTGTACCTTATGATCCAGAACTAGGTCCGCTGACTTGTCCAACATCCTGGAGACTGCTGCTACTGCTCGTAGACAGGAAGTTGATCCTCTAGCGAAAAGGTCTAACCTGCTGGAGTAGTAGGCAACGGGTCGTTGGTGCCCTCCATGCTGCTGTGTAAGGACTGCTGCTGTGTGTCCATTGTTCTCACTGCAGTAGAGCCTGAAAGGTTTGTCATAGTTTGGCAGGCCCAGGGCTGGGGCTGCCAAGATGGCTGCTTTAAGCTGGTGAAAAGAGTCAATGGCTTCTTTTGTAAGTTGAAGGGCTCTTTCTTGAGACAGTCATACAGTGCTTGCATCAGTTGCGAAGCATTCACAATCCATGGTCTACAATAAGAAACAAGTCCTAGAAAGGTACGTAATTTAGAGACAGAAGTGGGTAACTTAATGTCCATGACAGCAGATTTACAATCCTGGGTGAGATGACGAGCCCCTGCCGTGAGACAATGTCCAAGAAAAGTCACAGATGAACAATAAAACTGGAGCTTCTTCTTTGACGCCTCACATCCGTTCTTTATAAGGAATTGAAGTGAAATTGAAGCTTCTACGCATGTAGCTTTGTCTGGAGCACAGAGCAAAAATCATCAACGTATCGTAACAAAACAACAGCCTATGATTCAGGTTGCCAGCCTTCCAACACTTGACCCATGAGCTGTGAGAACAGGGAGGGTGAATTCTGAGCCCCCTGTGGCAACGCAACCCATGTATACTGTTTGCCTTTGTGTGTGAAAGCAAACAGATATCAGCTGTCTTTATGCAAAGGGATTGAGAAATACGCGTTGGCGAGATCGACCACTGTATAACAACAAGTCCCAGCGGGAATTTGTGCCAATAGGGTGTGTGGGTTGGGCACAATGGGCGTGTCCAAAACCGTGGCTTCATTGACTGCTCTGAGATCCTGCACCATTCTATATTGCGCAGGTTGTCCTTTCTCACCCTTCTTTTTGACTGGAAACAGAGGGGTGTTACAAGGTGACTCTATTGGAATTACTGCCCCATTTTGCAGTAAGTCCTCCAGCTGACTAGAAATGGCTTCTGTTTGTGGAACTGACAATGGGTACTGAAGTATACATGGCAATGGGACGCCTGGTTTCAACCTAGCCTGAACTGGTGGTACTGTCAATCTACCTATATCCGCTGCTCCCTTGCTCCAGAGGATGACTGGAACTTGTAAGCATTGTTCCAGCTCCTCCTCTGACAACAAAGGTGTGCATACGGCTATAGGGGTTTCTGAAGATTGACAACATGCAGCTAGTATACAGATTTCTTTCTCTGCTAACTGACCTGTGATTTTAACCGACCCATCTTCTTTAAACTCTAAAGAGGCGTGGATTTTCTGCAGCAAATCTGCTCCTAGTAAGTTGAGGGGAGTGGTTTCACTAACCAACAATCGAGTAGTCAAAGAGTGGTTGGGTGTGAACTTCACTTCCATGGGTATAGACAAAGGAGTATCTTTTGGTGTTCCATCTACTCCTACACATAAAAGACTTTGTTTACTGACGTCACTCTCTTTGACATGTCTGCTGTGTATTATACTAGTGGCTGCTCCGGTGTCTACCAGAAAGGGGAGAGGACCTTCTGAACCTATAGTCAAAGAAACAATAGGTACTGGGCCCCTTCTGGATTTGCTAACTTGCAAAGGGCAGACATCATCAATGAGTACAGACACCGGATTGCCTATTTCCTAATGGTCAGAAGAGGACAGTCTGGGTTTGGACTGTCCATTCTGAGCCTTAGGAGGTTTCCTACATTGTCTACGCATGTGGCCCTGTTTGCCACAGTTGTAGCAAATGATAGGTTTTCGGGATTCATTATTGTCCAGGTTTACAAGTACCGTAGTACAGAAGCCTAGCTCCAAACCGCGGACGACTTGTAGAAGAGCCTGAGCCTCTAGAGTACGCCATTCAGGACGGGCAACTTCTAGTTTGTCCTTCAGGTTCTTTTTGAGACCTCATACAAAGGCTTGTGTAAGAAGTTGGGCATGTGCAGGGACATTAGGACTGTATCCCAAGTCCCTCCATGCTACCAGAATCCTAGACAAAAAATTTTCTGCAGATTCTGTCTTCTCCTGCCTAACATCATGCAAGGTAATTCCTAATTCTGTCATGCGCTTCGAGGCCCAGTCTTTCAGATGATGTAGGAAAGTAGCCCCTGAACCTGACACCTTAGGGTCAGGTGGTGGATTGAATTCCTCCATCATTAAAGGGAAGAAGAAGGGATCAGCCTTATGTCTGGCCACTTCTTCTCGGTCTTTATAACAACAGTCATAAACTCCTGCTAACTGTAGACAAGCTCTATAAAATCCCATGGGTTGTTTCTCAGGATGTGGCATTTTATTAGTGATACTAATAATATCTTGGGGGCACCAAGGAACATAGTCCTTGCGGTCAGAGTCAACATGTTGGTCAGGATCATTGGTTTTGATCCTCTGGGTAATGAGATGTTTAGGAGTTTGTGCAGTGGCCCCTTCCTCATCTATCATTTCTTCTATTACCTCTTTCTCTGTGGTGACAGGACCCTTTGACCTGGTATTATATGAGTGCATCATAGGTGCTATAACTTGTGGATGCAGAGGGGCAAAATCTTTACCTTCAGGCAACATAGGATATAATCCCGTATTCTCAACAGGCTCATGAAATTTTTCTCTTAAGGCAAACTGTCTGCTGGCTCCACAAGCCAGACAGATGTCTCTCCAAGTGGGGTTTTGTTGACCACAAGTGTGACAAACCCAATAGGGGCCACCGTTGGGGTTATAGGGCGGCGGTATATTTCTAGATATTGCCTTTCTCATTTTGTACTTACTGACACCATCATTTTCAATTCTTTCTTCAATCTTCCCTTTGGCAACCAGGCGGGCACATCTGTCCCAACCTTCAGCTGCCTCCAGGAGTTTAGCATCTTTAAAACTGCCTTCATATTCTATCATTGCATTTGACCACAGACGGGGACTGAGGATCCCATGTCTGGTGTCTTGTTTCATGATGGACTTCAAAGCCTTACATTCTTTAGCTATCTCTTTACCTTCCATACTCCTTACTATGTTTTTGGCCATTATCCATTCTGACTCATCCAAGGTGGCTCTCTTAGACCACCTATTACCCATGTTTCACTGGTAATCTATATGGGTTTTTAATAACCTTTTTCCTCCTTATATGAGGAGTGGGTAACCCCGTCTGAGGATATTATGTTGATTATGGCAAGAGATTCTTGTCACAAATCAGACACTTTTCCTACAGACAACATACAGTACAAGTGTCCCCGCTGCGTGACTCTAAAAAACTCAGACTTAACAGTGCAGGACCCACTTAAACCATATACACAGGTGTTCCCGCTGCGTAAGCCTAAAAACTCAGGCTTCACATTGCAGGACCCACCTAAACCATCGGTCCCTCGTCAGAGACCGGAACACGTAACCAGTAGATTAGGGAACTTAGATCATAAAATAGCCACACTAGGACAATTATTCAACCTATTGATATTATTATGGCCTTAAACACACTGAGTTACATATTCATTCAAACCTAGACAACGAGACAGCTTATTTGACAGGGTTCTTTGTCATATAAAATAGACCGAGTTTAGACCTTAAATGAACCACTCAATATAAATGAACACACTTACCCAACTTTGACCAGACAGAATCACAGAGACACAATGAGGGATAAGAATAACAGTTTCTTACCAGCTGGCTTTGTCCTGATTATGGGTCTGTGTATTCTGTCCGTTCGAGAGTAAGTCGGGTCAGAGGTTCCGTCGGTCACTCGGTCCCTGTTCGGGCGTCAGCTGTTATCGGACCACACCGGTACCGATCTGATGACCTCGTTGCCAGGTGCCAAATTGGTAGATATGGAAGCCCGTGATGAGGAGATTTTGCTAGCAAATATCTATCAATAGCATGAAATTACTCCACGTTATGTCAAGACACGTCTCCAATGAGAATCTCGATGAAATTCTACTTTATTATCAACATTGCCAACTCTTATACAGAAAGACGAGGGCGTATCCAAATGTTACTTGGTACAAAGATTAGTGTTACGTAGCTTACTGTTACAAAGGTGAAAATAATTATTGATCACAAGACTTATTGACATCTACCAAATATTCTCAAAGCTCTGAAGACTTGTCTCAGACACAGAATTACCTAAGTCAGGATATTGCTGTTGCATTAGACAATAGTTCTGCTATCGCTGTGTGTCTTCTCTGTTAACATATCTCAGCCTTATTTAATTTGTCTGTTGACTTCTTATCTTAAAATCCTAGTTCCTGACACTGCAAAGCATAGGTTTTAGTCTTCTATTTAAGGGTCAATAGTCCAATACAAGGTAAGAAACATAGACTTATTGCATTCTGAAACTTAACACTTTATATTCCATGACAAGTCTTACTGTGAAATCAGTTTCCAGGCGTCCCTTTATATTTTGGCTTATTTCTGGTGTAGTCATCTGGAAGTCTCAGCAGTTGGGTTGGGGGTGCAGTACGTTTTAACCTCTTGTTCTGTTTTCTGTCTCTATTAGGGCCTATGGACAATTGCTCCTAGTTGCTGACATGGAGATTTCCTGGAAACTGGTTTACTGGTAAGACGAATTCCTATTTTTTCTCCAATACTAGTATTGTGCACATGTGCTAAAAAGTTCCATTGAAATTCCACAGAAGCATTTTGGAACATCCAGATGGTCAAATTTGAGATGGGTCCCACTGTATGTTATTCTTGGATGGCAGTGACTTCTTTCATGTTATACTTTCATGAACACATCTTTGTTAGTGTTTTTCTAACAGTATTGGTCCATAAGGCCACATCAAAAGAGCTAAAGTATCAATAGCGCACCAAATGGTGTGGGTTTGTCATAGACTTCATTGCAGAAATGGGATTTGATGCGGGTTTCATGCTTTACATGTCAAAGGGTGAAATCCATGGCGTTAGATGCCGGACCGCAGAAAGGGCTGTCAGATGTTGCGGTAAGTATATTTTTTTGCCATGGGGGCCCAAAAGTCAGAAATCGCCTTTCACGCGGCTGAGAAAATCGCACAAGATTTGTGTGCTGTGAGACGCACGAATATGAATTCAATTCTATTGAATGAAGTCAATTATATGAGCAATTTTCCTTATTTTTTTTTCTCCCTGAGCTGCATGTTCTAACGTTTTGTGTTCCTCAGAACGCATCACCCATTGTTTTTAATTGGACTGTAAAACACATCGCACGATGTGCTATGGGAGACGCTGGCTGATCCTCCGCCGCACATGAAAGCCCTGCCGGAGGATCGCTGCTTTACCTAAAATGATAGGAGGCAGTTTTAAAGAAAAGCTCGCAGCCCTTCTGGTCCCTTTTTTTTTATTTTTGTTTTTAAACAATGCGCCATCATTTACAAGCATCGGCACTCAGCGGTGGGAGCCATGATGCTACGATGATGGCAAATGACTGACTGGTTGCAGCGATCACCAGTAGTATGAAACAATATTGTTGCCCACTTGTAAATAGACATAACTTCCAGCATTGGATTGCCGAGGAGAAACGCGATGAGTACTGTTGTGTTTGGGTTTTTTTATGTTTCTTTTTTTCTCCTAATAACATCTGTTTTTAATACATTTTTTTCTAAGATGGGTAACCCCTATAAGTTCAGGGAGAAAGGGGGAAGACTCAGATACAACATGAATGCGCCACTGAAATAGGCAAGAACCACCAACCACAGTGGTGTGTTCCTGCCTTGTCAGTATTTAACGCCTTAAAGATGCGGCCCTTTTAAAAATAATAAAAAAGTCGGTTTTTCATCCCAATTAAAAAAAAAAATCAGAACTCTTAATTATCCATCGACGTAGCTGTCTGATGACTTGTTTTTTGTGGGATGAGTTGTATTTTCAATGGTACTATTTAATGTACCATATAATGTACTGAAAAACTTAAAAAAAAAATTCTAAGTGGATTGATATGGGGAAAAAAGTGAAATTCCGTCATCTTTGGGCGGGCCTTGTTTCTTTGGAGGAGTGTTCGGGCCCGATATTGGCCTGTATAAAAGGACCATAATACGTTAGTTAAATATATGATAAATAAGGAGTGGTGTCTCTTTAAGAGATCAGGTGACTCAAACTGTACTTTAATCCCCATACCTCTATTTAATTAAGCTTGCAACACATAAGTCCAGAAGCTTCCACAATCCTGGGAAATCTAGCAAGATAATATCATGTAACCTGCAGAGTAGAGGGACAGAGAGTCCAAAGAGCTGCGAGACATTGCGTTACACAGGTGACTGTTCTTCTGTACAGTGATAGACGGGTGTAATGGACTAGTGCATTATACAAGGGACTGCTAATATGGAGGTGCAGTGATAGAAAGGTGTAATGGACTAGTGTATTATACAAGGGACTGCTAATATGGAGGTGCAGTGATAGAGGGGTGTAATGGACTAGTGTATTATACAAGGGACTGCTAATATGGAGGTGCAGTGATAGAGGGGTGTAACGGACTAGTGCATTATACAAGGGTCTGATATCATTAAGGTGCAGTGATACAGGGGTGTAATGGATTAGTGTATTATACAAGGGACTGCTGATATCGAGGTGCAGTGATACAGGAGTGTAATTGACTAGTGTATTATACAAGGGACTGCTAATATGGAGGTGCAGTGATAGAAAGGTGTAATGGATTAGTGTATTATACAAGGGACTAATATCATGGAGGTGCAGTGATAGAGGGGTGTAATGGACTAGTGTATTATACAAGGGACTGCTAATATGGAGGTGCAGTGATAGAGGGGTGTAATGGACTAGTGTATTATACAAGGGACTGATGACATGGAGGTGCAGTGATAGAGGGGTGTAATGGATTAGTGTATTATACAAGGGACTGATGACATGGAGGTGCAATGACAGGGGTGTAATGGATTAGTGTATTATACAAGGGACTGATGACATGGAGGTGCAGTGATACAGGGGTGTAACAGACTAGTGCATTATACAAGGGTCTGATATCATGGAGGTGCAGTAATACAGGAGTGTAATGGACTAGTGTATTGTACAAGGGACTGCTAATATGGAGATGCAGTGATAGAAGGGTGTAATGGATTAGTGTATTATACAAGGGACTAATATCATGGAGGTGCAGTGATACAGGGGTGTAATGGACTAGTGTATTATACAAGGGACTGATATGGAGGTGCAGTGATAGAGAGGTGTAACGGATTAGTGTATTATACAAGGGACTGATATGGAGGTGCAGTGATAGAGAGGCGTAATAGATTAATGTATTATACAAGGGACTGATATCCTGGAGGTGCAGTGATGGAGGGGTGTAATGGATTAGTGTATTATACAAGGGACTGATATCATGGAGCTTCAGTGATAGAGGGGTATAATGGATTAGTGTATTATACAAGGGACTGATATTCTGGAGGTGCAGTGATGGAGGGGGTGTAATGGATTAGTGCAATATACAAGGGACTGATATCATGGAGGTGCAGTGATAGAGGGGTGTAATGGACTAGTGTATTATACAAGGGACTGATATCCTGGAGGTGCAGTGATAGAGGGGTGTAATGGGCTCCTTTATGTTACACACGGGACTGATATCATGGAGGTGCAGTGATAGAGGGGTGTAATGGACTAGTGTATTATACACTAGTGATACAGGAGTGTAATAGACTGGTGCATTATACAAGGGACTGATGTCCTGGAGGTGCAGTGATACAGGGGTGTAATAGACTAGTGTATTGTACAAGGGACTGCTAATATGGAGGTGCAGTAATAGAGGGGTGTAATGGATTAGTGTATTATACAAGGGTCTGATATGGAGGTGCAGTTATACAGGGGTGTAATAGACTAGTGTATTATACAAGGGACTGATATGGAGATGCAGTGATAGAGGAGTGTAATAGACTAGTGCATTATACAAGGGACTGATGTCCTGGAGGTGTAATGGGCTCCTGTGTGTTATGCAGGGACTGATATGGAGGTGCAGTGATAGAGGGGTGTAATGGGCTCCTTTATGTTACACACGGGACTGATATCATGGAGGTGCAGTGATAGAGGGGTGTAATGGACTAGTGTATTATACAAGGGACTGATATGGAGGTGCAGTGATAGAGGGGTGTAATAGACTAGTGTATTATACAAGGGACTGATATGGAGATGCAGTGATAGAGGAGTGTAATAGACTAGTGCATTATACAAAGGACTGATGTCCTGGAGGTGCAGTGATACAGGAGTGTAATAGACTACAGTATTATACAAGGGACTGATGTCCTGGAGGTGCAGTGATACAGGAGTGTAATAGACTGGTGCATTATACAAGGGACTGATGTCCTGGAGGTGCAGTGATACAGGGGTGTAATAGACTAGTGTATTGTACAAGGGACTGCTAATATGGAGGTGCAGTGATAGAGGGGTGTAATGGATTAGTGTATTATACAAGGGACTGATATGGAGGTGCAGTGATATAGGGGTGTAATAGACTAGTGTATTATACAAGGGACTGATATGGAGATGCAGTGATAGAGGAGCGTAATAGACTAGTGCATTATACAAGGGACTGATGTCCTGGAAGTGTAATGGGCTCCTGTGTGTTATGCAGGTAATGTATTTTGGAGGGACAGTGTAAAGCGCTGTGTTTGAGGATGGTGAATAGTACAAGTGACTAGTATTCTGAAGGGGCCAGTGATGTTAACTGTGAGGGGCTGCAGTGTATGATACAGGTGAATTAATTCTGCTGCCTTTATTTGTGTCATACAATTTATTTTTCTCTTAATGTCTCATCACTACGTTTCTTGTTTTAATAGTTTAAATACCTTTTTTAGGATTTATTTTGTGCCCCTTACAATTTTATTTAACCTCATTGAATTTCTCCTGTTTCTACCGTAGTTTGTTTACCCTTTTAGGATATCATTAACAGGATCTAGTTAGGATGCTTTTTGTCCCTTCATGCCTCATGATGTACACAGTACTCATATTTAATTCATGAGCAAGAATTACCTTGAGCTCTATGACAGAGTGTGTGTATATATGCATAATATTTATTAGTGTCATGCTAATCTCCTGAATATTGCCAGTGTATCTATGACGTCAGTGGCAGAAGCATGGCTGATATATGTAGCTAGTTTCCTGCTGTATTTGCCAGGATTAGAGAGTGCTCCTATCCCGGCACATTAGCCCCTTAGATGCCATGGTCAATAGTGGCCACAGTATCTAAGTGGTTGACATAGAGAGGGGGCTCTTTTTCGTCATTGCATCGGCTCTCCAGTGACACGATAGCAGAGTGCCAATGGGGTGCTATGGCAGCTGGAGGCCTAACAGTAGCCTCTGGATATGCCATCTAAAGACATTTATGGCCCTTTCTGAGGCAGGCTGTAGTAGGCTGTTTTGTCTGTCTATAACATTTCAGTAAAAAAGTTACACAATCACATGGTCAAGTCCCCTAGTGAGACTAAAATATAGTTACAGGATGAAAAGAAATCAACTTTTCCCCCTTGCCCATTACTTGCAAAACTATAAATGCAAAAAATTATTCTATTGGTATTGCCGCATCCATAATGATATATACGGTGTTTCCCTGAAAATAAGACAGGATCTTATATTAATTTTTGCTCCAAAATATTTGTTTTTTTACATGTATGGCTGCCTGGACACTATTTTAAAAAAATCATGCTAGGGCTTATTTTCGGGGCAGGTCTTTTTTTCAGGGAAACAGGGGTAAAAATAAAAATAAAGAAATCTTCTTATTTGTATAGCCCCAACTTATTACGCAGCACTTTCAGGTAAGTTTTTAGTTTTTTTATTTATTACCCCCCACCAAGCTTGGTGCTCATTTTACCGACCTCGGAAGAATGGAAGGCTGAGTCGACCTTGAGACGGCTACCTGAACCATTCAGAGATTGAACTTGCAGCCTTCAGGTTGTGAGCGAGAGCTTACACTCTGCGCCACGTGCGGGTAGTATCAAACTCATGAATTGGATGAGGCTTGTGTTTTGGTCACGTAGTGTCCAAAAGAATGAAATAAAAAGTGTGAAATAAAAGAATGAAAAATAAAGCTCTTTGCAGTACTGAATGGAAAAAATTTTTTCTTCGGTAAAAAATGCTTTTATTGTGCAAAATAGTTTTATGCAAATTTTATTTTGCTGTAATCGTACTGGCCCATTAAGGTAACGTTATTTATGCTGTACAGTCAAAGTTTTATGGTCTCTAAAGTGGTGTTAAGGGGTCACAAGGCCAGTGTGTTGTATCTGCTCCAGATTTCTCATATTCACCACTGATGTAAAAAGCCCCCTCTGAGGCTCAGTCCATTCTTGATAGTGTCAAAAATGGTTATAAACTTGTACTCCCAAATTCTTCTGTGACATTGAGATTTGAAATAGCCTTTTAGTATTGTAACTAGAGATGAGCGAGCACGCTTGATAAGGTCAGTTACTCGAGCGAGCCTCGCTCATCTCGAGTAACTGTCTTCTCCTCCGAGCGTGCTGGGGGGGGGCGGCGGAAGGTAGCGCGGGGGAGAGAGACAGTTCTCTCCCACTCTCTCCTCCGCTGCCCCCCCTGAGCACGCTTGGAGAAGGCAGTTACTCGAGATGAGCGAGGCTTGCTCGAGTAACTGACCTTATCAAGCGTGCTCGCTCATCTCTAATTGTAACGTTTCATATCACACTGCCACGCAATTAAAAAAAGAAATACAGAATTACCTAGTCACGGACACAACATAGAACATGTGAAAGTTACAATACTAAAAGGCAATTTCAAATCTCAACGCCACAGAAGAATTTGGGAGTACAAGTTTATAACCATCTTTGACACTACCAAGAATAGACTAAACCTAGGAAGGATCTTTTTACATCAGAAGAGAATATGAGAAATCTGGAGCAGAGATAACATGCTGGCCTGGTGACCCCTTAACACTAATTTAGAGACTATAAAACTTTCACATCCCTTATCAGTGCACTAATTAGGTATTTACTCCTCAGCTCATCCTGGTATTTTTTTAAGTGCAAATTAATCAAACCATGTCTGTGCCTTGTTGTGTGTGTGGTGTGTGTTGTGTGTGTGTATGTATATATGTGTATGTCTACACACACACTTCGGACCCATTCCGATATGCCTGAGGAAGAACCCTAAGTAAGTTTGAAAACTCTCTATAACATTATGTATTTTTGTTAGCCATTAAAAGGTATCCTGTCTACAAGATTACGTGGTTTCATGGTTCCTCTTACTGATCCCATTTTGCTCCACTGGTTAACACAGTACTAAACCTTTTTCATTGTTCCTCTGGTGCAATATACAGCAGTTATATGTATGTTCTCCAGGTGGATGGATATGTATTGAAAGCTGATTCTGTACATACTTTACGTCTATATACAAGTACCTTTTCCCTTCTACTTGCAGGGTGTGTGACTGTGAGAGATGATGAGGTGCTTGCTTTCTGCTGCTTTTATTCTCTGGTTGACCCTTTTTCCTGGTGGTTACCCACTTGCTACCTTTGATGTGAAGTCCAGCTTACCCCCAACCCTGGCAGTGCCCAGCACGTCCAGTAATACAATCTATGGCATAGTGTTTGATGCAGGCAGCACTGGGACACGAATCCACATCTACACGTTCCATCAGGGCGCTGCAGGTAAGTGGTCCGGCCTCCCTTCATCCTTTAGCTGCTTGTGCTGTGGTTTCACGGTTGTCATTCATGGTTTAGGGTCTCCTCTGGAGTTGGATGGAGAGATCTTTGAGTCTGTGAAGCCGGGACTTTCTGCTTTTGCTGAACAGCCTGAAAAGGTGAGCTGGATCTGCTTGAGGGGCATCGAGTAGGTGGAAATGACAAATCATTAGGGTTACCCATTTCTACTACACTTGGTTTCAGTTGATGGGTATATAAATTGATATAAAGTGAACCGCCCTGATTGCCTCTAATGGTTTCCTTTAGGGTGCAGAGTCTGTCCGCTCATTACTCCGCCTGGCACAGGACTATATCCCTCCAACTCAATGGAAGAAAACCCCGCTGATACTGAAAGCAACTGCTGGACTTCGACTGCTCCCTGAACACCAAGCTGAGGCCCTGCTGGTAGAGGTTGGAGAACTTGCTCAATATTGGATCACATATGTTAGACTTTGAGGACAGGTGGCGGAGGGACATAACTTGGTGAAGTACTTCGGTTTAATTTATGGAGTGGATTTGCAGGGAATTTGAAGTGTTAGCGGTTGTTCTCCTGTGAGTCACAGTGGTCAAATCATGAACATGGACTCTCAGCTCTGAACCATTTGTAAATTTCTGGACAGTTAACATCATTTTGCTGTTCACAGTAAATTCTGCTAATGGATTGTTTTCTGTATCTGATCCATATACAATTATCACCTATCTTTATCATTGTTTGGTATTCCAATTTGCTGGTAAAAGTTTTTTGACCCTTTTGTGATTTTTGTATAAATTGTCCAGAAGAATGCATCTCTCCGCTTGGGATGGTACATTTTACAGTTGAGCTACAAGAAAGTAGCGTATAGAATAGACTGTCAGGATTCCTGATATGACATTGGAGTTATGTTACATGACAATTTGATTGACCCCGTATAGGCAGCCTAGATGTCCCACTTCTCCTCTACTGCCATCTTGTTGACACTTAGGATACTGCATTGGAGCTCATGTTTTTACTTACCTCTTGTGGCCATGCAGAGTATTGCATAACATATCTAATCCCATGTTCCTACACTGACATAACCTAAAGACATATCTTAGGTCTCATGCACACGGCACGCACGGATTCCCTGTGGGGAATTCTGCATAGAATGCGCCTGTGCCCGCTGCCAGTGACCCTGCTTACCTGTAATTTCTTCTGTACTGCGGATGTGCTGCCGGTGCATATGCACAGTACAGACTTCCCTGCGCCGTCGTTAGGCGAGGACGCGGATCCCGCGACACTTCTGCAATGCTCATTGCGGAAGTGCTGCGGGACGGATGGCCTCCATTGACTGCAATGGAAGCTGTCCTCTGCGTATCCCGCTCTAAAACAGAGTGTTAGGGAAATCTTGAGAGATTTCTTAGTGTGTTTCATTGCCTGGTTCGAATTATATGAGAAGTCATGTACACAAATCACTGACACATGACCCAGTCTGTATCATCCGACAATGAAGCTCTTCTGGCCTTATTACAAAGCAGACAATGTACATATAAGATCACTTACGTATCATCAGAAATACACGCCCCCCCTGTAATCATAAGAACTCATGATACATGAGTATAATACATACATACATGTGTTTGCCTAGGCTGATGTGAGGAACCTATATTATTATTATAAGAGCATGCTGCAATTTTATTTTCGACACGTTGTGTCCGCAAATAAAATTCGCTTGTGTGCAAGGAGAGAGGAATCTCCAAACACATCTATGGGCAAATCGAGCAGTGGATCGCCCACGCCAGGGTGACAAGTGCTGGATCCGCAATTCAATTTGCCCCGTGTGCACGAGGCCTTAGTCTCCATGCACATATACGTCGGTACTCTGTGCTGCTGTTTGGTGTCTTTCAGGATCTGTATTCTCCCAAAATAAATTTTGGTGCCTGCATAAATAATGTGTATGACCCCATAGGTGCTGTCTATGGGTGCCAGCTTGCAGATCTGTGCATTAAGTTGAGACCGATGTAATGACCAGAATCCTGTGCTCCTCTGGTTCTGGCCACTGCCTGCCGCTGATCACTTGAATACACTACAGTGTAGCGCCAGACTGTCAGGAAGGTCAGTGGGCGCACTGCTATAATCTCCTGTATGTGACCACCTCTGTACCGGCGCCGAGGGGACACTTCACCAGTAATTTCCGTTTCACTGTGATTTAAAATTTAAAAAAAAATGGAGCAGAGGTGTCCAGCATTTGGGGGCACATGGATTGGGCTTGTGCATGGGGTTTATATACATTGTCTCATGCTGGGCTCTCTTGTTCTTTATAGGTAAGGAAAGTCTTCAGTTCATCTCCGTTTCTGGTCCCAGAGAACAGCGTCAGCATCCTGGATGGAATCGATGAAGGTGGGAAAGAAATTCAAATCCTATTTATTTAGGAAACAATACTACTGGTGTGCAGAACATCGCTCTGTTCCCTCTACTTCCTGCCAGATGCGTAGTGATATACCCTGCAGATTATCACACCACTGACTTCTGTAAAGATCTGCAGAACATCGCTCTGTGCCCTCTACCTCCAGATAGAAACGTATTACTCAGACTGCTTTGTTCTTGGTGCAAGTAAATGACATGAGTTGCTGAGAAGTGATCCGAGATGTGATTTACAAGTCTGTGTCCAACTAACTAATGCTGTCATTACTTTCTACAGGAATCTTGGCCTGGATTACAGTTAACTTTCTGACAGGTACTTTATTGTGTGTGAAGTGAGGAAAAGCAGCTTTTGTACACTTGGTGGAATCGTAGGATTGTAACACTGGGGTATGGTTTAGGGCAATGAGTGCGGTGGGACTCTGGGGTACAGTTTGGGGCATTGAATGTGGTGTGTCTCTGGGGTACAGTTGGGGGGATGTATGCACCGTACCTCTGGGTTACAGCTGGAGAATGCACTGTGGTGTAGTTGGGGGAATGTATGTATCATAGGTCTGTGGTAGTCCTTAATAGACTGTATATAATAATCTTTGCAGGCCGGTTACATGGGGATCGCAGTGTGGGAATCCTGGATTTGGGTGGAGGCTCCACACAGATAACTTTCTTGCCCTTGGCTAAGGTGAGCGCTGTCCTTTGCCTTTTCTCACTGTAATACTGTCTTTGATATAAGCCTTGTCACTATTTAGGACTTTCCATTTTCAGGCCACATTGGACCAGACTCCTAGTGACTTTCTGACTTCCTTTGAGTTGTTCAACAGCACGTTTCGACTGTACACACACAGGTCAGAGATGGAACTAGGCTTAGGATGGGTATGCAGAACAGATGCTGGGGGCTTATGGGGATAATGCAGCTTTTGGCAGGTGGTCTCTGTGTGACACTTGTTTTTGTATATTATCCAGTTACCTTGGGCTGGGGCTGAAGGCGGCTCGTCTCGCTGTTCTTGGAGCGTCTGTGGCTGCAGGTAATGATGGGACAAATCTGATGTGGCATGTGTGGAAGGAGAGGACAAATGCAGCACAGGCTGCAACCACACATGCAGTGTTTGATACATTTGTTAAGTCAAAGTCAGAAGTGGATCCAGCAGGAAGAAGTTCTTCCTTTCAGACTCCTTTTGAATCCACTTCCAGCTTTGGTTAAAGCTGCAATAAAAATTGCACTTGTGACTCCAGGCTAATATAGAAAGAGGTCACATAGGAAATATGTCTTTGACTTTCAGCTCAGCAGAAACAGACTTTTCGGAGTCACTGTTTCCCCCCAGCTCTGGATGCAGAATGGACATTTGCTGGCGTCACCTACAGATATGCAGGGCAGCCTGACGGTGAGTGTTTAAAGGGGGGCAGCAGACAGGAGTTGGGCTGGACAGTTCTAGCAGTGGGAATCGGCCTTCATACAGTTTTTCATGCTGCATTTTGTTGGCTCTCGTTCTTGGATAGAGGTGGTCAGATTGTTTGGGGATTATGTTTGCGGAAGGCCTTTGCCCTGGAAAGCCTCATTGACAATGCTTTTCAATACCGTTGGAAAAAAGGCAGAGCGTAGCCCCCGAACATATGCACAAAGCCGCCTTTGGCATTTCAGGTGAATGGGATGCAATACATGTGTTTACCATAAGCCGTGAACATTGCTCATAACATCAGCTTCTGAGATATTGGGGTCACCCTTGTATTTCTGATTTTTATCACTATACATTCTATTATATAAAGACCTGCTGCTTAATAATGAACGCTTCCCTTACTTTGAACTCTGTTGTCCAGGCCTTGTAGGGTTTGATCCGTGTTACTCAGAGGTTCTGCCCATCTTACAGGGGAAGTTTCACAAAGCTGATGAGATTCGAGCCAGTCACTTTTATGCCTTCTCCTATTACTATGACCGGGCAGTAGATACCAGGCTGATTGGTAAGATGGCCTCTTGTCTGCATGGGAGTTTGGGCATCTTAAGACATTTGTCCATTGACTTTTCCTTCTTTTTTAGAGCATGAGGATGGAGGAGAGCTGACAGTCAGGGATTTTGCTCTAAAAGCGGAAGAAGGTAAATATACTGTTTTGGTGCTACTGCTATGGACTTGCACAAATCTAACAAAAGAGATGAAGATGGGGCTAAAGGCCTATTTACACCAGCCAATGATCGCTAGAAAAATCGCTAATCAACAATCGTTTTAGCGATAATCGGTGTGTGTAAATGTGCGCCCACCATGCGCTTTTCGGGCACTGTTAGCTGATCGTTAAATTCAGTCCAACCTAAAAATCGTTGTTCACTCTTATCAGCAGTTCTCCACGGGAAGTGCTGATAGCATTGTTTCCACATGGAGAACAAAGGATCTGAGCGCAGATAATAGCCTTGGGCTATTAACTGCATTCAGAGAAGGCTTCATTTGCACACTTAATTGGTACTTAAGTAGCTGAGTAGCTACTTAATACTTGATGCAAAATGATCGCTCAAAGCTGTCACTCAAACTGTCGTTTGAGCGATCATCTGCTGGTGTAAATGGGCTTAGAACGGGCTGAACAAAGAGGGCATATTTAGGGTAACTAAAAATGGACCCTATAGCTTTGTGGTGTCGAATAAACAACAGTATGAGATTCCAATCTCCACACCCCAAAAGTTCTTTATTCCTTTATACATTAATAAATTAAATAAACTCTATTAACCCCTTAAGGACACGGCCTATTTTGGCCATTGGACCGCAATGATCTTTTTTGGGTTTGTTGTTGGCACCATTTTTGCATAGATATAATGTACTGTAAAACATTTTTTTTTTTTTTGGAAGAGAAGAGAAAACATCAATTCTTCAAATTTTTTTTAAACGGGGTTAGGGCTCCTTCACACTGGTGAGAAAAATTGCATGATTTTTGAGCGATGCGAGAAAACTCAGAATTCTGAAACCCATGCTTTTCAATGATTTCATTCCCATTTGCGATGTTCTGAGGCCTGTAAAACACCGCCTGCCGTATCTTCTGTATTTTGCTATTTTTTCTCGCCCATGTTTCCCCATGGAGCCTCCGCTTTATTGCATCGCACGATTGTGCGATGTGTTTTTAACATTAGCAACACCTGTTGTCATCTATTACGTGAGAAAACTACAGGCTGCTGTGATGTGCAATGCTTTTCCAGGAAAAAGCATCGCAGGCGCTCAAACATCGCATGAACAAAAATACGATATAGCTGCGATATCGCACTCGCCAGTGTAAAGGAGCTCTTAATCATACAGCATAAATGACATTTCTGTGAGTTGGTACGATTACAACTATATCAATTTTTTTTAAGGCTTTTCTACAAGAACCCTCCCCCCACCACTGCATTCAAATTACCATAGCTTTTTTTCTTTTTTCCATGGATGGAGCTCTGTCATGGCTTGTTTTTTGGGAAGCGAGCTGTTGTTTTCATTGGTGCCATTTTGGGGTACATACATTTGATTAAAAAAAAATTTGGGGAGGGAAAATAAATGCTAAAAAGTGTGTTCAATTTTTGTACAGGTCATTCTGGATACAGGGATACTTTTTTTAATACAAAGAGGGGAAATGCACAAAAAAAGGGTGATTTTCACTTTTATTTTTTTTTAATGTCACTGTTGGTCACTTAAGCAAGAAAAGCTATGAAAAAGCAGCCCATGGCAAGCTTGGGAACCAGAGTCTGGGGTCTGGTTGCCACGGCAACCCCTCAGCCCTCCATGATGTTATGGAGAGTGCACACTCCCTCTGTGAACCCTTTACATGCCACAATCTATATTGATTGTGGAATGTGAAGGTTTAACGCTGATCCCCGCTGTTACAGGAGGAAGGCAGCTGTCCGTCAAAGCAGACTCCTGCGTTGGGATGGCTTGGGCTTACTTCTAAGTAAGGTTGGGACATTGAAAACCGAAATATCGATATATGGCTAATGCTTTGGCAATACTTTTCATCGATATTGTTATGTCTGATATATCGGTAACATTGATAGTTTAAGGCGATATAATATTGATTTTTGTAAAGAAGAAACGTGTCTTGTGACCATGTTTTGTTTCTTTAGATTCTGCCCTTTCCTTTGTGTTGGTACTGTTACCATGCAGGGCGATGCAGGGTCCCGTGGCCGGCACGCGCCGCTCCGGTGTCGGCTCCGGCGTCCTGGAGCTCTGGAGTCTGGGCTCTCCCGGCGGCGTGGGGCAGCCAGTGTGCAGCGGCGTTGGCGTGTCCGCCCGTAGGGTGCCGCCCGCTCTCCTCCACCTTTCTTATGCAACAGTGGGAGAGCCGGCTCCTCCCCCTCTCCGCCCCTGGGTGGAGTCTTGCTGTTATAAGGCTGGCAGTGACCTGAGCTCACTGCCAGTCATTGGTTCTGCCTGCGTCTAGTCTGTCTGTCTGCAGCTAGTCTTAGCCAGCTCCTAGTTTGCTAGTCACCTTCCTCCAGCTTGTCTTTAGCTCAGTCTTTGTCTGTTGGTCTTTTCCATCTGCCTTCTCTGTCGGCACTCTGTCCCTCCATTAGTTAGTCTCAGCTTGTCAGTCGCCAGGTCCCTAGCCAGTGCAGGGACCGCCGTCCAGTTGTCCACCTGGGGTTAGCCAGGGCCGAGGCAAGTAGGCAGGGACAGTGGGGTGCGGGAAGTTCAGGGCACCCCACCTGGCGCTCGGGGGGGGGGGGGGGTTCAGAGTGCCGTAATAGGTACAGGATGTAGTTTTGCTCGAGGCACTAATGAACTTATAAACAAGTTCTAGAAACTTTTGGAAAGTGCGAAGTGACTCTTTGTCACCAATAAGGTTTTCTCCAGGCAAAAGAACCCTCAGAAAAAGTGGGGTCTTCGGCCCCTTCTCCACATGCGTTTGTTCATCGCGTTAGCGCAGGCTCTGAACGCTTGCATCTAAGGTGATGGCTGTGGGCAATGCTTTCTAAATAAAAGCATTTCCACATGCAGATGGAGGGCTGCGCTGAACGTACGAAGGTCGCATCCAGAAAAGGAGACGCGACATGTCGTGCGTTTAGCATCTAACGAGAACGCAGTGCCTATAGAAAAGATAGGAGACCAATCTAATGCAATTACAATTGCGTTCGCGTTACCAGGCCCTGCATTATTTAAAAGTTGCCATGGAGACCGTTGTCCCTCAGCAGCAACTTGAAAAAAAAATGCAGGGGACGCAGCCCCACAAACACACAGAGAGATCATGCTCACATCCTGTCAGGTCCAGCATCCATCTGGCATCCTTGTAGCTGGCAGGATCTAGTTTCAGTGTATTTACCTCCAATCATCTTTCTGCACTCCCGGTTATGAGCATTTTGAAGGAAGAGCATGCGAGCAAATTAATATTTCTTGGCTCATTAGATAACGATTATTGGGGCCAATGATAAAAAAAACTTATTTTCATACCTAATTTTAATTCTAGGTTTCTTCTGTAATTTTTTATTTTCATTTGTAACTTTAATCTTCATGATGTTACTAATAGTTATAAGTTAATAATAAATTCAACAGTTTAAAGTTTTAAAAGAAAAAACAACTTTTTTGTTGATTGTGTTGCTTTATTAACCCTAGACCAGTTTTATTTTTATACAATATTTAAAAAAAGTCAATATATTGAAATATCAATAGTTTTCCACCAATATTTTACAATAATCGATAGTTGGTTCAGCGATAGTCGATACTATCGATATTTTTGTGTCGATGTCCCAACCCTACATCTAAGCCAATGTCATTCACAGGATGTAAGTCTACTACCCTACAAGGATGAAATAAACAATGGTATTGGGATCAATAGTAGCGCTCCTCCAGTGCTAAGTGGTGATGTACTTAGTAAGTGAAAAAAGAAAGGCGACTTACCCGGTACTAAGTGAGTAACCTTGGGAGGGTTAACTCACTAGTACCTCCAATTCCGGGATAGCCTGTAGGTAGGTTAGAAAGATGCTTGACAAAGACCCTTTATAGGGTTGAAACGCGTTGCAATAAAAACTGCACCTTATGGTGTAGACAAAGATACATTTCATCAATCCTTCATCCCGTGAAGCGCTATATTGGATATTTTTATTTTTTTCTTGTCTACCCTACAAGGATGCAAACTTACGTCCTGTGGCCTTAAAGGGCTGAAAACACTGAAACCTTTACTAGGAGAAAAAGATTAAAAGAAAGTGACATGCTTTGCCATATTTCGTTGTAGTCAGATGTACAATAATTCAATTGAGTGAGACAGATGCAATCTAGATTCCAGCCTAAGACATCCTGCACACGGGCGTATTTGCATTGCAGAGTCCGCCTCCGGACTCCGCAGCAAATACAGCCCACAGTATTCAATGGCAAAACGCCATTTCAGCTCCACGAGCAGAAATAGATTGTGATTTTCCGCTCACAGAGAATAAATAGCAGCATGCTGCGATTTTGTGTGGGTTACACATGGCCAGCGTCTATTAAAAAGTCAATGGACACTTGTCATCCCGCAGCACTTCCGCAGTGAGCACTGCGGAAGTATCACAGGATACGCGCATGCATGACGGAGTGCTGGACGGCACATCCGCAGCGTGTGCAGAAGCCGCCGGACCGGTAAGCTGGGGTCACCGCGACGACCTCAGTTGCAGGAATCCCGCATTCGGGGTCCGTCCTACCCGTGTGCAGGAGGCCCAAGTCATTCTATCTGCCTCAATTAAATTAAAACCAAAGATTCTGCTCCTAGTTGCCAGCACTATAGATACATACTTTATATACCTAGAAATAATAGCTCAGAATGCAAAGCTTCCATGAAAAAAAACTTTTATATATTGTATTCATTACAATTAAATAGGTATATGATTTTGCATGCATGCATTTTTTTGAGCATATATTTAATTCTATGAACTTGATATGTTGTATGCCTTCCTTCCGCCTGTCTGCTGCACATTGGAGACTCATCTCTTTTGTACTGTAATATCTTTTTAATTGTAATGAATAAAATAAAAATTTTTTTCATAGAGGCTTTGCATGCTGACCTATTATTTCTGGACTGATTGTGCAGCATAGTGTGTGCTGCTGGTTGTGAGATGCAACCGTGATTTATTATATTACATACTTTATATACCTAAAATTACATTTTGGTATTGAGAAATCACTATTCAATAAGTACTAGTTTGTTCAAAGTACAGCACCCATTTGTAGAAAATTCACAAGCTATATGTACCCTAAAACGCTGGGTAACATAAGTTATACCATTCACGCCTTTAAAGGGGAAAGTGTAGGTCACACAGGAAGAAAACTAATTCTGCTCCCCTGCATCCCTTGTGTGCCACTTTCCCGCATGAGGTATAGAACAATGGACTATGAAGCCATCTGGCAGTGGTGAATGCAGCTTTCTATAACGCAGTTCTCGGTCCATGCAGTGTGTGACCACATGGAGCGCTTCACATCGCACAGCCCCTTCTTGTGTATGGATCTGACCTATATCACCGCTCTGCTCAGGGAAGGATTTGGCTTTGAAGAGCACACAACGCTGCAGGTACCGAGCGCTCCAGTCCAGAGTGGCTTTTCCTGACCTCTCATACAACCCAGTAACTGTTGGTTTTGTTTTCTAGTTAACCAAAAAGGTTCGAAATGTGGAGACGAGCTGGACGCTGGGTGCCATCTTCCACGAGCTGCAGTCTCTTGTACATTCAGGATGATCAACATTAATTAGCTTACAAAAAAACATGGGGAAATAACCCTAATAGGTCAATGACTGGCAATATACATTCACTCTCAGGGGTTATAATCCGTAAGTGCCAGTCCTTGTCTATGCTGCTTCGCTAATTTTTAACTTAAGTTTGGATGTGTGACTTTTTGTAAAAACACCGCTGTAGCATATTTCAAGAGAGGGGTGCAAGCCCAGCGGATTAGTACTACACTGTCTGACCTCTAACTAGTGCATAAATAGGATTTAGTTATCGTATGTTTCTCTGTGTTGGTAGTCCGACAAAACGTCCAACATGGTGGAACTAAAATATTCCTTTTAGCTCACAACACCCATTAACCCCTTCAGTGGCAGGTTTATTATTACCATGTCACGCTTTGCACATTTCAGCACTAGAACTGTCCACGGAAATCTTCCGGGGTTTAACTGCACAGTCCAGTGCAGAAAGCCCTGGAGATTTTCCGGGCATGCCACTAAAGGGGTTAAATGTATCCATAATCACCCATCCAGGCCAATACATTGGCATCCATCAGAGGTAGATGTTAGAAAATCCTCTCGATGAACACTGCCAAGTCCAAGTAGCCTTATATAGGTAGTAGTGAGCAGACACTGTCCTCAGCACTAATAGTTCTGTAGCCAAAGAAATGGAGCATGCATCTAATATTTTGGGCCAGACACAGATTAAAACTCTCTAAGCTCCAGCCACTACCCCAGTACCTCTCAACTGTTGCCTTCAAATGATATCCAGGAGCTGCACATTGTTCGCTGTCCCTGCCTGTCTAGATCATCACCCTTTAATAGGAAAAGGGATAAATACAAAACTGCAGCACACCAAAGAATTTTTTTTTCTGTCCTGTCTTTTAAGGTGCTTTAGTGACATCCTGGACAAAGTAAGGCCAGATTCACATGAGCATAAGCGTTTTTGCAAAATGCGGATTGTGTATTTTATTTTACTGTTCTTTTTGCGCACGCAAGTTATACATAATTGCGTGTACAAAAGAAAAATCGCACTGCTGCTCTCAGTCACTGAAAAAGCCAATTGGTTTAATGAGTTCAAGATGTGTTCTTTCCCTGCGCAAATGTGCAGGAAAAGAGTTTGCTGTGAATTTTTTTGCATGACTGAAGTGTGTACATCAAATACGCACATATGAACGAACCCATTGACATCAATGGGTTGTATTTTCTGCGTATTGTGCGCACAAAGCTTTCATGTGCAAATACGTTCATGTGAATCTGGCCTTACAGGACCTAATACAGCCCCCAAAACCAGTTGCCTATATTACACCTCCTCTAATAGAGAAGGTAAGGCTACTCTCAGACAAACTGTTTTTTACCACAGCGTCGCAGTAAGACGCTCCCATTTATTTTATTGGGGCTTCTTAAACCTGCGCTCAATTTTCAAGTGCGGTTTGTTCTCTTTACGCACCTCATCACAATGATAGGGTGCATTAAAAAGCGCTGCAACATGCTTTCAAGAAAACGCTGCTTGAAATCTCCGTAAAATTCTGCGGTTCAGAACGGCGTTTAACTGATCGCATGTGTGAGAGTGGCCTAAGTGTTTTGGAAGCTTGCAGAGTCTGGTACCTCCAGTTATCACTGGCCACAGCTGTTCCTACTTCCTGTGACACAACGGATCTGTCAGTGCAGCAGATAAAAGGGAAAATACTTCTATGTGCACAAATAATTGACTTTATTTTTAATTTTTTTAACAAGAATTAAAAAATAAATTGTAATAAGTTACTTAAATGAGGATTGCAGGCTCCAGGAAAGTTTATTTACTCGCAAACTCCATGATCTTTTCCTGTAAATGACAATGAGAGGTTTGTTAGGATTTGGCCCCTGCAGGGGGATAGGAAAGGTAAGTTCACTCCATGTCTGGCCATACAGGTGACCGCATACATTTGGTTTAAAACAAAAAGACACACAACTGTCCACTTGAATACTCGCCCTCGAGTAGGATACCGTGCCATAACTACAGTAAAAGAATATTCCCACCCGGCAGCTTTCTTGCAGATTGTAAGTCAGGGGATTCATAGGGTTTGTTTTGGGGGCAAGCACATGGATTTCTGCAAAGCCCATGCGGATGTATGGGACAGTTGCAGAAGTTTCTATAACAAGTCTACCGTGTTTGAATTTACCCGAAATCCCAGCACTCTTCGCTGTTCAGTAACTGAGCACACATTATACTGATCGCTTGTTATGCCACTTCTGTCATCTGTACGTCCAGACATGGCACGAATGGGGCTCAAGCACCGCAGAAGCTACAACTAACCTTTAGTGGAGGCAGCGCATTTGTAACTTGTAGGCCCAGAGTTCGGAGTAACACAACAGGTGGCTGCTTTGTGTTGTACAACCTCTTCAACACGTCAATGGTGGCCATTAAAGGCAGGTTTTGTCTCTGGCGTTCAGTTTCATACTCAAAAAGGTGCTTTGTTGATCCTGTGGAGCACAAGATGATGAAGTAATGATGATGCAGATCTACTGGATAGAAGAACTCTTGCTTATATGTGACAAAATAGCTGTGGATTTTCTTTCTGGATTAGTAGGATAGAAAATCCACAGTAGATTACAGCACTGGAACAGTGGACGAGTTTGCAACAAATCACCACATTGCTGAAATGTTCCACACAGAAACTAAACTTAATTGCCCATTGAAATCAATGGGATCATGCTTGCGCTCAAAAATAGGAACTTTCTAAACAGTTTTTTGACTAACGCTTGAAGTTTGATCAATAAGGTTGGAAAATCTGGAAGTAATTATATCTGAGGGAAACTTTGACATACTGGGTGTAACCCGGAGACCTGGTTGGATCAAAGCTGTGGCTGGGCGATGAACTTCCAGGTTATATAGTTTGTTTAGAAGGGATTAAAAAAACCTAAAAGCGTAAAAAAGGGGTTGGTTTATTTTTACGTAAAGTCTTGTTTAAAGCCCCATGTACGAGGGGCTGCTGATAAGTCTTTGGCTTTACCCAGAAAGAAACGAGATAGGAAGATGAAACTTTACATTTATTCCACATACTCTCCACTGATATCAACACACTTCTTACATCGGTATTCCAAGTTCTGTAAGCCTTGCAAAAAGAAGGATTTCGGTTGTGCCTCAAACCAGTCATCCATAGCAGCCATGGCATCAGAAATGGTGTGTAATTTGGTACCCTTGAGGTGTTTCTTCAGGTTTGGAAACAAATGACAGTCAGAGGGAGCTAGATCTGATGAATAAGGTGGGTGGGTCAACCAGCTGGATGCCTAGCTCCACCAGTTTTGCGGTGGTCACTTGTGCAGTGTGAATGGAGGCGTTATCTTGTAGGAACAAGATTCCTTTGGACAGGTTGGGGGGCATCTGGGAAAAAGTGACCATAATATAATACATTTGCACTGGTGTTTCAATAGGTAGTTTTTCAGGGGAGCTAAAAAAATACTAAACTTTAGGGAGGCAAAGTTCGATCAGCTTAAAGATGCCCTGAACTTTATTAACGTGGCTCAAAAGAGATGTAAAGGAGACAATAAACAACAAAAAGAAAGCATTTAAGCTACTGAAACAAGAAGGCAGCGAAGAACTATTCAAAAGCTATAGGGAAAGAAATAATGTAAAAAGCAAATACAAACTGCAAATGTGGATACAGAGAGACTTAATGTCAAAAAGAGTAAAACTAACATTAAACTTTTCTTCAAATATATAAATAGCAAAAGATTAAAATGGAAAGTATATCAGCCTATTATGGCACGGTGTCAAATGCTTTAGAGAAGTCCAGATATACGAGATCAATAGACTCTCCCAGGTCCAGCCTAGAGCTTACTTCATCGTAGAAGCTGATCAGATTGGTCTGACATGATCGACCCCTCATGAACCCGTGCTGATGAGGAGTTATTCCATTGTTCTCCTTGAGGTATTCTAGGATGGCGTCTCTCAGAAAGCCCTCAAATATTTTTCCAGTTACTGAAGCGAGACTTACTGGCCAGTAGTTACCAGGCTCACTTTTAGACCCCTTTTTGTAAATTGGAACCATGTTGGCAATGTGCCAATCCAGTGGTACAACCCTGGTCTTGATAGTATCCATAAATATTAGATATAGCGGCCTAGCTATCTCATCACTTAGTACCCTTGGGTGTAATCCATCTGGGCTTGGCGATTTATCGATTTTAATCTTCTTTAACAGGTTCCGCACTTCCTCCTGCGTTAGGTATGAGATATTTTGTGAGGGGTTCATATTATTCCCCTGCATCTCGTGTGGCATTTCCTTTTTGCTTGTGAATATGCTTAAAAAGAAACTATTTAATAGATTTGCCCCCCCCCCCCCAATCATCTTCAATGATTTCTCCTGCATTATTTGTTAAAGGGCCAGTGCTCTCGGTGCAAATCCTTTTGCTGTTAATATAGTTGAAAAATAGTTTCGGGTTGTTTTTGCTCTCTTTGGCGATCAGTCTTTCTGCCTCCTCCTTAGCAATTTTGATCTTATCTTTGCATATTTTGTTTTTTTCCCCTGTATAATTTTAGCTCTTCTTCGCTGCCTTCTTGCTTTAGTAATTTGAATGCTTTTTTTTTTCATTTATTGCCCCCCTTACCGTCTTGTTGAGCCACAATGGTTTCCTTTAAATTGAAGTTCTTTTATTTTTAAAGGGAATGAACTGCTCACATGAGGGGTTTAGGATCCTTTTAAACTTTTCCCATTTGTCCTCTGTACCGTTATTTTTGAGGCTGTTGTCCCAATTAATATTACCGATAGTAGTTCTAAGCTGATCAAATTTTGCTTTACTAAAGTTTAGTTTATTTGTCGCTCCCTGACAAGGCTTCTTATTGAATGACAGCTGGAAGTTGATTATATTGTGGTCACTGTTCCCCAAGTGCCCCTCAACCTGTACCCCTGCTATTCGGTCCGGTTTGTTAGTTAGTACTAAGTCCAGAATAGCCCTCGCTTTAGTTGGCTCCCGCACAAGTTGAATAAGGTGCATTAGTTACCTTTAATTGTTCTCAAGAACTTATCACCCCTGTGAGATTTGCAGGTTTCCTTTTCCCATATTATATCCGGATAACTAGTCTCCCATGATAATTACTTTGTTGCACTTTGACACCTCTTCTATCTGCCTTAATAGTAAGATTTCAGTTTCTTCTGTTGCTTTTGGTGGTCTATAGTAGACCCCCTAGCAGGATTTTGTTTTTTTTTTCTCCCTGTATTTCTACCCAGAGAGATTCCACGTGCTCATCTCCTGCACCTATATCCTCCCGTAGCCTTGGCAATAAGTACGATTTGACGTACAGACATACCCCTCCCCCTTTCTGGTTTCCACGGTCTCTTCTGAAGAGGTTGTAACCTTGTAAATTCACAGCCCAATCACACTTATCATCAAGCCATGTTTCCGTTATTCCGACTATATCATAGTTTTCATCAGTCATTCTCGCTTCAAGCTCTCCCACTTTACCAATCAGACTTCTTGCATTCGTGGTCATACAATTTATACAGTTTTTTTTGTTCTTTAAATTAATTTTGTTGCTAATGGTACTATTGGCTGATCTGACAGTTCTAACTGTATTAACCCCTCCTCCTGCTCGACCCCCATTCCCATTGCTTAGACCCAGGTTGCTAGCTACGCTGACTACCTCCTTATTTCTCTTTTTGCCCTTCCCCCAGTCCCTAGTTTAAACACTCCTCCAGCCTTCTAGCCATCTTCTCACCCAGCACAGCTGCACCATTCCCATTAGATGCAGCCCGTTCCTACGGTAGAGCCTGTAGCAGACAGCAAAGTCAGCCCAGTTCTCCAGGAACCCAAATCCCTCCTTCTTACACCAACTCCGGAGCCACTTGTTTACCTCCCTAAGATCCTGCTGCCTTTCTAGTGTGGTTTTAGGTGCAGGTAGCATTTCTGAAAAAACTACCCTGGAGGTCCTCGCCCTAAACTTGGATCCTAGGTCCCTGAAATCACTTTTGAGGGCCCTCCATTGACCTCTAATTTGTTTATTGGTGCCAACGTGCACCATAACCGCTGGATCCTCTCCAGCCCCTCCCAGTAATCTGTCAATCCTATCTGCGATTTGTCAAACTCAAGCGGCAGGAGGACAACACAACGTTCGACGATCCTGGTCTTTATGGGAGATTGGCCTATCTGTCCCCCTTATAATTGAGTCTCCCACCACTAGAACCTGTCTAGCCTGCCCTGCGCTCCCCGTCTCATTGGAGCAGTCATCTCCCTGGCGTTCAGAGGTCGTGTCGTGCTGCAGCGGTGCTGGCTCTGTAATGGCATCCCCCTCATCTGCCAACTTTACAAACTTGTTAGGTTGTGACAGTTCAGGACTAGCCTCCCTGGTTCTCTTCCCTCTACCCCTCCTATCTGTCACCCAGTTTGCTGCCTGCTCCCCCTGCTCTTCCGTATTACCATCCGCTCCCGCACCTCTATCCCAGCGAGCACCTGCTCAGTGAGCACCAAACTCCTTTCCATGATGCCAATGGATCGCAGTCTTGCAAGTTGCTAATTTAGATCCAGGATTCGGGCTTCTAAATGTGCGACGTGTACGCATCTTGCGCAACAGTATGCACCCTCGATCGGCTGATCATGGACAGTATACATTGCACAAGTAGCACATTGGATGACATTGCCAGGCATGGAGCTCATCCTAATGGGGAGCTACAATTAAATTACGAAGTAGTGAAGATAGACTTGCTCGCGCAACCACTCACCCGCTGCCGCCTACGCGCAACCGCTCACAAGCTTGGTACCAGTATGTGTAATACTGCGAAGATAGAGATCCTCCAGTCAAGGGTCTGCTACTTGGCGTGCAGGATTATTGAAGCCTCCCATATATGGTGATATACTGAGTGCTGCTGACTTCTCTCATTACTAAGTATGTGTAATGCTGGATGTAACAGCAGAAGTGTGACATGATATAACTCTGTATAAATAATGCCTTGTTACTAGTTCATATAATTTGAATTTTAGTTAATTGTAAGCTTAACTGGAGCAACCAGTGTCAGGCAGCTGCTGCCAAGGCAAATAGGATAACAGGGTGCATCAAAAGAGGTCCAGGGGCACATGATAGGAATATTGTTCTTCATTTTCACAAATCACTGGTCAACAATACCCAGCGAAATTATCAAAACTGGGGTTAGTTTAGGAAATAAAAGACAGCTGAGGGGCAACCTTATGACCATGTATACGAGTCAGAGGAAAATACAGAGATCTCTCCCATGATCTGTTTACACCAAGGACTGTGACAGTAACAAGGGAGCATCCTCTGCATCTAGAAGAAAGTTTCTACACCGACATCGAAGAAGGTTCTTTACTGTAAGAGCAGTGAGACTATGGAACTCTCTGCCTGAGGACGTGGTGATGGCGAAATGACTAAGACAGTTCAGGAGGGGCCTGGCCACCTTTCTTGAGTGTAACAATATTATATGTTATAGTAACCGATTACTTCAGAAGAATGGTTGTTTCAGGGATTATTCTGATTACCAGATTGGAGCCAGGAAGAATTTTTTCCCCATAAAATAGAGAAAACTGGCTTCTACCTCTGGATCAACATGCTTCATACTTTTCGTAATAGTCTTCCCAGCAGAGCAGGAGGTGGCAAACTGAGAAATGAGTTAAACTCAACTTACCTAGGTCTTGGCCATCAAATGCTGCTCTGCTCAGATGATGTACCAGACTGGCCACATCCCCAAAGCCCATATTTACACCCTGACCAGCAAGAGGGTGCACTTTGTGTGCAGCGTCCCTGCAGATACAGAAATCAGCACTTAGTTGCAAGATGACAGCGCTAGAATCCCTTCATTCTATAAGCATCATCTCACCCAATTAAAGCCACACGCCGGCGGATGTATTCAGTAGTGTGACCTAGCCCTAAAGGGAAAGCTGCCCTGCTCTTGTCCCCAAGGCAGGAAACGCTAGGAGGAAGCTGACGGGTAGAAGAACCAGATGGACTCAATAAGGACACGGCTGAGTGCAAGAGAGATCCAGCAGAAGAAATAAACTCAGAATGGTGCTCACTATTCCACTGTGAAAGACAAAAAAAATGAAGCCAACTTAGCCTGCGCTACATGGTTATCACATGGCGGGAACTGACTTACAAAAGCTGAATTCACAGCGTCAACAAAACTCTCATCATCCATCCTTAGAAGCTCTGAGGCATGATCTGGAGATGTGGACCAGACTAAAGAACTCCATGTGTCTGATAGCTGCAAGAACAAACCAGCAAAAGATCAAAAAGCAAGAAACACATTCAAGTGTAAAGAAAAGAGAATGCATGACAAGACAGATTAACCATGGAGAGAGAAAAAGCGAGTGCGCACGGGGACATAACTAAACAAGTTACCCTTTCCTTACCAATAAACTTTTCAGACTTGCCTATTCAAATCCTAATATTTTTGCATAATGAAAAATTTAGAAAAAAAGCAAAAAACTCCAAAAAACTGCAGCATTCACAGTTTCCAGCAATGCCACCAAAGTGGCAAGTACCAGAGGACATAGGACAGCTAAAGGCTAATACATTTCTGATTTAAAGGAGACTACCCAACTAAACGCAACAGCAGAATGTCACATGTGACTATAATAATCGCAGGTGGTGAGAGCACCAAGTAGTCACACTTTTGTTGGGCTAGTCCAGGTGTTCACTCAAATCTGGGCATCAATCTTTTATAGGCATAGCAACTAAATTCAATTATATCACTAGACCACTACTACCAATCCAAACGTCAACCACAGGCAAGACAGCAAGCGATAGATGCTTACCGGTAAAAGGGCGATGGGTCCAGTAGGGAGGAACCTCTGCCAGGCCACATTGTTCTCAGTAGACTGCAACAAACAAACAAACCAAAAAAATGATGAAAGTTCAAGATTTTGCTGTAAGAACACGGCAGAGCCGTCATAACCCCGTCATCATTGTATGCTGAGTATTACTGTGAGGGTTGAAAGTTGCTGCTGAACTTTCCACTATAGCGACCCTCCGATCAAAGACAAAACAAGATGACCGCACTGCTTCTCTGACTACCTCATTCACGCTGTGCATTGTTAGTGCATCGGAAGTGTAAGAAACTACACATTGCCCTGATTCGATAGTCCTGTTCAAAGCAATATGTAATGTCATAGAATACCAATTGCATGCTACCCTGCTGTATGTTTGTCTACCTTTGTTACAATCAAGGACCCTTTTGAAATTAACCCACTAACCTCTGGCAACAGCACTGGGGGGTCTGTAAATGCTATCAGACCCGTCCTCCAAGTAAGTGCTTTTCACTTTTAATTGTGAATACTTCTATCTGGTGAGCACAGGATTTTTACACCTTTTTATTCTTGCACTTAGACTACCAATGCTCCGCCTGCATCAAGTAGGCAAGGAATCGGTGCGGCCATCTTGATTTGTCTTGTACCAGAGGGTCAGTTAAAAGTTTTATTTTGGCTGCAAGTGAGAGTTCCTGTCCTCTAAGGAGTGGGAGTGTAACATGTCTGCTCTTTCTATATACAACATATGGAGGGGAGAGTCTGCAGCACACCCTGCATCTGCAGATCCCTATGCTGTCTGCATCAGCACCTAATATTAGACTGGCATTCACAGCATTGGAAGTCTTTTGGTTATGAGGTTACATTATTATCCGTGCCAGCCTTTGTGCCCCTGGCACTAGAGGATAGCATGGATGGTTTATCATTCTCCACTTACCTCCGACAACTGCAGAGTCGCAACCACAGCAACGTGATTGTAGCTCCACTGAATATTATTAATTCCCGCGGCTGTGCGGACCGTGGAATTCTGTCCATCTGCACCAATCTGAAAGAGACAAGGTTTAGGGTAGCACACAACACAGATTGGCAAGACTCAAGTCAGCTCTCCCAAGGAATGCTACAGACTAATGAAGACTGCAGAGGGTTGTCCAGGAACACATGGAAAAGCAGTGTGTCCTGGACAACTGCAGGAACGGTCACCGCCACAGACAGAACACTGTCCAGGTTAGCAGGATGAAATGCAATGAATACCGGGGGGGCATATTTAAATGGATGAGACAAAAATAGTTGCGGGTCCCTCACCAAGAGTCTTGTGTGCAGACTCTGTCCATCTGCCAGATGGATCTTCACGAACGGGCTGCCCTCTGCACTGCTGTAAGGTGCTGGCCAGGTGTATCCTACAGCTCTGCTCCGATACAGAACCTTCACACGGTCTACAGAAGAAACACAAGAGGTTATTCCTGATCACTCAGCAATGGGAGACACATGCAGGGCTCATCATCAAAGAGAAGCATTTCCCCTACAAGTATTCTCCAGCCAACATCCCTGCATAGGACGGAAAGTAAGGAGTGTGTGCTGCCCCATGGCCGGCCGATGTACACACAGCCGAGCCATTTCTTATGATGGGGACAGCTGTAAAGGTCAGGCGATTAGGGAGGGATTGAGAGTCCCTACATAGAGGAGGGAGCAGACGTAGAAATCAGCAGTGATTATAGAGGAATTGGGGTTCTCACTGGAGTACATATATAGAACAGCAGTGATTAGAGAGGGATTGGGGTCCACTTATAGAGATCGGCTACACCAGATTGCACAGCACTCACCTGATAAAGCATCCAGTTGACAGGTCAGTGCAGCTGTGATGACGTCATTTTCTATGATGTAACCCATGTCCTCCATCCCTTCTTTGTCAAATGTAATAAGCGCATCAGAGCAGGCATCCCAGACCTGTGAACACAACAGTAAAATTGGAGGGGCTGGATTGTGCAAACCCATAAACTCCCCTCATGGTGGTGACATGCTTACCTGCATTCTTTTGAAAGGCTTCAGCCTCATGGCGCAGATGTGATCCCAAGCCCCAAAGCCTGTGGATGGCAAAGAGGCAGCAGGTGTTAAAGCTGAGCAGGAAGAGCAGAACATGGTGCTGCATGCCCTTTACTCACTGGCAAGGAGAGTGGCAGACCCTGGGGTGATGGAGCTGACACGATTGCTGTATTGCTCCGGCAGTGGCTCAGATGCTTTCTTTTGTCCGGCTTCCAGCAGCAGGATTCTCTTGTGACTTAGGTGAGGATCAGAACCTTGTGTCAGGGGGCAAAAAAGAAATAACCACTAGGAAAATAAATGTGTACCTGTGAGGAGACCATGTCAAGCCTAGTGCAATGCATGTGATTGGGTGTCGTAAATCCGCTTTCGCAATCTGCAGAACAGAGCAACTTGGAATCCATGACAGGCAGTGCAGTTCTAGGGCTGTGTTGTCCCCAATTGTGCAGAAATCATGATTTTTATTAACCCCCTTAGTGACCAAGCTTTTTTATTTTTCTTCCATTTTCGTTTTTTCCTCCGCCCTTTAAAAAAATCGTAACTCCTTTATTTATCCATCAACGTCGCTGTTTGAGGGCTTGTTTTTTGCGGGACGAGTTGTATTTTTTAATAGTACTATTTAATGTACCATATAATGTACTGAAAAACTAAAAAAAAATTATAAGTGTCGAAAAACGGAAAAAAAAAAGAAATTCTGCCATTTTTTGGTGCGTCTTGTTTCTACTGCGAAGCAACTGCAACAAAAAGTGCATGATAACTTTATTCTACAGGTCAGTACAATTACTACGATACCAAACATATAGGTTTTTTTGCTGTACTACTTTTCTTGCGTTCCTTTTATTTTTTCGTATGACGTTCACCGTGTGGGGTAAATAATGCGTTACTTTGATAGATCAGACTTTTATGGACTTTTTTGTTTTCTTAGATTATTTTATCATAAATATGGCAAAAGGTTTTTTCTTTAAATAATCAGTAAAACTTTATTGATTTTTATTTTTACTTTTTTTTTAAGTTCCCCTAGGCCTAGGGGGCCACAACTTATAATGCTTTGATCGCTTCTGCAATATGATGTAATGCCATAGCATTACATCATACTGCAATCTGACAGGCAGTCTATCAAGCCATCCCACGGGGATGGCTTGATAGGCATTCTGCCATGGCAGCCCTGGGGCCTTTCAGAAGGCCCCCCGGCTGCCATGACACCCGCACGACACCCTGCAATCTCATCGTGGGGGGCCGTACAGGACCCCTGAACATCAGTCGGGGAATTTGGATGGCGCTGGCAGAATTGACAGCGGCATTTAAAGAGTAAATAGGGATAAAATAGTTCATGCCATTTTTACTGCAGTATGTACATCGAACACCCACCCAAACATTGCCTAAGTGTGTTTGTACATTTTATGGTACGTTAAAGAGTACCATAAAAAGTGCAACTCATCCTGCAAAAAACAAGCCCTCAGACAGCTATTTCGATGGAAAAATAAGATTTTGGATTTTTTATTATTTTTTTTTAAATGGGGAGGAAAAACTAAAAATGAAAAAAAAAAAGTTAGCAGTCCTAAATGGGTTAAAGAAGTTGTCCGGAATGTGTTTTATGTTGCTAATAGCCGAGAGGAAAGTACTGCTTTTATAACAACCTCCCTCCCACCACATGTAAGCCCCTTTCAGACACCAGCCAGCCTCCTCACCCAGCGCACAGGCCATTGCTGTTCCAACCATTCCCCCACCAGATATAACAACGTCATAGAGCTGGGAGGCGGCAGCGGACAGGCAGCGACGGGGAACCAGGCACCTGGAAGCAAAAGGCACGCACAGGGGGAGCATCATGGCAGCTCAGAACCGCAGCACCTGTCAGGATAAAAGAGAGAAGCTGGTCACAGGAGCGCAGGCTTACCACTGTGGGAGACGGAGTATTAGGGGGGCTCAGGGGTAATGGGGGGAGAAGACATCTAGGATACAGCTGTACAGGAGAAGAGGGCTGTTATCAGAGAAGGATCTAGGGGATTGTTGAGGTTCGGTGTGTCAAAGAATGAGAATGGGGGCTCAGCGAATGCAGGGATGAAGCTGGTTTGGGTGTTGATGTTGAGGGTCAGAGTGGAGGGGTGGGTGTTGGGGCTGAGTGTATGCAGGGATGAGTGGGTGTTGGGGGCTCAGTGTATGCAGGGATGAGTGGGTGTTGGGGGCTCAGTGTATGCAGGGATGAGTGGGTGCTGGGGGCTCAGTGTGTGCAGGGATGAGTGGGTGTTGGGGGCTCAGTGTATGCAGGGATGAGTGGGTGTTGGGGGCTCAGTGTGTGCAGGGATTAAGCTGGTTTGGGTGTTGATGTTGGGGGTCACTGTGTAGGGGTGTTCGCAGGGATGAAGCTGGTTTGGATGTGCTGCTCAGTGTGGAGGGGTGGGCGTTGATGTTGGGGGTCAGTGTGGAGGGGTGAGTGTTGATGTTGGGGGTCAGTGTGGAGGGGTGGGCGTTGATGTTGGGGGTCAGTGTGGAGGGGTGGGTGCAGGGATGAAGCTGGTTTGGGTATTGCTGCTCAGTGTGGAGGGGTGAGTGTTGATGTTGGGGGTCAGTGTGGAGGGGTGGGTGCAGGGATGAAGCTGGTTTGGGTATTGCTGCTCAGTGTGGAGGGGTGAGTGTTGATGTTGGGGGTCAGTGTGGAGGGGTGGGTGCAGGGATGAAGCTGGTTTGGGTATTGCTGCTCAGTGTGGAGGGGTGAGTGTTGATGTTGGGGGTCAGTGTGGAGGGGTGGGTGCAGGGATGAAGCTGGTTTGGGTATTGCTGCTCAGTGTGGAGGGGTGAGTGTTGATGTTGGGGGTCAGTGTGGAGGGGTGGGTGCAGGGATGAAGCTGGTTTGGGTATTGCTGCTCAGTGTGGAGGGGTGGGTGTTGATGTTGGGGGTCAGTGTGGAGGGCTGGGTGCAGGGATGAAGCTGGTTTGGGTATTGTTGCTCAGTGTTTGTGCTATGTAATGCATTAAAATAAACTGCAGGTCAAACCCGTCAAGCGCAGCGGTCGCAGTTCTGATGACGTCACACGCAACCAGCCGAGATCACGTGAGCTGTCAGTGACCTTAGTTCCCGCCCCCAATAAGCTGCTGGTAGGAGGGGCGGCAGACAAGGGGAGGGGCATAACGTTTGACGTCCGCTGTACATGGCGTCCAGTCTGTATTTGGAAGTGGATCCTTAGTTTCCATAGTGATGAGTATCCAATCAGGGGTCCAGGAAGCGCGGGAGGGCGTGGCATCCAGCTCCGCTTTAGATGCAGAATCGAGGAACAGGTGAGTATTAGGGGCCACAGCTGGGAAGAAGGGGCGTACCAAGCAGGGCTCCATGCCGGACCTCCACATAGTAGTTCACCAGACAGCAGCATTCAGTACGGGAGTGCAGAGAGAGCAGTTACTGCCTTACGGTCTAGGGGGCGCTCTGCTCGCAGCTTCAGTGGGCACCTGCTGCCTCTACTACAATGCTATATGGGACACAGGACCCCTGTTCCTGTAGTTGGTCGGGGGCCCAGCGATCAGCCCCCTGTAGACACCTACCGCAGTGTTTGCCAACTGCAGTCCTCAGGGACCCCCAACAGGTCAGGTTTTCCGGATCCCCTATAGAGAGAACACCTGAGATGCTGACAATCATGACATCACCTTTTGGGGAGCTGTCACAGAACCAGGTGTGAATTGCAGATTCTGCGATCATAGGTTCCGCGGTAATATGCAGTTCAATCAAATACATTCTGTTACACAACTCTGCTCACACTAGCGGGTCGGAATTGTGTAATCCGCTCGTGGAAAATACAGCGCAGCATGTTCTACTTTACAGCGATATCTGTGACCATAGCGGCCATTGTGCTGGATCCATTGTCGTGGATATACCCACAGCCCATACGCAATTATGTTACGTCATCGCTGAGTGCCGGGTCTCAGCAAATACAAACACAAGCTATACTGCTTATAACTGCCTGCGTGCGGACGCGGTCATACACAATACAATTACACACCATACGCAGGGTCATCCGCTGTAGGTCTCCCGCATGCGGAATCCGACCCGCTTGTGTCAGCGCGGACTGATACAGAGGAAATCCTGAAAACATGACCTGTTGGGCTGCATGAAGACTGCAGTTGGGAAACACTGGCCCACCTTGTGGAGAGGCGATCAGTTGGGATTTTAGGTATACCTTTTTAATTTGTAACAAGGTTCACGAGGGCAGCACCCCCTTAAGGGATAGTCATGGGGAGGAAGAGAGTAGCCCGTATTAAAGGGGCATTCCAGCCATACAGCTATTGATAACCGATCCTCAGTATAGGTCTTTAATAGTTAATCACCAGGGACCCAGCACGCGGGATCAATGGGAGCTGAAGCAGCCATTACACTTCCACGCCTGTCCTGGTGTCAGGGTAGACAAAAGTGTAATAGCGGGCTTCAGCTTCCATAGATTTCAATGGGAGTGAAGCCAGCTAATGGCGCTTCCTGTCTGGACCTGTATGACACACACCCAGCCTGCTCAGGTCATCAATAGTTTTTGCCTGCAAACCCCTTAACTATCCTCAGGGGTCTGCTGCTCATGATCCCCACCAATCAGCTGATATCGGGCCAGCTGTCATTGCAACAGAGCTAGAAGCAGATAGCACTGTCCACATTGCAGTGGCCTGGGTTGGTATTGCAGGCACAGCTTGACTGGAATCTAAAGAGACTCTGTCAGCAAGCAGCTGACCCACTGAGTCCAGGGATGTGTCATACTTACCTTCCGCACTGTTACCACTGGAAGCCGCCACTCAGTGCATTGAGCAGCACTGCTAAGTAGTCTACCTGTTATAAAATTAGCACTGACAGCGGTGGAATGACCGGGCAGGTGAGTGTAACACGTACATCCCTGGACACAGCGGGTCACTTACTTTAAGTCCATAAGTTTAGTAGGTGACAGTCTCTGTATGTTAGTCACTGCTCCATTATTATCAGCATGGATTTCGGCGCTGATGAAGGTGCCGTTTTGGCTCCAAAGTACCTAATAAAGCAGTTCAGACGTGTGAGGTCTCCTGTCAGCGTGCCAGTACTCCCCCTCTCCCAGGCTTACCCTTCTACACATGGAGGTCACTGCAGGTCCGCTGAGGGAGGCTGATGCTAATTTTGGCCAGGTGTTTCAGAGTGTTGTACCACGGCACAGCCACAGGAGGCACCATTATTCCTTCTGTACCATTGCTGCTTGTATTGGATCCTTGCCACTCTTCGCCATGGAGTGCTATTTACTCTGCAGATAAGGGTGCTCACCATTGTCATCGTTATGGGGTGATGTGACACATGTAGCTGTCAAACATCTTTCTAATAATGGTCTGGGGTTACCTGTGAAAAATGTCTAATACTGGGTAAAAATAAATGTGTCTTCTCTGCAGGCTCCACCATGGACTGGGGCCAGGAGGCAGATGAGCAGATAGTGGCCAAGGACATGATGGATAAGGAGGTGATGGAAATGCTGCAAGGTCTGAAGATCAGGAACAGTCTGGTCCTGCAGGAGCTGAACTCTCTACATAAGGCCTGGAGAGGGTCGGCTGTGGACAGGAGCCTCCAGCTGTGAGTAACGTACCTGTATGTGTGATATCACTGTTACGGTAGTGAATGGGATGAGTGCACCTGACTGGAAGGTAGAAGCGGAGCACTAAAGCTGGCCATACACGTTAGATAGAAGTAGATTGATGGTTGAACGCAGTCATACATATCTTACCTCATATTGGCTCTCACAGTTGTTCAAACTGGCTACACATGTTCAATGACTGCGGGTGATAAATGATCTTTCTAGGACTGTTCTTTCAAAGAAAGCTCGTTCATAGAGATGAGTGAACCTACTCGGACACGCCCCTTTTTCGCCCGAGCGCCGCGATTTTCGAGTACTTCCGTACTTGAGTGAAAAGATGTGGGGGGTTGCAGCGGGGAGTGGGGGGGGGGGGGGGAGAGGGAGAGAGAGAGAGCTCCCCCCTGTTCCCCGCTGCTACCCCCCGCTCCGCCACGCCTCCCCCGGCACCCCCCGAATCTTTTCACCCGAGTACGGAAGTACTCAAAAATCGCGGTGCTCGATCGAGTAATTACTCAAAACGAATACATTCGCTCATCCCTACTCCTTCATTAAAATGAAAGATCTTTCATCCGACAATTGGACAAAAGTATCAAACGTTGCAGACTTCTTTCCATTCGATGACAGTTAAAATGATTAGAATTCATTATTCTTTATACAATGAGCAATCATTTGTATACCCCGGGCCCAGGAGTCTTAGGTGGCCCATAAGGACTCTTGTCTCGATGTAGGGAGCCCAGTACTATGAATAAAGCATTATAGTTGGGGTCTCTGTTACAGGTTTTGCATTGGGGCCAAGGAGCTTCAAGTTACGCCTCTGGTTGAAATTGTCCATTTTCATCAACTTTAGTGTAGAATCTTGGGCATAACTTGCATATTCCCTTATGAATGGGCCCTTACTGTCAGTTCTAGCCTTGGGGACAGGATCCCCACAATCCAGAAACAAAGTGGCAAGAATGAAGAGTGAGGTGATGCCACACAATAGACTTGGCTATACAAAGTAACAAATATTGAGGAATTACTGGTTGGGATATTAGGAAATCAGTGCCAGGGCAAAAGGGATACAGTGCCCTTTTTAAAGGCAGTATGGACAGGCCCTCAAGGACATACATCCACATGTATACAGGCAGATACACAGTAGCTGTCCCCTCAGGAGTACAACCAACTGATAAGTAGGAGTTGTCCCTATGTTGCTTCAAGATGCCAATCCAGGGTAGATGAACATCAGCTGAACCTGCTGATTTTGGCTGATCTGACCAACTCTTTAGTGTGTATGAAGGTCTCCTGGCGTCAGATGTCAGAGGTTGGAAGCTTTGGCAAGTTGGATTTTCACATGCCTGATCTTTTGTTCTCATGTTGGATACGTTGCTGCAGTTATGTTAGCAGTATATAAGATTATATATTACAATGTTACTCCTACTATGGTAGAACTTTCTGACTTGGATGTCTTCTTAAAGCGCAGTACCAGTTTCCAAACCAAAGGTCAAGGCTTCCCGTCAAGGCCCTGAATTCACTGTTCCCCAACCTTTCCAAATGATGCTCCGCGAAGCAGAGAAAAGGAAGAAGATAAAGGCTCAGGATTGGGCAGATCTACAAAATGAGCAGAGTGCGGATGATGCAGAATGTTTAAAGCAATTCCGTGCCCAGCCGGTGCCTGCCCATGTCTTCTTACCTCTGTACAATGAGATAATGGAGCAAAGCGAAAAGCAAAGAAAAACTCAAATCCAGAAGAGGAGAGAGCATTTACTCTCCATGCAGAAACCATTCCACCTTCTGGTGCAAGCCAGGAAACAACATGCGGGACGACCAGCAAGTGCACCCACAGAGAAAAAGACAAGCAGAAAGACGTGCATCCCTAAATCAGTGCTGGACCCCACAGTCAGTGATGGGTTAAGAGGTGAGTATTTCTAGTTCAGCATGGGCACACTCAGGACCAAGTTTTGGGGCAGCTTTGTTTGGATCAAACCATTCCATGTTAACGTATTACAGTTTCTTCTTTTTTTCGCAGAAGCAGAAATTTTAAGAAAGATCAACAGTCATTTAAGAGCAAAGGATCTGCTGGAGAGCTCCTCGGCGCCTGTCCCACTAAGCCGAGACATCCGGAGCCCACGTTCCAGAACCTCTCTGAAAACCAAACAGCGGCATCTGGGATTCTTACAACAGAGTCTGACGTTCGAGCCCCATATCAACCAGTCTGTCCCGGACTTCCAGGCGCTGTATTACAACTTTCAGAAATGTTCTTTAAAGAAACAGAGAACGCGAGAACCTACAGAGACCAAACCTTTCACTCTGCGGACATCCAGCCTCCGCTGTATGAGACACAGCAAGACAGACAGTGCCCAGGTGAGAGAGCAGCAGGTAGGTCTACAGTGTGACCTCCACTTATATAATGTAGCACAAAGGCTCATCGTGTGGTAGACAGGGTTAATCCTTCTGGAAATACACTTCCTTGATGAGGTTTCACATAAAACAGAGGTGGGTGTGGAGGCCAATACCCAAATAATGTGTCACCTGTGCTGCAAATGCTACTTCTGATGTCCACAGACCTCTTGCTGACTGATTTTGAAGTCCAGTTTTATGTAAATGGTTCCATTACTTAAGGACATAGTTTAGTATAAGAAAGTTTGCCATGTGGTAATTTTTTATGTAAACAGGGAAGATGGAACAATACCTCTGCAGCGCCACCTATTGGATGGCAGCATTCCTGCAAATAAATGTCCGAACCTTTATACAAGTCTTTAGAATAATGACTTGGAATTGAAAACCAAGCCAGAATCCATACACAGATAGCTGTTTCAGGGTGTTTGCCCCTCATCGGTGTGCATAAGCAGTCTGGTTTGGTTAGTGGAAGGCCTATGATGTGAGTCGTGAGGGGTATCATCACTCCTTAAGGAGAGCACCTAGAAGGTGAAGGACCTGTATAAATGATTAGACATTGATTTGCAGGAATGTGGGCATCCAGTAGGTGGTGCTGCAGAGGTATTGTTACTTTATGTAAATAAAAAAGATTGAGCTATACCTCTAAAGCCACCTATTGGATGGCAGCATTTCTGCAAATCAATGTCTGACCTTTAATACAGGTCTTTGAAACAATGGCTTAAAACCAAGCCAGAATCCATACACAGATGCCGTTTGGGGGTATTTGCCCGTCATCAGTGTGCAGTAGGATTTTGGCTTGGCTAGTGAAAGGCCTATGACATGAGTCGAGAGGAGTATCATCACTCCTTAAGGAGAGCACCTAGAAGGTGATGACCTGTATAAAGTGTCGGACATTGATTAGCAGGAATGCTGCCGTCCAATACGTGGCACTGCATATGTATTTTTCCATCTTCCTTATTTGCATATATTACCCAGAGGAGCATGCATGGCCTTATAAGTCTCCTCACTCATCTTTTAGGTGCTCTACTGACTTTTTTTTTTTTAAACAGGAAACTTTGCAGAAGACCCCACCTCGGAAAACCTTGGCTGATCTCTCTAGCTTATCACCTAATACTCTTCCAGTGTATATAACAGATGGCACGAAGAGGAGGGAAGTTGCCATCAGGTAATCATCACAGTCTCATGGGAAACCAAGTTTTATATGCATTTCATCGGTCGTGTAAAATTACTGAAATATTACAGATTATCAGCTCTACAAGCTTTCCCAGTGTTTCCACTTTGGATTACATTCAGGTTGACCATGTATATTCTGCTCTCAGTAGACCTGATGGTACTGATTTACAGAGAAGCCTTATGGCTTTCTGCATATGCTGGCTCATCAGGTCACACATAGTAATGAAAGTACAAAATGTATATTTTGGTTGGCAGTAAGAGAGTCCTATGGAAACTCTCAGATAGATGAAACGAGCGCCACATCCCTTGTATCTGTATATATCTCTGCTACGGCACTTTCTGTAGACTTTCTCCTAGTATAGCATGTAAGCATTGCTGCCGTTGTTTTCTCTCTAAAGTGGTTCTTGCTATAGTATCTGTGGCTTCGTGTGGTGCAGAGTGTTAAGCGCTGTGGAATAAGTTGGCGCTTCCCTGGTTTGCATTCTGAAAGTTGGAAGCCCAGTGCTGTAATCCATGACTTCCTTTGTTAATACAACATTTATACCTTTCGCTCTGTAATTGAATCCATGTATATTGCTGAGAGAAAAGAATGAGGACATAGAGATGTACTGTACATCCTACAGAGGAGCTTCTAGGAACACTGGACCACAATTAGTGCAATGTCCTAGAGATCTACCATCACGTAGTGTGGTGGGAAGACCCCTTTAATATGTAGAGAAGGGAGGCATGAATCACATATTTGGAATCTCTAATCCACATGGGCCACAGGTAAATTCAATTTCTTGCAGATCTTCCCTACGGGACAAAGACAACCATAACTTGGAAAGGGAAAAGTGGTTTAGTGAGCACCACCAGAAATCACTGAAGATGCAGAAATCCCTGTCCACGCGAGCTAAAGCACTAGATCCACACAAGCCTTTAGCAGAATCCAACAAAGAGAAACTAAAGCAGATGCGGTAAGTAATTGTGAAGGTGTGTGCACTCAGAACAAGCAGTGAGATGTGATTGTGAACAACGCGGTGCGGCTGATCATCTGTTATACTATTATGCTGTAGGTACACAACCAAACAGCAGCCTGGCTATGTAGATGGGCAAAGGCTTTCCATTTGCATCAGCAAAACTTGAGAAAGATTCCTAAAGTAGTTAATGTCTGTTCGCAGACCATGCTTTTGTATACCTAGTGTCATCTTGGTTCACATGTAGCACATCCCTCCTTCTCTTCACTTGGTCGAGAGAGCAGGACCCCATGGAGCCCAAGTGTTGGTGCTTTATCTGATGCATTTGTTGCTCTCCTCCAAATCCTCACTCAGTTTCTAGAAAATCCAGTAGGCACATCTTACGATTTGTAGGGACACAAAGATCAGTAAATGGGAATAAAGCCTCTGCCGCCTGAGCACTCTACATAAATATACAGAGAAGTATTCAGCTGCATGATCTCTTGGTTTTTATGATCTAGACAGTCAGATCAGAGAAGGACTCAGGAATACAACGAGGAGCTGGAAGAAATGAAGAGACGTGTTGATATGAGAGCATATCTCTTCGAGCAGGTCACCAAGGTCAGCAGTGCTTCATGATTTCAAAGGATGCTTCTTCTGTCACGGGCCCATGTTATCTTCCTTGTCCTTGCAGGGAAGTGCCATTAGAGACATGCAGCGCACATTTACACAGACTCTACAACAGGCTGGGTTGACTGATGACTATGTGCAGCAGAAAGGAAGAGCAAGTCTGGAGCTGAGTGAATTCGATGGCACCCAACACATCGATGTAGAATCCCAATGAAATAGGTAATGGAAACTGATTTAGAGAGAAACTCATCAATCTGTTTGTTGCAGCATGAGATTATACGTAACTACCAGATATCTTCTAGACCAAGAAATAAGGCCCGGGCTCCAGGCTATAGCTTGCCATGATGAGGATGGTAGAACTCATGAGTATTTTCTTAATCTTTAATAATCAGATTGTGAAATCTTGATCCTACAGGGGCGAGGTTAGTGCTGCCCATTCCCTGGATATCTGTCAAAGATAATATGATGTATAATGTTCCTTGCAAGAAGTTGGGTCCCGTGGCTTTTAATTTGAAGATCTCCATTTCTTTGAGCTCATTTTCACTGGCCTGCTATTGGGTTCTCATGTCTATAGCCAGCAGCTTCAGGGTAGCCATAAACCATAAGAGCAATGGCCAGTGCAGTTCACAGAAAGAATGGGGATATTACTAGGGGGCTCTGACCAATTACCCTAAACCACTGTCTCTTAGCGCCAAAGACTTACCAACCCACCTAAGACAACCTTCTGTAAAGGTAAATAACACTCTAGTGTATTAGGACTTAGCCAAACAGACTAAGCTTGAAGAAGCTCGTGGTCCTTCTCTGTCAATCCTTAGCACCAACCGATCATGTGATTAGTGGTTATAATGCCGTTATTTGGGAAGTCGTCCATAGTGACCCTCTGCTCCACAGTCACTTGTGTATAATGAGGCTTAGAATAGCAACAATTGCAGCTTATAGTGAGTAGCAAGATGGACCGTCATCTCAGACCTTCTTCTTTTTGCTTTCTCTAGGGTTTTCATGTGTAGATCTTAGAGAGAATTGAAGTGATCCCCAGAAGAATTGGTTCAAGTCTTCCTCAATTTCTCCGATCCCAAATAAAGTGCTGTTTGGTCATTTAGCCTTCACCTTTTTACCATATTACTAATTGGCCTTGATAATATTTAGGTTTATGGGTAGAAAAATACCTAATAAAAAGAATGCAGAATGCACCAGCAATGCACAGTGTGACTGAAATGTCACATGTCCTCACTCACAGGTAACATCTGGATGCAGAGTTCTAATGTAAGATTGCAACATGTGTCCGGGGGAAGAGAGCGGCGCTTTACACATTAGATGGGGAAAACACACTTTCGAGTTTCTTCTAATTACTGCTATGGGTATAGACTAATGCATAAAAACATGCAGGTGATCAATGAGTTTGTACTTACCCTGTTTCCCTGAAAAAAAGACAGGGTCATATTAATTTTTGCTCCACAATATTTTACTTTTTTACATGTATAGCTGCCTGCACAATATTAACTTTGACTTTTTTATTAACTAACTAGGGCTTATACTTCAAGCATCCTCAAAAATCCTGAAAAATCATGCTAGGGTTTATTTTCAGGGAAAGTGTACTAAAGCACTAATAAATATAATTGAAGAGCACCAGCCATATTTGAGATTCACTGTCCTATGAACTTACATAACAATGAACAGCATAAAACTGAAAGCTACCCACCGGTATTGGGACAAAATTCTGTCTCGGGACCGATGGTGTATTTTACCTGCAGCTGTTCTACTCTATTGCCCTTCTGAACTGCCTGTTCCAGGTCCTGGTTTTGTCCATCTCAAATGACCACTACCACTTTCTAACTAGCTAATGCACAATGTGCACTGCTGTCTGATTGTTCAAGACTAATCATGTGAGCAGTGCTGGCCAATCACAAAGTATAGTATAGTGCATTGGTAGACTACCACTACGCTGCAGGGGATTAGGTAGTCTGAAGATTGCATCAGCCATCTTCGATGGCAGAGATAATCATCTGCACTGAAAATACCCCTTCCAGTCCTGGAGCAGGCTCTTGTCCTCAAATAGGGTTGCTTTAAAAGTTGCCATTGCTACACATACACAATGAACTATACAAGTAACACAGGATCAAAGGATGAAACACCTGAACAGGAATGTCATTATCCTTAAGCAAAGGGGTCAACCACAAATACTCAATAAGACAAACTCCACATGTCAAGCATAAAGACTAAATAGCCAACCTTGACAGTGAGCTTAGTGGTAAAGGAGTTTTCAGCCATGATACCACTGATGACCTGTTTGCTGGATAGGTCATCAATAGTTGATAGGCTGGAGTCCATCACTTGGGAACATGGCTGCTCAGCTGATCGGGTACCCACTGTCAGTGCTGTAATAGATAGAGGTCGAAGAAGAAACTGCTGCTCCTAATCCTTTATAGTGACCTCAGACTGGGCAGGAGGTTCACCTTCCAACAAGGCAATGACCCTAAGCACACGGCCAAGACAACACAGGTACAGCTCTGTTAATACCCTTGAGAGACCCAGCCAGAGCCCTGACCTGAACCCAAACATCCATCTCAGAAGAAATCTGAAAATGGCTATCCAGATGGCCCTATCCAACCTGGCAGAGCTCGAGAGGATCTGCAGAGACCGACGGCAGAAAATCCCCAACTCCAGGTGAACAAACCTTGTGGCATCGTACCCAAGAAGACTGGAGACTATAGTCACTGCCAAAGGTGCTTTAACTAAAATTTACAAAGCTTTCTAACATTCTGATTTTACTTTGTCACTATGGGGTATTAAGTGTAGAATGATGGGGGAAAACTTGGAATATTTTTTTTCTTTTAACTTGCACAAGGCCAATACAAACCAACAAGTAAAAAGAGGGGAAAGGGTCTAAAGGCTTTCCGAGTGCATTGTAATTGTGGCAAAAAAAAGGAAATCAGGTGAGTGGCAAATACTTTTTCACAGCATTGTATGTAGGACGTTTCTGCTTCACCTTGGGGTGGCGTGTGTATTTAGATTTATACACACACATTATAATTATTCATAAAGGAGCACATTTGGGGATTTAATAAACTACAAAGCGGGTACACAATCTGCGTATCACTGAAAAGAGGAAGGTTCAAAGTTTTCTATGACATACCAGGAAGTTCCATTTACTGCCACGCCATTTCTTGTTGTTTATAAGAAAATGGTGACACTACAGGAGAAATCGTTTTGTGTGCTCGAGTTTGCCAAGTGTGAATCCATTGGTCAAGGGCAGAGTGAATTCCAGAGTTGATTTCAAAAACGTCCGCCTCGGCCCAAACAAATTTACAAGTGGCACAGAAAATGTGTTGAACTTGATTGCATATGTATACAGAAAAGCATTAGTCGGGAAGCATGTCTCATCAAAATGCACTGTGACATACCAGGAAGTTCCATTTTCTGGCATGTCATTTAAAAAAAAAAAAAAAAAGCTTTGACCCTTCCTTTTTTTCAGTCAAGTGCAGATTGTGCGCCTGTCTTTTGTTTGCAATTAAATCCCCAAATCAGCCCCATCTTTTTGAATAACCATATATGTACACATAAGATTACAGGCACACTTCAAGATTTTCATGTCTTGCGAAAATGTTGTGTTTAACGAAACGCAAATGTTAAGCTACAAACAGTGCAATCACGATCGATCTACTCTACCATTTAGTAGGGTAGACCTTTTTAAACTACATCACAGTAACATCTCATTGCCCCAGCAAGTGTTTGAAGCTCTTCCTTTGTTATTACAAGGTGCAAGGAAGCAATTCTAGCCCAAATTAATTACCTTTTATTTAACAGACACCTCATTACAACAAGGTTGTTCGAGCGGTACCATACATGCTCTATTTTGATCACTACAATTTTTTTTTATAATATTATAAAAAAAATATATATTGTGTTTCATACCCTGCTACAAAAAATTTCCTTACATGTCAAAAATGTTGTCATTGCTCTTATGACAGAAGAAAAATACAAACCAAACAACAAATATACTTTCCTTTATTTTGGTTGCAGGGGGTGGTATATAAATGGGTGAGATTTTGGAACTGTGTTGGCTCCATCACAGTAGAAGCAGAATGACTGAGATGCCTCTTCATAGGTCTTTCATGCATCACATCATTGAAAGATGGCAGCACAGATGACAGGAAAAATGTCTAGGTTCCCAAACAGACCAGTTTTACTGTGAAAATATGAATGACCTCGCTAATCCCCATCATTTTCCAAACTCTGTAGTAGAGCTTTGTTGTGTATTTTAATCTACTGAGGAGAATAAAATCTCTGCATCCAGGATTGAGGACTTTTTCCAGGGAATCACAGGCAGGTTTGTAGAATGAGGAAACTTTAGGGGTTAAAGCAACCTTCCAGGCCTGGAGGAACAAAGATGGCCACACCAGCTTCTTAAACTACCTGATGCCCATTGTGGACTAGTATGCATCATTAGTCGAAGATATTACACCAGCTTTGATTAATCACTGCTGTCCACATGAGCGATACTAGCCAGTCAGATCAGCATGTAATGATTAAGGCTGCAGCACGATATGGGCATAATATCCCGCTCGCCAACATGCAATTTGTCCACAGATGCAAGGCGGTTTTTTATATGAAAACCGCCTTAAATCACTTCGGAGAAGTAGCGATCCTCCATCGCAGCTATCAGTCGCATCAGAGGATCATGGAGTTTCTTCCATTGTTTTCATGGGGAAACCTTGCATTGTACTGCGTGCAACTAGCATGTGGTGCGCTGCTACTGCTGGCCTCATTGAAATCAATGGTAGATGCTGTGCAAGAGCACGCTCAAAAGATAGGACTTGCCGCAATACGTCTTTTTGCATCCCTCACGTGTATGACCCTATTCTAAAAAATGGGGTTCATATTTGTGCATCTCGCAACACAAAACTCATGTAATTTTCTTGCCCGTGTGAAGCCGGTCTTAGACTACTGCTGTATACTATGCGCAGTGCGAATCAGATAGTCAGAGAAGCAGTTGGGCCATCTTTGTTTCTCCAGGCCCGGAGGGTCACGTTAAAGCTGAAGACCTTGTGATGCTGTCATCTAGGAATATTCTACACTGTCCGTATTTCCTGCTTCCCATATTTGATTCATAAATGTGTCATAATGCTGATGAAGGGAAATCCTATTGTTCCCTCGAGGAGGTGATGCAAGTTTAGTGAGGAGTGGTCCTGTCTCCAAGCTCCAGAATCTTTTCCATACACCATTAGTCCTTGGTTAGATCCTTTGGAAGACTTATTGAGGCTTACTATCCAAAATACGACGGTTTTCTGGCACAAATTATGCCAGAAAACAGTCTTACTTGCTTACGCCACATTTATCATGTATTTTTAGAGACTTTTTGACAGCTTCTCAGACTTGTCCGGAAAGAGGCGTAGCCTATATTGCAACAAGAGTTGCAGCGAACTGCGCCAAAATGTGTGCAATTTTTGGCGTAAACTAAGCCATCTAATAGATGGTCTAAACTTAGACTAGGAAGTTTTTAAAATTCAACAGATTTACCATTCAGTGATAAATCTGGCACATTTTAGACTGTGTAGTCCAAGTTTGCACAGTCTAACCCCAGTGTCTTAAGTCCTACTAGCATACTGTAGGAACAGTAGTAAAGGGTCACTGGCATAAGAGGCACAAAGCGGATACTTCTCTTCAACAAAAATTTACCTTAAGGCAGAAGAGCAAAACAGTAAAACAGATGAAATAAAGGTCTATGAAAAGTTTTTAATTTAGTAAGATGGGGACTTCTTCCTCATAGTTGTGCCTCCCGGCTGCCACGGACAGCAGATGAGTTCCTGTTAGACCCTCCTCACTTTGATGTAGAGATTCAGCTTCTGTATTGTGCTCTGCCATGAAAATACAAAAGATATCAAGTTGCATTTGTTGTCATCCATACTTTGTAGGTTTGCACAGTAAATCACTGGAGAAAACTGACATGCAAAAAGGACTTTGGGGTTTTAGTCGACAGTAAACTGAAAGGGATATTCCTGTTACACAAAGTTCCTGTCAAATGAATGCTAACCAAGTATTAAAGTTTGTAATGTGGTTCTATTTGGAGTAAAGACCTATTTAGACAAAACGATTATCGCTCAAATTTTGCTCAAAAGCAGTCCTTTGACCGATAATCGTTGTGTGTAACTGCACCAACAGCCTGAAGTTTTCGTTAAGCAGTCGCTGATCGTTGTCTTTCAGCGTGCTGAAAGAGAAATATCAGCCTTATCAGGAATTCACAGCAGGATACAGTTGATACTATTGTTTCAGCTGTATCCCGCTCCCTGAACAGAGGCGGGGTATGAAGAACAGAGCGGTCCAGCTGTGTTCTTCCTACTCTGCAGGAAGTGCACAGCTGTATACCAGCTGAGCGTTCCATGAACAGCCGGGGTATCAAGAACACAGTGGTTCAGCTGTGTTCTGCATACCCCGCTCGGAGCGCTCGGCTGTATAACAGTCGGGGGCTATAAGAAGAGGACAGCTGGATGCAGAAGACAAGCGGCCTGAGTGGGTACACAGTCGAATAACTAAAGTGCTATAATAAATATAATAGGAGGACTACAGCACCCAAAAGGAAGGGATTCCAAATTAGGGTTAGTTTGCAAAAAAAAAAAAAAAACTCCTGTGGAGTGACCAAATAACTCAGTATAAATATATGAGTCAATACCGAGATCTCTCTCAAGACCCACTTATATTCCGTACTGTAATAAGGATGCGCCCTTTACAGCTAGAGGAAAGAAGGTTTCTACACCAACATAGAAGAGGGTTCTTTACTGTAAGAGCAGTGAGACTATGGAACTCTCTGCCTGAGGATGTGATGATGGCAAACTCACTGAAAAAAGTACAAAATGGGCCTGGATGCCTTTCCTGCAAGTGACAGTATCAGGGGCTAATACTACTAGATTACTGGAGATGGGTTGTAGAGCATGGGATCTGATTAGCAGATTTGGAGTCAGGAAGGAAATTTTTTCCTAAGATGATGAACAATTGGCTTTTGCCTCATGGATATTTTTTTGCCTTCCTTTGGCTCAACACTGCAGAATATTAAAGGAGATGTCCCGCGCCGAAACGGGTTTTTTTTTTTTTTAAACCCCCCCCCCCCGTTCGGCGCGAGACAACCCCGATGCAGGGGTTAAAAAAACCACCCGCACAGCGCTTACCTGAATCCCGGCGGTCCGGCGTCTTCATACTCACCTGCTGAAGATGGCCGCCGGGATCCTCTGTCTTCGTGGACCGCAGGGCTTCTGTGCGGTCCACTGCCGAATCCAGCCTCCTGATTGGCTGGAATCGGCACGTGACGGGGCGGAGCTACACGGAGCCGCTCTCTGGCACGAGCGGCTCCATAGAAGACTGCTGAAGACCCGGACTGCGCAAGCGCGGCTAATTTGGCCATCGGAGGCCAAAAATTAGTCAGCACCATGGAGACGAGGACGCTAGCAACGGAGCAGGTAAGTAAAAAACTTTTTATAACTTCTGTATGGCTCATAATTAATGCACAATGTATATTACAAAGTGCATTATTATGGCCATACAGAAGTGTATAGACCCACTTGCTGCCTCGGGACAACCCCTTTAAGCTAAACTGGACGGACTTGTCTTTTTCAGCCTTACAAACTGTTACTGTTGAGAATATAGATAGGTCAACTCAGAAATAAAGAGTGAAATAAAAGTCACAAAGCTGAGCTGGAAACAAAAAAAATCTTTGTAAGGTAGAGAATGTATTTTTATTATTTTCTTACACATTCCACTTCAGAACATTAAGACCAAGCAGTAAGAATACTGAAAATTGAGAGAAGACACCAGCCGCTCACCTGCCCTCCTTACGGAGTGATGCTTTTTAACATGGGCATTTCTGCTCCCGCTTTGAGAAAAGGTTTTGCCGCAGAAGGGACACTGATGCGACTTCACACCTGTAAGACCGTATAAAAGGTCAGTCATGACCAACGAGGCTCCTAACAGACAACCACCATCCATCGCATTACCTGAATGGACGACCAGATGTTTTCTAAGGCTTGAATATTCAGCGAAGCGTCGGCCGCATCCCTCCTCCTCACACAGAAAGGGCTTCTCTCCTGTCGAAGGCAGAGTCATAAGTCACGTGCCAACCACACAGCAGGCAGGGTACACAGAGACTAGCGCTCACCAGTATGGATACGCAGATGGTTCTTCAGGTTCCCGGCTGTAGTGAACTGCTTTTCACAGCCGGGCTCTGGGCACAGGAACGGACGCTCTCCATTATGGGTGCGCATGTGAACGTTCAACCTTTGGAGAACATAAAAGCTTTTCCCACAACCCTCTGCAGGACATGTGAAGGAGCGCTCATTTCTGGAAGACACTTTTATGGTTACATTTCACTTTTCATAACTTTTCTGTCTTATGCGTTTAAAAGAGAACACATTGTCTGTAATAATCATCTTTGTAACATATTAGGCTGAATTACATGCCTTACTTACAAACTATCTGTAACTGAGGACCAAGTGAGCCCCGCGGCTCATGACATGTGGACTATGGACATTAAAAGTTAGATGGACTCTTTAGCAGAATCTATCTAGCCAGCAGTGCCAAACACAGAAGGTGCAGGCTAAAACCACTACAATACTCCAATACACTGGAGTCTACAGCGCGATAGTATACTGCTGATGGCAGGTACTTACATGTGAGTTTTCAGATGATATCTGAGGTGTGTTGGGCGCACGAAGGATCGCTCACAGCCATGGAAGGAGCAGCGGAAGCGTTTCTCTGGGTGTGGGTTTTTCACCTCACGGGCGCTGCTCAATGTCACGTCAGCTGAAAAAAAATGCAGAACGTTCTGAAAAATGTTCAATTCTCAATTCAAGCAACTGCAGGACACATTACTAATCAGCCTTCACTCATCTTGATACTGGTAGTCAGTCATTCCTGACCAAGCCTGTTTATGCCTTAATGACCAGGCCAAAATTTTGGAAATCTGGCAGGTTTCTCTTTAAAGGGGTTTTCCATGCAAAATACTAATAATGACCCATCCTCAGGATAGGTAATCAATAGTACTTTGGCTGGAAAACACCTTAAATAGCTTACTGTACAATGCATGTATATGCGAACTGGTCAGCAAATGGACACAGTACTTTAATAGGGTGTATGATTTGTGTAAATTTATTAAATTCCAAAATTGAGGACATTTTGTAAAAATTGTTTTTTCAACTGCAGTATGTCAAATATTGTTTTTTATCGGATATACATTTGATATAGTTGACATATTTCAACTTGTTTATTTTGAAAGTAAATTTGAAAGATTTGCATGGTTCTGAGCAATTTAGATTTACTAATTAAACATTAATTTTTAACATTTTCACTGTTTTTTTACATATTGTTTTTCACTTCATTTGATAATTTATCAATTTATAATTTGTAATTTATATACATATTATTGATGAATAACCTAATTGATGTAAAAACGGAATAAATGTAATAAATTAATGAAAGGGATATATTCTGTAGCAAGTACAGTACACGGAATGGCTTGCAGGGGGCTGGAGAACAGGCAGACTGAGTTCTAATCAGAAGGGTCAGCTGTAGGAGTGTGGTTAGAGGAGTTGAAACCTCCAGCCACACTGCAGCTGAGAGTTCCTCCCTGGGACAGAAACTGAAAGCCTGAGGTCTGTAGCAGACCAGGCTCTGAATACCACGAGCTTGACAGGAGAGGACGCCCCCTAGACTGACACCCTGGTTGGGTATGTTATTATGGACATTGCCTATGTGGCGCTAGGCCTCTGTGATAGATAGGATTGCAAGCCTCTGAGTCAGTAGCCAGACTGCTAGGATTTATGTTATTTAACATGTGTATCCTCACACACAATTATTTCTCCATTGGCAAAGAGATATATCTGCAACTCATCGGAACCGCCATGGGCAGTAAGTAAAACGTTAGCCTTTTCATGGCAAAACTAGAGAGACTTTCTGGCCTCCTGCTCCAGCAAACCATTAGCCCATTTCCACTACATTGATGATGACATAATGATCTGGACCAACTCCAAACAAGAACTAATAAGTTTCCATAAAAGATTCAATGCAGTAAATGTCCTGTTGGGGGTCTTTATGTTGGAGAAACAGGACAAAAACCTGAAAGCTAGGAAGTGGTCTCACCGCCGCACAATTAAAGACAGAATTACCTGTGGTGGAGCATTTTTCTAGTCAAGGACACAACATAGAACATATGAAAGTACTCGTTTATAACCATCTTTGACACTCTCAAGCCAGGAATCAACATTGGAAGTGGATTCATGCATCACTGGAGATTATGAGAAATCTATGCTGGCCTGCTGACCCCCTAACACCAATTTAGAGACCATAAATCTTTTACATGCACATCAGTGGAGAAATTAAGTATTTATGCCTCCGTTTATCCTGTTCTGGTATTGTTTTAAGTGCAAATCAATCACACAATTTCTGTGCCTTTTCATTTTTATGTATGCATCTTCAGATCTATTCCATTAAGCCTGAAGAAGAATCCCGAGTAGGTTGGAAAGCTCGCTATAACATCATGTATTTTTTCTAGCCATAAAAGTATATCTACAAGATTACTTGTTTTCTCTTGCTGAGAACAATCACATTTTACGGTGATTAAAACAGTGTGAAGATTATCTATTATTGCTGCCAGAATAAATAGACCCCCTATCTGGCGTAGGCCTGCGTTACTGAAGTGTGACCACCCATCTAGGTGGAGGAAAGATGGCGATCATAAGTAGTGACTAATCTCCTATTGTCACAGTTCACATGTAGAGCAATTGGTGCAGATTTTCCACTGCAGAAAACCATTGGTGTTGACTTTAACATGCATCCGCAGCAGACTTCACCTCTTCACTAAAATCGGCTGCGGATCTGTGTCACCACACCAATTGGATGTACACCTAAATTCACAGCACAAAGTATGCTGCTGACTTTGGTATGAGTCAATACAAAAATCTATTATGCGGGAGAGAGGCTTTCACCGTGCCAAAATGTCGGAAACTTTCTTGGCCAGCACCAGTAGCAGCTCGTGCGGCTGTCACTATGCTGACGTTATTGGGAACTGAAATAATCAGATCCCGATGACAGCACCCAACATGAACCCACAGACTATTCGTAGCACAGCCTGTTTTTTCTGTTTTATCTGTTTGAGGGTAAATGGGGTTGGGGGAAATTGCCAGTGAAGTGGTTGACACATTTACGTTGCTGCTGCATAGAGCCCAGGCAGTAGAGATGTAAATTTACTGTTAGCAGTCACGAAGGAGTTAATAAATCCTTCAACAAGCAGTATCCGGAACCTTATTATTACACGTTCATCCCTTTTGACAAACCAGCTGAACTTCTCCTGCACTCGTCACACCAAATGTGTCCAGTACTGAGTATGAGAAATACCCTTACTGAATGGGAGACTCGGGTTGCGATACTTACCATTGCTGATGGACTTTGCGTGTTTTGCCAGTTGAGCCCGGGTGGCAGCAATCAGACTGTCATGAGCCAACTCCTGAACCCGCAGAAACCATGGCATACTACTATCTGTGCAATCATTGGGCAGGAAGTCATTCCCAGAATCCTCAGCTTCATCCTGAACAAAGACCATGTGCTCAGATGGTGAACCTAGTCCTGGAGAAGAAAAGTTTCATGTAACTCAGGGGTGATACGATATGTGGTGTGTTACCGAGTGCCCTCATCCAGCACAGCATGTATTAGTAAGAAGGGGAGCAGGAGAGCAAGAAGAGGACAGACTATGAGGAACATGGGAAAAAGAGGAGATAGACCCTACTAAAAACTGAAGATTCAATGTATAATAGTTGATTAAAGTAACATACGCACTCCATGTGGCTACACTAAAAATCTAATCTGGCAGGATCAGACTTCTTACTGCCCTAGTAGAATAGGGTCTAAGTTAAGGGGTTCAATATATTGGGATACAAAAGCCAATCCAATGTTTTTTTTAATCCACCTACTTGGCCAACTAAGTTTTCAGTTTTTTTCATCATCGCATTCCAAGAGCCATAACTTTTTCATTTTTCCATCCACATGTTTTTTGTGGGACATGTATTTTTTAATGACATAATTTTGGGTACATATACTGTATAACTTTTATTAAATTTCTTTTTAGGAGGATTGGGGGAAAAAAAATTGCCATTTGTTTTTTGGATTTCGTTTTTACAGTGTTCAGTGTGCAAAATAAATAATGTGATAACTTTATTACCGTATCTGGGTCAACACGATTCCGGCAATTACAGTTTATGTTTTGCTACTTTTCTATACAGAAAACATTTTTTTCTTAAAGATTTGCTTTTCTGTTGCCACATTCCAAGAGCCATATTGTTTTTATTTTTCTAAAGCTCTTAAAAGGATAGTGTATATCATGATTTCTGTCTGGTTGGGGAGGGAATGGAGCCCATAAGCTTGTGGAGTAAGGATATAGATATACATCTAATTCTGTCAGCGGTTTAAATGCTGCAGTTGCACTGACCACTGCATGTAAAGGGTTAAACAGCAGGGATCGATAGTTTCTCTGGTCACTGCTGTTTGAGTAGGTGCCAGCTGTTGTCCAACAGCTGAGCAATCGGCTCCCCCTGGCACAGAGACCCGTGCCACGCTTCTGATGGAGTCACCGTTAAAGAACGAAACATCAAAATAAAGGCCTATAACGGTTATCGTCAAAAGGCATACTGGCATTCGTTAAGGGATTAAAGGGAGTCTTCCAGCAGTTTTGACCATGCAAATCTGCTGATGGCACTGGATATGAACAAATAGAAAGGTTTTTAACTATACGGGTGCCAATGCTGTCATCAGTACCATCTCAGAGAAGATTGAAGGGGTTGTGTGAGGAAAAAAAAAAATTAACAGCTCGGCAGGTGGTAAAATAAGATGACTATAGACTCACTTGTCTTCAGCTACCTTTGGATCTGTCTCCTGCTGCCCTGTCCCCTTCCGCAAAAACCCACTGGAAGTCAGGCGATGGCTGTAGCCAGAGACCGCATCATCACTTTTCACACTCCTGGCACCAGCACTCACATCCAAGGTGCCATAATGCCAGGAATTTGGGATGGTGACTCTGTGGCTTTTGATAGGCCGCAGCAGTTGCCTGACTTCTGGTGGTTGCGGACAGGGGCAGGGCAGAGAGAGACGGTCAGCTGCGTTCTGGGCGGCTGAAGACTGGTAAAATTAAAAAAAAACAAAAAAAAAAACCCCAACAAACTGCATACTTATCATCTGCCCGACCTTTAATTTTTTTTCTTTATATCACACTGCTCCTGCAAGTGCCCCAGGGGTGGACTCTTACCCTGAAGTGCTCGGCTTTTTGTATTGAGCTGCTCCACAGCCCCACTTCCATACTTCTGTCAACATCTGCAACGGTCTCCTGGTTGGACGCTACAGCTGTCAGACAGAACAAAGCGGAGGTGCTGTGGAGCAGCTCAATGCATAGAGCAGTTCACAATAAGGGATATGCCTTCGGAGCATCTACAGAGTGGTGAGGGCTGTTTTAAAATTTTTCACTGTGATGCTGATGACAACCGTAAGTTTAACAATCTCTCCGCGGCTGCTATCTAGCCATAACTTTATTCAGGAGATTTGGGAAATGGAGACCACGATCCTCCTCAGAAGACAGATCTGGACTGAATGCTGGCAGGGAAATGACCTGATAATTTCTAGTGAGAATATTTTGGGAGTGAATGTAGATAAGAACCATAGCGAGACCCAGTCCCTCAGAAAGGCGACACACATGTCTGCAGCAGACTAAGCCTGAAATCCCCTATTCTTTTAGCAGAGGTCATGGCTAATAGATAGGTGATCTTAAAACAGCAGACAATAATCATCAACTTTTTCCAAAGGCACAAAAAATGGTTCAAATAAATTTCTTAAGACCATGATTAAGTCCCACTGTACTAGCGGCTTAAAGAGTACCCACACTTTCATCTTCGGAGTAATTCTGTCCTGTCGGAAGTTTTCAGTTCCTTCCAGCAGCTGAAGGCCACTCCGTATAGGCCCATATACCGCTATATGGGCCTGTCCTTTAGCTGCTGGAAGAAGTCGAAAACCGATGTAAAAGCACAGGAATGATTATCGCTGGGATGGCCTGTCGGTCATGTGTTGCCTGATAGATCCTCCCGTGTAAAAGCACTGTTACCTGATCTGGCCAGGTTGAGGAGGATGAATGAAGAGTTGTCATTGGTAGGCAGGTCTTGCAGCAGTGAGGAAGGCTCAGAGGGAGACAGTAGGGCAGCTTCACTTTTATGATCTCTAGAATCTGTGCTGGGATCTAGTTGAAGGCTGTTCAGCAATCCTGTGTCGGGTGCCTTAGGCGACATTCGATCCTCTGTAGAAGCATCTAACAGGAAGGATATTAATGTTTATGAGCAAAGGATGCCTATAAATGACAGCACACCTTGAGCACTAGATAACCATGTCATAGCACAAACTGAACACTAGATGTCCTACATCACAGCCTACACAGTGGGCACAAAATGTCTATAGATCACAGTGCACACTGAACACTCCATGTATATACTGCCCACAGTGTGCACTAGATCTACATAGGTCATAGCCTGAGGGAAAGAATTATTCAAATTTTTATTTCCTAGTTACTGTAGGTTGGGAGAGCAGTCTGTCAGTATGGTCTTGTTCACACAGGCATATGTGTACAACGCTGCGAGCTTCCCACAGTGTTGTACGCGTTACAGCCCATACGCTGTGCCGGCAGAGACCGCGTATGGACAGCGATTGGCACTGCGCATGCCTGGGAATCTGACGTCACAGACATGCACAGTGTGATTTTTTTTATTTTTCAAGTTCCCCGATCTGTTCAGAGCGGGGATGCGTATCGCAATGCTGCCCCTTCACAATGCAGGCGTATGGACAGTGTTTCATACTCAGACCATTCCAAGGCTGTGTATAATACGCAGAGAAACAGAGCATGCTGCGATTTATCTCTCCTGCGTATCGATATGCAGTGTCCACACGCAGGTGAGAATGGAAGAATGAAAATCCATTGACTTTCATTGCCTCCATGCACCACGTGTTACATACGTGAAATACTGATAGCAACGAGAAAACAGTTGGTGCAAGGGATTTTAACAGTGACCATCCCCCTTTCTTATATCAGCATGTACGCAAAATTTTACCAAGTCTGGAAAACTCATTCCACAAGATATTGAGACCAAGCAGTAGGACTGTAGAAAGTTGTAGTATAGTAAGACTGAGAGAAGACACCAGCCGCTCACCTGCCCTCCTCACGGAGTGATGCTTTTTAACATGGGCATTTCTGCTCCCGCTTTGAGAAAAGGTTTTGCCGCAGAAGGGACACTGATGCGACTTCACACCTGTAAGACCGTATAAAAGGTCAGTCATGACCAACAAGGCTCCTAACAGACAACCACCATCCATCGCATTACCTGAATGGACGACCAGATGTTTTCTAAGGCTTGAGTATTCAGCGAAGCGTCGGCCGCATCCCTCTTCCTCACACAGAAAGGGCTTCTCTCCTGCCGAAGGCAGAGTCATAAGTCACGTGCCAACCACAGCAGGCAGGGTACACAGAGACTAGCACTCACCAGTATGGATACGCAGATGGTTCTTCAGGTTCCCGGCTGTAGTGAACTGCTTTTCACAGCCGGGCTCCGGGCACAGGAACGGACGCTCTCCATTATGGGTGCGCATGTGAACGTTCAACCTTTGGAGAACATAAAAGCTTTTCCCACAACCCTCTGCAGGACATGTGAAGGAGCGCTCATTTCTGGAAGACACTTTTATGGTTACATTTCACTTTTCATAACTTTCCCATCTTACAATTATGTGTTTAAAAGCTAAAACAGCCTCGGTGGTTCTCATCTGTAATTGACAAGCAAGCCCCACAGATTTGCTATGGAATTCACTGCAAAATCTGCGGTGGGTTCTTGGCAGAATATACATGTATTACACGCAGATGCACCCGGCTTATTAAAGGGGGTGAAGTCTGCAGTGAACATAAATTGGTATGATGTGATGGTCTATTTCTGCAGCGTGGGGATGAGATTTGCTAAAAAATGTCATATATAATTCAATTGAGGAAAACCGTCTGCACGTCCTAGTCTCATCCAAGGTAAAAATATGCATGTAATGTGCAGAGTCCATGCAGGAAAACAAGAAATACCTCACTGGACAACCAGTGGTAATACCAAAACCATTACAATACTCCAATACACTGGAGTCTGCAGCGCCATAGTATACCGCTGGCGGCAGGTACTCACATGTGAGTTTTCAGGTGATATCTGAGGTGTGTTGGACGCACGAAGGATCGCTCACAGCCATGGAAGGAGCAGCGGAAGCGTTTCTCTAGGTGTGAGTTTTTCACCTCACGGGCGCTGCTCAATGTCGCGTCAGCTGAAAAAAAATGCAGAACGTTCTGAAGAATGCTAAATTCTAACTTCAAGAAACGAAGGGCACATTACTCATCAGCCTTCACTCATCTTGATACTGGGGAGGTACTGAGTAGTCAGGACTCTTTAATCAATACATTCTGCACCAACAAGCAGTGTGATCACCCATCCTAACACACATTCACCCATATTGACAAACCAGCTGAACTTCTGCACTCGTCACACCAAATGTGTCCAGTACTGAGTATGAGAAATACCTTTACTGAATGGGAGACTCGGGTAGCGGTACTTACCATTGCTGATTGACTTTGCATGTTTTGCCAGTTGAGCCCGGGTGGCAGCAATCAGACTGTCATGAGCCAACTCCTGAACCCGCAGAAACCATGGCGTACTACTATCTGTGCAATCATTGGGCAGGAAGTCATTCCCAGAATCCTCAGCTTCATCCTGAACAAAGACCATGTGCTCAGATGGTGAACCTAGTCCTAGAAAAAAAAAGTTTCATGTAACTCAGGGGTGATACGATATGTGGTGTGTTACCAAGCGCCCTCATCCAGCACAGCATGCATTAGTAAGAAGAGGAGCAGGACAGCGAGAAGTCAGCAGACCTTTATGAGGATTGTAGATCATAACAATTAGCTGTCTTCTGGGCAATCGTCACAATATATGTCCAGCGTTAACAATCTAGTGCTGCTCTGAAGATCCTATCAGCAGTGCAGTCAGTAAATAGAAGTGCAGCTTGCAAGGACCCTGCTGGAAGCTTCTACTAGGCAGCATTTCCGCTGGCTGTTGGGTACACAGCAGTGACAGGGTTACTTACCTGATCTGGCCAGGTTGAGGAGGATGAATGAAGAGTTGTCATTGGTAGGCAGGTCTTGTAGCAGTGATGAAGACTCTGATGGAGACAGTAGGGCGGCTTCGCTTTTACGATCTCTAGAATCTGTGCTGGGATCTAGCTGAAGGCTGGTCAGCAATCCTGTGTCGGGTGCCTTAGGTGACCCTCGATCCTCTGTAGGAGCATCTAACAGAAAAACCATTAATGATTGAGAACTAGATGTCTACACATCCCAACACATACCGTGCACTAGATGTCCGTACATGACAGCTCACGCTGAGCACTAGATGTCCACATATGACAGCCCGGAGAGCACACATGTAGCACTAGATAACCAGATAGCCTTTGGTCAGCCATCTTGACTAATAGCCCATTTACACGTAACGATTATCACTCAAAATTTGTTTAAACAAAATCGTCCCGTGTAAATGCTCCTCCCATAGGAGGAGAAGCGCTGAGCGAGAAGCCAACGAGTCCTTCAGTGTAAACGCTCTGCACGAGCGCTGACAAGCTTAGTGGTGACGTCAGCACTTGTGCAGTCGTTTAAAAGCCTGTCGGCCCGTGCAAAAGGGCCTTAAGAGCTTGCACGAATTAATCTGTATGACCTCATCCTTGTATCCAAGTCCCCACCATGTCAGGAGCAGGAAGTGGAATAGAAGCGCAGCACTCCTTATTTTAATGGTAGTGAAGCGGTGCTCCCACTTCCTGCAGTGACTGCCAATGATGACATCCGAACCGCTGCAGTGACAAAGGGCTGGTTGATCAGCTGATAGATAGGGGTCCCAGCAGCAGACCCCCGTCCAACCACTACTGGTGTACTTTCCAGAAGATTTCATCCATATGATGCACAAACACAATCTGCAGCATGCCAATTTATACTGCAGATGAGCACTGCGGATCGCACCTCTTACAGCGCATAGGGGGACACTCGTAGGGAATCCGCAGTAAATCCACTTGTAACAGATGCAGATTGTGTCATGGATTCATTGCAGATTTATTTACCTCTGCATAAAATATTTCCCATATGGAAGACACTTAACTGGAGGGCAGTCAGGCGGTAGAGCTCTATACTGTACTGTGGTCTGCCCTAGTAAGGAAGGGACTGTTACCTGGTAGCAGTAAGGAGGGGCATTCGGAGGTTTCGGGCAGTAGAGAGAGGCACGTCAAATCCTTCGTTTCAACCCCCAGAAGTCCGTCTCCCAGCGGAATGGAAGCGTTCTGAACAAACTCCACCAGTAGCTAAAAGACAATGCCAGACAGTGAAACACCATAGATCCATGAGTGCCGCTGTAGACCAGCGCCCCCTGCTGGGGGAGAGACACTTACCTCTGGTTTAGACTGCAGCTCATCTGATAACATGGAGACAGCTTCAGAAAGTCACAAGCTCAGAGACATCTGAAAAACAGGCCACTATTAGCACAAAGTCATCATGTGACAGTCACATGGCTTCTCTTAGAGTGCTTGTACAAACAATGACTGTCAGACACATAAGGCCCGACAGCCATCCCACTATTATTACTCCTGTGCAGACATACAGGAGCGCTGATCACTGAATAAAGGCGAAGCGCGCCGGGACTCTCTTCCAGACGCCAAGCTTCCATTCACAGTAAAAAGACAGTCGCTCATAGATTACGTCACTTGGGTTTTAACTGCGTGACTTGCCTTGTCGGGTCTTGTGTTTACACGGGACGACGGTCGCTTGTAAGACAGACGATTGAAAGATTGACAGTTCTAGCGATCATTTTGCATCATGTGCTAATGGACACTAATTACCATTAGCACATTATTAGCTCCATTTGAATGTAAGTGAACCTCCAGAAGCTGCTTGCAGAAGACAGCAGGTGGTCTGAGCTCTGCAGTCAGCTCCTTTGTTCTCACACGGGCGGTCAGTGTTTCGTGCAGTCTGTTATTCTACTCTCCAGCTGAATGATGGATTTTAAGCTCACCTTAAAGATGGAAGCGTTTACACGCAACAATTATCGCTCATATGCCATAGTTTGAACTAATTTTGAGCGATAATCGTTGCGAGTGAATGGGCCTTAAAGGGGTTGTCCCGCGCCGAAACGGGGTTTTTTTTTTTTTAAACCCCCCCCCTGTTCGGCGCGAGACAACCCCGATGCAGGGGTTAAAAAAACCACCCGCACAGCGCTTACCTGAATCCCGGCGGTCCGGCGTCTTCATACTCACCTGCTGAAGATGGCCGCCGGGATCCTCTGTCTCCATGGACCGCAGGGCTTCTGTGCGGTCCATTGCCGATTCCAGCCTCCTGATTGGCTGGAATCGGCACGTGACGGGGCGGAGCTACACGGAGCTACACGGAGCCCCATTCAGAAAAGAAGAAGACCCGGACTGCGCAAGCGCGGCTAATTTGGCCATCGGAGGGCGAAAATTAGTCGGCACCATGGAGACGAGGACGCCAGCAACGGAGCAGGTAAGTATAAAACTTTTTATAACTTCTGTATGGCTCATAATTAATGCACAATGTACATTACAAAGTGCATTATTATGGCCATGCAGAAGTGTATAGACCCACTTGCTGCCTCGGGACAACCCCTTTAAGGCTCTTTTACACGCAAAGTTAATCTTTTAAACTACTGAAAGATTTAGCAATCTATTTGTATAAAGTGTTAATGGCCATTAGCACATTGTCTTCATTTGCATGTAAAAGGACCTCCATTAGTTGCGTGTTTAAACACACTCCCAGCTGTGTAAACAGCTGCCATCACATTCCATCGTTCCCCTCATGGCTAGTGTTAACATGCCGCAGGGAGAATATCATGCAGTCTTTTAAAAGATGAGCGTGAGACATTCAAATGGAATATATTTGCTCAGTCTTTCAGCGAATGAACGATGGACCCTAAGTGAACTAAAATCCATCATTCAAACGAAAAGTGCACAATGTATCTCATCCTGACATGTCAGACGCCGTCTGCTGACATGTGTATCTTATCCTGACATGTGTGACGCTCTCTGCTGACGTGTGTATCTCATCCTAATGTGACGCCGCCTTCTGACATATGTATCATCCTAATATGTGCGACGCTGTCTGCTGACGCGTGTTACACCGTCCGCTGACGTGTGTATCTCATCCTGACGCGTGTGACGCCGTCTGCTGACGCGTGTATCTCATCTTGACGCCATCTGCTGACGCGTGTATCTCATCCTGATGCCATCTGCTCACACGTGTATCTCATCCTGATGCCATCTGTTCACACGTTTATCTCATCCTGACGCGCGTGACGCCGTCTGCTTACGCGTGCATCTCATCCTGACACGCGTGACGCCGTCTGCTGACGCGTGTATCTCATCCTGACGCGCGTGACGCCGTCTGCTGACGCGTGTATCTCATCCTGACGCGTGTGACGCCGTCTGCTTACGCGTGCATCTCATCCTGATGCCATCTGCTCACGCGTGTATCTCATCCTGATGCGCGTGCCGCCGCCTGCTTACGCGCGCATCTCATCCTGATGCCATCTGCTCACGCGTGTATCTCATCCTGACACGCGTGCCGCCGCCTGCTTACGCGCGCATCTCATCCTGACGCGCATGATGCCGTCTGATGACGCGTGCATCTCATCCTGACGCCATCTGCTCACACGTGTATCTCATCCTGACGCGTGTGCCGCCGCCGCCTGCTTACGCGCGCATCTCATCATGACGCGCGTGACGCCGTCTGATGACACGTGCATCTCATTCTGACACACGTGAAGCCGTCTGACGACGCGTGTATCTCATCCTGACACGCGTGACGCCGTCTGACGACGCGTGTATCTCATCCTGACACGCGTGACGCCGTCTGACGACGCGTGTATCTCATCCTGACACGCGAGACGCCGTTGACGACGCGTGTATCTCATCCTGACACGCGTGACGCCGTCTGACGACGTATCTCATCCTGACACGCGTGACGCCATCTGACAACGCGCGTATCTCATCCTGACACACGTGACGCCGTCTGACGACGCGTGCATCTCATCCTGACACGCGTGACGCCGTCTGACGACGCGTGCATCTCATCCTGACACGCGTGACGCAGTCAGACGACGCGTGCATCTCATCCTGACACGCGTGACGCCGTCTGACGACGCGTGCATCTCATCCTGACACGCGTGACGCAGTCAGACGACGCGTGCATCTCATCCTGACACGCGTGACGCCGTCTGACAACGCGCGTATCTCATCCTGACACACGTGACGCCGTCTGACGACGCGTGCATCTCATCCTGACACGCGTGACGCCGTCTGACGCGTGCATCTCATCCTGACACGCGTGACGCCGTCTGACGACGCGTGCATCTCATCCTGACACGTCTGACGACGCGTGCATCTCATCCTGACACGCGTGACGCCGTCTGACGACGCGTGCATCTCATCCTGACACGCGTGACGCCGTCTGACGACGCGTGCATCTCATCCTGACACGCGTGACGCAGTCAGACGACGCGTGCATCTCATCCTGACACGCGTGACGCCGTCAGATGACGCGTGCATCTCATCCTGACACGCGTGACACCGTCAGACGACGCGTGCATCTCATCCTGACACGCGTGACGCCGTCAGACGACGCGTGCATCTCATCCTGACACGCGTGACGCCGTCAGACGACGCGTGCATCTCATCCTGACACGCGTGACGCCGTCTGATGACGCGTGCATCTCATCCTGACACGCGTGACGCCGTCTGATGACGCGTGCATCTCATCCTGACACGCGTGACACCGTCTGATGACGCGTGCATCTCATCCTGACACGCGTGACGCCGTCAGATGACGCGTGCATCTCATCCTGACACGCGTGACACCGTCAGACGCGTGCATCTCATCCTGACACGCGTGACGCCGTCAGACGACGCGTGCATCTCATCCTGACACGCGTGACGCCGTCAGACGACGCGTGCATCTCATCCTGACACGCGTGACGCCGTCTGATGACGCGTGCATCTCATCCTGACACGCGTGACGCCGTCTGATGACGCGTGCATCTCATCCTGACACGCGTGACACCGTCTGATGACGCGTGCATCTCATCCTGACACGCGTGACGCCGTCTGATGACGCGTGCATCTCATACTGACACGTGTGACGCCGTCTGCTGATGTGTGTATCTCATCCTGACACGTGTGACGCCGTCTGCTGATGTGTGTATCTCATCCTGACACGTGTGACGCCGTCTGCTGACGTGTGTATCTCATCCTGATATGTGTGACGCCATCTGCTGACGCGTGTATCTCATCCTGACACATCTGACGCCGTCTGCTGACGCATGTATCTCATCCTGACACGTGTGACGCCGTCTGCTAACGCGTCTATCTCATCCTGACACGCGTGACGCAGTCAGACGACGCGTGCATCTCATCCTGACACGCGTGACGCCGTCAGATGACGCGTGCATCTCATCCTGACACGCGTGACACCGTCAGACGACGCGTGCATCTCATCCTGACACGCGTGACGCCGTCAGACGACGCGTGCATCTCATCCTGACACGCGTGACGCCGTCAGACGACGCGTGCATCTCATCCTGACACGCGTGACGCCGTCAGACGACGCGTGCATCTCATCCTGACACGCGTGACGCCGTCTGATGACGCGTGCATCTCATCCTGACACGCGTGACGCCGTCTGATGACGCGTGCATCTCATCCTGACACGCGTGACGCCGTCTGATGACGCGTGCATCTCATCCTGACACGCGTGACGCCGTCTGATGACGCGTGCATCTCATCCTGACACGCGTGACGCCGTCTGATGACGCGTGCATCTCATCCTGACACGCGTGACGCCGTCTGATGACGCGTGAATCTCATCCTGACACGCGTGACGCCGTCTGCTGACGCGTGTATCTCATCCTGACACGTGTGACGCCGTCTGCTGACGTGTGTATCTCATCCTGACACGTGACGCCGCCTGCTGACGCGTCTATCTCATCCTGACACATCTGACGCCGTCTGATGACGCGTGCATCTCATCCTGACACGCGCATCTCATCCTGACACGCGTGACGCCGTCTGCTGATGTGTGTATCTCATCCTGACACGTGTAACGCCGTCTGCTGACGTGTGTATCTCATCCTGACACGTGTGACGCCGTCTGCTAACGCGTCTATCTCATGCTGACATGTGTGACGCCATCTGCTGACGTGTGTATCTCATCCTGACTTGTGTGACGCCGTCTGCTGACGCGTGCATCTCATCCTGACTTGTGTGACGCCATCTGATGACGCGTGCATCTCATCCTGACACGCGTGACGCCGTCTGATGACGCGTGCATCTCATCCTGACACGCGTGACGCCGTCTGATGACGCGTGCATCTCATCCTGACACGCGTGACGCCGTCTGATGACGCGTGTATCTCATCCTGACACGCGTGACGCCGTCTGATGACGCGTGCATCTCATCCTGACACGCGTGACGCCGTCTGATGACGCGTGCATCTCATCCTGACACGCGTGACGCCGTCTGATGACGCGTGCATCTCATCCTGACACGCGTGACGCCGTCTGATGACGCGTGCATCTCATCCTGACACGCGTGACGCCGTCTGATGACGCGTGACGCCGTCTGATGACGCGTGCATCTCATCCTGACACGCGTGACGCCGTCTGCTGATGTGTGTATCTCATCCTGACACGTGTGACGCCGTCTGCTGACGTGTGTATCTCATCCTGACACGTGACGCCGTCTGCTGACGCGTCTATCTCATCCTGACACATCTGACGCCGTCTGCTGACGCATGTATCTCATCCTGACACGTGTGACGCCGTCTGCTGACGCGTCTATCTCATCCTGACACGTGACGCCGTCTGCTGACGTGTGTATCTCATCCTGACACGTGTGACGCCGTCTGCTAACGCGTCTATCTCATGCTGACATGTGTGACGCCATCTGCTGACGCGTCTATCTCATCCTGACTTGTGTGACGCCGACTGCTGACGTGTGCATCTCATCCTGGCATGTCTGACACTGCGTGTTGACATGTGTATCTCATCCTGGCATGTGTGATGCTGTCTGCTGAATCTAAGCCTTTCGTGTACTCGGTGACAGAAGTAAGGAGGGGGGGGGGGGGGGGGGGGGTATGCAAAGAACTCCCCACTTTTCTGTTGCCCATATCCTGCACCTCATATGACCAAATGGGTTTGGGGCTTGTGGTGTGTGGCCCCGGCCGTGTCCCACCTGCCGAGTACCAGGCCAGCTGCAGCTTCATGGGTCTCCGCTAACACCGGTCGGTGCTCCCAACGGCCGCCTCGGCTTCCCCGCTGTTCAGCCCCCTTTAACATGTACGGCAGCCGAGAGGCCCCACTTCCGTTCATGACGTCAGTTGTGTACGGAAGCCGGAAGTTCATGCGGATTGTACGGAAGCCGGGCGGCAGAGGTCTCTGATCGGTCACTATGAGGTTGTTCCCTCGGCTCTTGGTTGCCCATGGCCGGGTGGCCCGGCGGATGGGCCTGGGGCCCCGGTCTAGATTAGATATGCTGCGGAATCTGCTGACAGCTCTGGTCAGACATGAGCGTATAGAAACCACGTGGGCGCGGGCAGACGAACTGCGCTTCTATGCCGACAAGGTGAGCGATCCCGTCACCAAGGCAACCTTAACCCCTTAAGGTCTGGGATATTTTGGGTCTCAAGATTGACACTTTGAAAAAAAGTGTCCTTATTCTTTGTATACCTCCCGTCTGTCTGCAGGAGGCTCACTGGCTGCAGGACAAGTTGTCATGTTATATGGCACCATTTGGGGTCACGTGGCTATGCAAATTCATATAAAAGTGGGTGTTTTTGACAGTTTAATGGGCGTTCCTGGTCATTGGGGTGGGGCTTAAGTGTGACACAAAGAGATGTTATGTCATGGGGCAGGGAAAGGGTTAGGCTGGGTTCACACAGGGCGGATTTGCTGCGGTTTTTCCGTTGCGGTTTTGCCGCAGAAGAAATGTGGCAAAACCGCTTCAAAGGTTAATTTTGGCTTGCGGATTCTCTAGCATTTTTTTTCCGCAGCGTTTTTTTTACTTTTGCAGTGTGTTTTGGTGCAGATTTTGCTGCGTCCATAGAGGTCTACGGACAAAAAGCGCTGCGGAAAAGACAGAAGAATAGACATGCTGCATCTTTTAAAACCGCGCCGCAGTTGCATTTCCGCACTGCGGCAGTGCGGAGAAAATCTGTCCTGTGAGGACAGCTTTTTGCAAAACTCATTTGTGCCGCATTGCACTGCAAACGCAGCGGTTTTGCCGCAGTGCGGATATGCAACAGCAAACCGCGGCAAAACCGCAGCAAATCCGCCCTGTGTGAACCCAGGCTTAAAGTTCCTTGCGCAGCCTGTTTATACAGACAGATGAGCTGTGCTCTGTACCAGTGGGTGTCGGCGACTAACCGATCGATGTTCACACGCTGCGACGGGCGAACGATTATTATTATGCCTGCATAAAATGGACAAACAAGAAGCGAACAAATTTGCGTTTGTTGTGTAATGATCGCCGCGTTTATACCGAACAATTAGCGTTGAAATTCACACGATCAATGATTTTTTAAAATGATTTTCCGTGTACACGGGCCCTCAGGAACGTTCTCTCACCAGTCCATGCGCTGGGCCCCAGGGGCAATGTAGGTATATAATGTCCACTCTTGTGGATAACCTGACATCAGTGCCGTTTACAAGCATTCACCCCCTTGTCTCCGATGAGCTCTCTGGGGCCGTGTGGCTCGTTCCTCCGGCACGCAGACGGCCGCTGCAGAGTGTGGCCCACCCTTAGCCTCCCGCCACCACAGGGGCGGACATGATGAGCTTACCGATGATACTTACCCGCTATGTCTTTCAGATTATTGATTATGGAAAATGCGGAGATACTGATGAGAAGGCTATGAAAATGGCCGACTTCTGGCTGACGGTAAGTGGCTGTGCCAGAGAGAACACTGCGGGCCTGTATATAGCAGTATTTACACATGTTTTACAGCATAAACCATTGGCCATAGACAGGAGGGGACCCAGTGACTTCTATGGGAGACTGTGCTGGGCCTGCTGTGACATATGTAGAGGTCATTGTGCAGGGAGTGGGAGGAGGTAAGCTGTGAATGAATGGTGGATCCTGTGTTATCTACATATAGGTGTCACCTTTCAGTGTAATCCTGCCTGTGATGTTAATGAGATGACTGCTGCTAACTATTCTCTACAGATAAAAAGTATCAGTCTGTTATTAGACTGTGTGGTCAGTGTGAAAACTACAGGATATTAAGATTTTTTTTAAGGGTGTATGTAATTAAAAAATGGCCCGTTGTATAAATCAAGTTTTAATGTTGAAAGTTTTTTTTTTTAAATAACTTTTTTTAAATTTTATTTTCACATTTTTAGTCATGATCTATAGTTAAAAAACAAAAATCCTGCCGTTTTCACACTGACCACGAAGCCCAATAATAGGCTGATACTTCCTGTTCTGTAGAGAAAACTTCTCAGCAGTCATCTCATTGCCATCATAGACAGGATTACAATGAAAGGTAACACCTATATAGAAAAAATACAGAATCTACCATTTACAATAGGGTGCTGAGCACAGCTCGCCTCCTCCCACTCCCTGCATAGTGACCTCTGCACATGTCACAAAGCATGCATAGAACAGTCTCCCATAAACGTCAATGGATCAGCTCCTGTTCACTGCATGAATGGCCCGTGAGGATGCTGTAACGGTACAGCTCTAAATGCTATTAGCTGTAACCCAGGAGAAATGGCTGCTCCCATAGTCATGGACAGAAAATAGAATGCAAAAATCTACAATTGGAAAATACAAATTAGCATGATTGAATATGTTTCATAATCTGGTTTTAATTAGTAAAAAAAATATAGTTGATAAAGTTTCCTTTAAATATAGAAAAAATATTTTTAAAAAATGCGATTTATATAATGGGTCAATTTCTGATGACAAATTCCTATTAAAAGTGTATTTCCATCGCTGACTTTTCTGGCATATCCACAGGATATGCCCCAAATGTCTGAAAGATGTATGTCCTTCCTCTGTGATCCGCCTCTCCCGGCTCACCTCCTGTGCGCTGCTGCATCCAGGCTGCCTGAGGTGGTTCGCTTCTCTGGAAGTATCCAAGCGGAGTGTTTTATGCTGTTTCCATAACTTCCCTAGAAGTGAATGAGAGTTGTGGAGACCACACGGCTCGCTGTGCTGCACCGTGCACCCATCTCAGAAGTCACACAAACAGTATGGCTCACTGCACTCAGCATTGTCCTCAGATGGAACAGCGCAGAATTTTGTGTCAGATTTACTGGAGGTTACAGACAAAAGTCACTGAGCATTAGGCCTCATGTCCACGGGCAAAATTGAATTGTGGAATCCGCGTGGGTCATCCCACATACCTGCGGATGTCATTTTATCCTGGCATGCTGATGGCACACACCGGAAAAAAACGCAACATTTTCTGCGGTTTCCCGCAGGGATGGCTTCCATTGAAGTCAACGGAAGCCATCCAATCCGCGTCACGCCCGGATCTGACACTGCGTTTATCCCGGATCCGCAGGAAATCAGGAGATTTTAAAAAAGAAGATAGAAAGCATGTGCGCAGCATGCCGTGCAGAAAAAAGAAGATCCGGCCACGACGGAGAAGAACCGCACGGCAGCCGGACAGGGGAGTAAATGTCTTTTAAGGCCTCATGGCTGTTGGCATGGTTGGAATCTGCTGTGGAGATTCTGCACTGGTAATCCGCGCAGGCCCCTGGACATGAGACATGAGGCTTCAGTGTCTTACTGTCTCTCAACTTCCGGATTCATATGTACACACCTCCGTCCTTCACGCTGCTTCCCTGTATATGAAAGCTGGTGACGGCGGTGCAGGATCTTCTCTATATGCTGCGTATTTTAGATATCACATCAGCTGCGCTAAATCTACCAGCTCAAGGAAAACTGAGAATTAGGCCGCTTCCACGCAGGCAACTGTATCCCCCGATTTTGTTGCAATGCGACCGTGCTACAAATCGCATGTATGTGGAGCCCATGCTTTCCTAAGGGTTCTTCCACATAAGCGATGCTTTGTAGCCTGCGACATTGCGAGACTACAACATCGCAGCATGCTGTATACAGCTGCTACTTGTGTTTTTATTTTTTTGTAGTGCATGTTTCCCTATGGACTACAATTTATTGCATTGCATGAAAACACGGTTTTTATGCGATGCAACTTTTACAGTAGGAAATCCTACTCTAAAAACCCTAAACTAAGCCCTAGCTGCAGGATAAAAACAACAACAGAAATACATCACCTAGGAGGCGCTGTCCTCTCTGGCACAGGTCTCCTCTTCATCTCCGCCACTTGTCTTTAGTCTTCTGCCAGCCCTTCCTGGATTGGAGGATTAAAATCCCCGCCTCTGGGAAGGGCCAGCTGTGATTGGCTGAGCTACAGCGCTTGATAACCAATCGGAGCCAGCTCTTGATGAACCAATTACAGCCATTCAATGAATGAATGGCTGTGATTGGTTCATAAGCGCTGACTAATTGGCTGAGCCACAGCGCTTATGAACCATTCACAGCCAGCTCTTCTCCCAGGAAAGGTTGGCTGAAGACTAAGGTCAAGTGCTGGAGGGGAAGAGGAGACATGCGCCGGAGATGACAGTGCTTTTTAGGTGTTTTATTTGTCGTTTTACTGTAGCTAGGGCTTGTTTTCAGGGTAGGACTTATACTTTAACCCCCCGTGCAGACCACCGATGCGTTATCGCTGCGATTTCCCCCCCCCCCCCCCCCGCCCCCACTCAGCGATATTGCGTTGTCCGTGTGGAAGCGGCCTTAGGGATTGAGAAGGGCAGAGAAGAAAGCTGCTCAAAGATATATAATATAAGTCATATAACATCCAGAAATTGTCCACACCAGCCAATTCAGTCAGTCCATCTGAAAGTATAATTTGCATTAATAGTAGTGCAGAGGTCATATGTACATACAACAGAACTGAAGTGTCTGACAACCTCTGTGATTTAGATGCCAGTAATCCTCCCAGTTAAAGGGGTTTTCCGGTTACTACCGTGTTACCCTGAAAATAAGACAGTGTCTTATATTAATTTTTGTTCAAAAAGGTTTAACTTTTTTACACATATAGCTGCCTGGACACTATTTAAATTTACTTTTTAAGTTAGCAGGGCTTAATTTTGGAGTAGGGCTTATATTTCAAGCATCCTCAAAAAGCCTGAAAAATCATTTTGCATCCTCAAAAATTCTGGAAAATCATGCTATGTCTTACTTGCAGGGTATGTCTTATTTTCAGGGAAACAGGGTAGAAGAGATTTTAATGACCGGTGCAGAGCTGCTAAAATAACAAATCCATCCCCGCTGTCTTGCCAGTCTCTATTGTGAAACGGACATCAGCAGCTTGGAATGATGCTGCTGCGGCCTGTGATTGGGTGCAGCGGTCACTTAGTGTCCGTTTCATAGCAGAGTGCGGGAGGACTGCGGGGCAGCAGCGCTGAGGACAGATGAGGGACACTGGATTTGTTATTTTAGCAGCTGCGCCCCACTTATTAACCCTTCTTATACCAATTAGATAACCGTTTATGTTCACAAATACTCTGATTAAGTGGGGGCAGGGCTGTGATTACATGCGGATATGACCTAAATATTGCTTTTGTGCTTCACTTTCGCAGGAGAAGGATCTAATACACAAGCTATTTAAGACACTGGTTCCTCGCTTTAATTCTCACAATGACAACTACACAAGTATGTACCAGATACCAAACCGAGAAAATCTGGACCGTGCCAAGATGGCGGTTATAGAGTACAAAGGAAACCCCTTGCCACCGCTGCCGCTTCGTAAAAGGAGCAATGACAAGACACTTCTAAATCAGCTTTTGTTGGGTTACCGGCTGGACAATCCCCTACACACAAGGGAAAGCTGATGCTGCTCCTGGGATTTGATGGCGTCACTTCTGCCGCACTGAACCCTATACATGGTTACAAGCGATAAACCCGCAGTCAGCGGCTTGTAGGGCTTTTCATGGGAGGGCATTTTTCTACCAAAAATAAAGAGAGCAAATAAATAAATGGTTTGTATTTATGTTCACTGGTCATCTCTATGGGCCCCAGTGCAAGGCAAAAGGTCTGACCTCCCAGAACCGAACAAAGTATGTTACGTGTGTGTAGGGCTGAGATGAACACCTGCAGCTGTGTTCATGTGCGCCCCCTGAGGCGGCAGCCTTACACCGCTCCTGTAACTCCCATTGAAGTTAATGGGAGTTACGGAAGTAGAGTAGCAGTCTGTGCTATGCCATTTCCGAAACTCCCATTCACTTCATTGGAAATAAGGAAGATGAAAAAATACCTCTACAGCGCCATCTATTGGAGGGCAGCATTCCTTCCAATCAAAGTGACTTTATATCAAGTCTTGACAATGATTGGGAATAGGAAACCAAGCCAGAAGACCATACACAGACAGCTGTTTCGGTGTGATTGCCCCTCATTAGTGTACAGCAGGTTTCTGGCTTAGTCTGTGTGTTCCCATACCCCTTTTGGGTGCGCTCCTTGGGGAGAGACTATGCCATACCCTGACCCACTCACCACCTAAGTGTCTCCACACACTTTTTGGGTGCGCTCCTTAAGGAGACACTACACCGCTTCTGACCCACGTCATAGGCCCCTCACAGACTAAGCCAGAAGCCTGCTGCACACTGATGAGGGGAAATCACCCCGAAACAGCAGTCTGTATATGGTCTTCTGGCTTGGTTTCCTATTCCCAATCATTGTTAAGACTTGTTATAAAGGCACTTTGATTTGAAGGAATGCTGCCTTTCAATAGATGGCGCTGTAGAGGTATTTTTCCATCTTCCTTATTTGCATAAATTTCCCAGAGGACCTAGCATGGCCTTAGAAGTCTCCTTTCTCACCTTTTAGGTGTCCCCCACACCCTTTTTGGGTGCGCTCCTTGAGGAGAGACTATGCCATTCCCTGACACACTCATCACCTACGTGTCTCCACACGCTTCTTGGGTGCGCTCCTTGAGACCCAACACCCTTTTCATTGGGTGTTTCAGAAACTGTACGGCTGCCAGTTTGGCTGTCTCTGTAACACCTGGTGAGGTGGCCATGAAATGCTGAGCTTGAAATACCCCTTTAATAGTGCAGAGGAAAAATGATACTTGTCACATTCAGAGCTGCACTGAATCTGCATTTGGACTTGATTGCTCTGCTGCTTTTTGTATACACAACATAGGACACGGGCAGAAGCTCACCAAAACCCATTTTCTTACAAAAGTAGTACCACAGCTGTCCACAGGGTGTGTTGGGTATTATAGTGCAGCTTCTTTTATACTGGTGTAGATGGGAACAACCAATGGACAGGTGAGCTGATACAAGAAGAATCTAGCCATATTTTTATGGTTAAAGGAAACGTGTCAAGTCCGTCTGCCGGTCATAGAAAATTAGCAACAGTTTATCCATATTTTTTTTTCTTAAATGTGCCCTGTATGTGTAATTCCAAGTCAACAAGTGCACACCTTGTATTCATATTCTCTTGCTTGCATAATATTTTTTTCACCACCAGTCGCCCTATCTCTACTTGATTAACAAGTTGTTTCCCTCAGAGCTCTCATCTGCAGCTTCTCAAATCTCGTATGTTTAAATGAAAAGACTATGGGGCCAATTTATTAAACCATTTGCATCAGTTTGCTGGCATATAAAGGTTGCACATTTTAGCACACACTGAGGAGATTTACTATTGAATATTCGCAGGTTTTATGCGTAGATAATGGCAGAAAGCTGTGTTGCATGGTTGGCACCACATTACACTTTTGGAGACTTTTTGTGTCTGGCCCAATGAAGGGGCGTGAGTTCCGGAAAAGTGGGTATATACGAAATGCAACATTGTGCACCAAATTTGTTCCAAAATTTTGACACTTTTTGGTGTAATTTGAGCCAACGAATAGGTGATAGAAACTTAAACTACACAGTGTAAAGATCCAACAGATATAACATTCAGCATGAGAAACTGATAAACCAGGCACATTTTAACCCTTTCCAATCCACTGTCTGACGTCTAAAGACATTCTGATTGAAGGCTGTACAGCTTCGATGTCGGAAGATGTCCGCCAGGGTATTTTTACTGTAGATTACTGGCCGCTCAGTTGTCAGGGGCCTCTCCAGCATGTCCCATACCGCAGTACTGGCTCTAGCCAGCAGACGGTGCCATTGTATAATGGCAGAAAAAGAAAGCCCCCTAGAAAACCCTGAATCCAAAATTGGATTGCAAAGGGTTAAAACTGTCTAGTCTGTTTATGCTATTAGATAGTATTCGTAAATCTGCACCGCTGTGCTTGCACTAAAATGTGCGACTTTTCTTTTTTCGCTTATGAACAGTGGGCAGTGCATTCGAGAACCGACAAATTTAGTAGCATTTGCAATAGAAAGAGGTGTAAATTATAGTGCAAGCCTATGCCACTGATAGCAGGCGTGGATTTCAAATTCTGGCACATGGGGAGGGAAGTGAAAGACCAGGTAAAAATATACGGCACTGAGCAGGGGGTTGGACCCGATGACCCTGGAGGTCCCCTCCACCCCTACCATTCTGTGATTCTATGTAATCCTGCACTGAGCAGAGGGTTGGACCTGATGACCCTGGAGGTCCCTTCTAACTCTACCATTCTGTGATTCTATGTAATCCTGCACTGAGCAGAGGGTTGGACCTGATGACCCTGGAGGTCCCTTCCAACTCTACCATTCTATGTAATCCTGCTCTGAGCAGGGGTTGGACCCGATGACCCTGGAGGTCCCTTCCAACTCTACCATTCTATGTAATCCTGCTCTGAGCAGGGGTTGGACCCGATGACCCTGGAGGTCCCTTCCAACTCTACCATTCTATGGATGCACCAAATTTATTAAGAGGCTTGCACACCTTAATAAATTTGGTATGTTTTACAGCAACATGTTGTAGTTTCATGGCTGATGTATGCAATGTCATAGGAGTTACTGTTCCACCTAAGAACAGCATGTGTGGTACAATCCATGTAATTTCATCACACAGGAAGTTCTAGTAATGACTCCATCAGATTGAAGGCAAGGTAAGAAATTCCCAAGTCGCTCACCATGAGATCACTTGACCCAACTGATGAAATAGAGGAAAAAATGAAGTGAAGCAACCCCGGTGTGGAAAGGTCTGAAATGAGGAACCTGCAGCTTGGTCACAGGGATAGGATGGAGAAGTTTTTTGTTTTTTTTTAAAGGAAGGTGCAGCCCAACCTATGAAATGTTATATCCACATTGTAAATGTATGGGATCACAGACAAAGAAGGAAAGAAACTTTCTTTTGGATGGGTGAATATAATGCAACCTTTAGACAAAGAGAACTGTAATATATGTATTTGCCAAGAGAGATCTTCATTTACTGCTAAGAACCAGCTTGTAAACGCGTTTCGAGATACATGAACCTCTTCCTCAGTAGTCGCTGGGCATACATATCCCTGACGGTGTATCTTTGAGAAAGCTCTTTCAACGCAGATTACACGTGTGAAAAATACACTCGTAATATGCACCAGGAATATGTACTATAGGTGCATTTACACACACAGATGATCGCTCAAAATTTGCCAGAAACTGACAGTTTTGAGTGATCATTTTGCATTGGATACTAATGGGCTAATCAGCCCATTAGAAGCTAACTAGTTTCATTTGCATGTATTTAGAGAACAGCAGGTGGTCTGTTTTCTAAATACATCACTATTGTTCTCCAGCAAGACAACTTCGGAAAGAATGTTATCAGTGCTGCTCGTGGAGAACTCAGCTTGTGGTCCGGCTTAGTCCCAATGGATTTTAAGATACATATAATATACAGAAACGTAGATATCATTTCTACATTCACCAAATAATTAGGCAAACAAATAGGAATATAAAGCCTTAGAAAAAGGATGTAGAGATGAAGATTGCACTTTGGCTGCATGAAAACAAAAAGTAGATAAATACAGAACTGCATAAAACAGAGTAAGGCTAATGTCACGCTTTTCCTGCGGATTTAAGGGAATGTTTTAAATAAACAATGTCTAAAACTCCAGGGATTTCTAGAAAGAGCCAGAGCTGCCAGATGGGTTCATTTGTGGGGGTTCTCCATCGTTTTGGCCTTTCAAGGGTTCTACAAGTGGGCAATGGGGCCTAAATCACCTTCAAGCAAAATGTCTGTTCTGAAAACCACCGGCTGCTCCTTTCGGTTTGGGCCCCGTTGTACATACAGACAGATTAGGGCCACAACGGGTATGTTTTTGAACATGGGACAAACGGGGGTATCCATTTCAGGGTGAAAGTCTTCATTCTTATGTGTGTTGTACAAAAAAAACTTTTTAAAATTACATAATTGCTAAAAAAAATAAAAACATTTTTTCCTTCTGCTTTGCTTAGATTCATTCAAAAACTGTGGGGTGAAAATACGCAGTACACCCCTAGATGAATTTGTTAAAGGGTCTAGTTTTCAAAATGGGGTCATTTGTGAGGATTCTGTGTTGTTTTGGCTTTACAAGTGGGCAATGGGGTCTAAAACGCCTTTAAGCAAAGTGTCTGTTCTCAAAGCCACCGACTGCTCCTTTCGGTTTGGGCCCCGTTGTACATACAGACAGATTAGGGCCACAACGGGTATGTTTTTGAACATGGGACAAACGGGGGTATCCATTTCAGGGTGAAAGTCTTCATTCTTATGTGTGTTGTACAAAAAAAACTTTTTAAAATTACATAATTGCTAAAAAAAATAAAAACATTTTTTCCTTCTGCTTTGCTTAGATTCATTCAAAAACTGTGGGGTGAAAATACGCAGTACACCCCTAGATGAATTTGTTAAAGGGTCTAGTTTTCAAAATGGGGTCATTTGTGAGGATTCTGTGTTGTTTTGGCTTTACAAGTGGGCAATGGGGTCTAAAAAGCCTTTAAGCAAAGTATCTGTTCTCAAAGCCACCGACTGCTCCTTTCGGTTTGGGCCTATATTATGTTTGCACATGTTTGAGATGTTGCAGTTGAAAATATGAAAAAAATGATGATTTTCTTCAACATTTTCCCAATGTTGACGTTTTTAATATATATACACAAATTCTATCAGTCTATTTTCACCACCTAAATGAAGTACAACATGTGGCGAAAAAACAATGTTAGAATCTGTTAGATATGCAAAACCTTTAGGCCGGCTTCCCACGGCCGTGACGGGCTCTGCCGCGGAATTCCGCGGCAGAGCCCGTCACGGCGCCCCCCAGAGACCCCAATACTTATCTCCGGATCCGGCGTCTTTCATCCCGCATGACGCTTCGGCGCGCATGCGCAATAGAGCGCGTGACACGCCAGCCGTATCATATGACACGCCCACAGTGTCACATGACGCGCCGGCCGCGTCATATGACGCGGCTGGCGGTGGGCGGGAAAGTGGTTTCACGCTATCTTCCACTGTGCTACAGCGGAAGATAGCGTGACGGACAGCCTCCATTGACTGCAATGGAAGCCGGCCGCGCGTACACCCACGGCAAATAGAGCACGCCGCGGGTGAGGACGGGTGATTTCACAGTGCGGAATTCCAAGATGGAATTCCGCACCGTGAGCATTGAGCTATTAGGTTCAATAAAACATAATAGCTGCGGGCAATGCGGCGGAAATCCGTCCGTGGGAAGGAGCCCTTACGGAGTTATTCTATATTAAAGTGACACATGTCAGATTTACAAAATTTGGCCTGGTCATTAAGGCGCAAACAGGCTTGGTCACTAAGGGGTTAAGAGATGAAAAAGATCCTGAGGAGCACAATTTGAAGAGGATCCACCACATGACTGCTTACCATAAGTCGCATTCACATGATTGGAAGCATATTTGAACACATTTTTGCAAAATGGACGTTGTGTATTTGCACTCGTATTTGCATATTTTACTATATTTTTTGTGCATGCAATTCGTTCGCATTTGCACTCAAACATGCTGCAATGGGCAATTAGTTTACTTAGTTCAATTTGCGCTCCCGTAATGGAGCAAGAAAACAGAACCCCTGAATGCAGATATAAAAGCAGCCTTAATCATGTTAATTCTTATTACACTTTATTAATCATCGGTAATTTTGATGGCTTATACTTTTTATGCCTTATTTCTATGCATACAATATGTTTACGAATATAGATTTGTGCCACTAGAGGGCATCCTTGTTTTATCCAGGAGACCCCCATATGCATCACTGCTATGTTTTATAGACTGAGAGGAGATTAGTCAGGAGTAGTACTTTTTTGTATTTCACCATTCTGATCTTCGGTTATACAGGATTTGAGTTAGGCTGCCTGCACACGACCGGGGCGGCTGGTGACCCCCGCGTACCTGTCTGGAATCTTCTTATCTGTACTGCAGATGTGCCGGCCGGCATGTTGGCGCACATGCACAGTACAGATAATGCCGCATCATCACTAGCTGATGACGCGGATCCCGCAACCTTTCCGCAATGATGATTGAGGAAGGGCCATGGTTCGGACGGCTTTGATTGACTTCAATGGAAGCCATTTTTTTTTATTCCGCCCCCCCCCCTCCCCCGCGAGCAGAAAATCGCAATTGCTTTCCGCTTGTGGGCAGGAAAAAAATGCTTTTCCATACTATGCCATGCTATGGCAAGTATTTGATGCGGGAAACTGAGGTGGACACCTGCTCCAGATTCCGCAATGCAAATCCGGCCGCGTGCAGGTGGCCTAAGGTTGCTTTCACACTTGCTAGGTCTCAGTTCAGAGTTTTCGTCAGTTTTTAGAGGAGATAAAGTGAAATAAAATAGAAAAAACAGATCAATTTTATCCCCATTGATTTCAATAAGATTAAAAAAAAAAAAAACGGAAAAGCAAACAGGCTTCAGTTTGCTTCCGTGCTGTTAGGTTCCCTTTTTTTGGACGGGAGGATAGCGCAGCCTTTCCGTTTGCTATCCGTTTTTTTAAACCCCATTGAAATCAATGAGGAAAAATAGATTTTTTTTCCATTTTATTTTAGTTTCTCTCCTCCAAAAACAGACCAGAAAGATGGAAACCCTGAACTAAGCCCTAACGCAGGTGTGAAAGCAGCCTTAGGCCTCATGTCCACAGGGAAAAGAAGAATTAAAATCCGCAGCAGATTACCCGCACGCGGATCCGCGCCCCATAGGGATGCATTGACCACCTGTGGATAGATAAATACCCGCAGATGGTCAATAAAAGTGAATTAAAAAATTTCTGGAGCATGAAAAAAAAATGGACATGCTCCATTTAGGTGCGGGTCTCCCGCGGGGACGGCTCCCGTAGGCTTCTATTGAAGCCTATGGAAGCCGTCCGGATCCGCAGGAGACCCGCGCCTGAGTTAAACTCACCTGCTCCAGGCGATGCAGATCTTCTTTCCTTCGCGGCAGGATCTTCTTTCTTCGACCCGGTGGATGTGCCCGGCGCATGTGCGCGGCACGCAGCCGGCGTGCCGAGCACATCCGCCGGGCCGAAGAAAGAAGATCCGGCCACGAAGAAGGGAAGACCTGCACGGCCCGCAGCAGGTGAGTTTATTCTTATTTTAATGCCTCATGTCCGCGGGGCAGGAGGGACCCGCTGTGGATTCTGCATGGAGAATCCGTAGCAGGCCTGATTTTCCCCGTGGACATGAGGCCTTAGTATCAATTCCCAGTTCAATCATAGAAAATAAAAACATAGGAAATTGGTGACATAAAGAGACCAGATTGTCCATTTAGGCTGCCTATATATTGTTTCCTTTTCATGTCTCTTAGGCCCCATGTCCACGGACAGATCAGATGTGGAGGACAATGCGGGAATTCTACTTACCCGTCCGGGTCTTCTCTTTTCCTCGCTGCAGATGTGTGCGGAAGGGCTGGCGTGCTGCCGCACATGCGCAGTAAAGCTTTTTTTTTTATCTCCTACTTACCGGCAGAATCCGCGGCCCATCCGCAATTAAATTGCGGACAGGCCGTGGATCAAACGGCTTCTATTGGCTTCAATGGAAGCTGTCCGTGCAGGATCCGCAGTGAAATGGAGCATGCTGCGATTTTTTTACGGACCAAAATGTTTGCAAATCAAATCCGCATCTCTTTTTCACTTCCCTATGGGCTGCTTGATTTGCGGGTGACCAGCGCGGATTCGACAAATCAGATTCGCCCGTGGACTTCGGGCCTCAGGGAATATATCTCCTAGGCAGGCATGCCCAAGTTCATTTATTGTAATTTTCCAAAGGGGCCAAACTGGGAATCTCCAGGTGCAGCCCTCAGATCTAGTCCTACAGCACAGCGGCATATATTCCGTTATAAGACGGAGCCTTTCAGACAGGCAATTCCCCTTTCCTGCTACCCGAATGGAGCAGGAAAGTGGAACCCCCACGAATATGTGAAACCACCCTTAGGCCTGCCTCACACAGGCGTTTGCAGAAATATAGCGTTTTTCAATGCTGCGTTTGCTGCAGATTCCGCCCAGTTTCAGCAGCGCTGGCATGCGTATGCCAGCATTTTGGCTGCATTTTCAGCACAGCTGAAAACGCAGCCAAGGCTGCTGATAAAAAAAATCAATACTCACCTAGCTGGTGAAGTCGCTGTCCCCGGCGCCGCTGAATGAATGGCTGTGATTGGATGCATCCAGCGCTGGCTCTGATTGGCTCAGATGGCTGTCACTCAGCCAATCAGAGTAATCTCTCACTGGAGGCGGGGATTTTGAATCCCTGTCACTACGAAAGTCCCTTGCTGGCTGATTTTTTTTATTTATTTCTTGACTCAGGTAGTGTAGCTAGGGCGTTTAGCGCTGCCAAAAGCACGGTATCAAGTTGTGCTGCGTTTTCGGCAGCGCTGAAACCGCTGCCCATTCATTGCAATTGGCAACACAGGGCTGAAAACGGACAAAAATAGGACATGCAACGCTGTCAAAGGACAGCGTTGAAAACTCTGCATTTTCAGCCCTGTGTGAGCAGCCCCATTGAAATGAATGGGAGCGTTGTACAGCATTTATCGCTGTGCTGAAAAGCAGCGCTAAACGCTGTAAAAAACGCCTGTGTGAGGGAGGCCTTAATCAGACTTCACAATTAAAATCAGGGGGTCTGACTGTTATGTCTGACTTGGGCTTCTTTCCCCTCCTGGCCACATGTACAATGTGGGTCCCCCTTAAATGCAGTGCTCAGGCTTGCTGGGTGCAGCTGCCAGCCCTGGTTAGATTGTTATCCAAGTCACATTTACAGACGAGCACAATCAGACTATATTAGTAATCAATGTAAAAATTAAAGTAATTCCAAAAAGGTTCAAAAAGGCTTTTTCTTGTAACTAGCTAAAAGCTATAGACACCACTGGGGACATTGTAAGTGTATTGTATGTATTTTATTAAATAAAACATATTCACAGTTGGTTGTAATGCAAAATGTTGGACCATGTGTCTTCTGTAACTTGCATGTTTCACGCTACAATACAAGCTGCGCCATCAGAGAACTTGTGTGTTGCTGCCTTACTGCTGCTCTCCAGATAGAATGAAAAAAAAGACAATTCTATGAGCTATTTGGTTGCAAAGATAGCAGCTTTGCATTCCGAAAAACAGAGATAAGGGCAGTTTAACTGAAATTAACTGACTTTAGGAACACAAACAGCAGTTTATACTTTTATGAACTATTGCAAATTTTCTTGGCAGTGTCCCATCCCCATTGTCTTAATGGCAGGGTTTCTCTTCCTTTCTCTGACAGTCTCCATCTTCATCTAGGGTAGGTATTTTTCAAGAAAATACATTTTCTAGAATGCTTGGAGAACAGTTGTAAGTCCCATTCTCAATGTAGAGGACGACATTACCCATTGGCTGGATTATAGAATCTAAAAGTAAAAAAGAAATACCGGTACATTAAATTATTCCTATTGTAATAACTAGTTTAAATAATGTTCTTATTTGTTTTGACTATTACGCAAAATTATATTCCATCTCTGAATATAGAAATTAAATGTTAATCAGTAACATACTTTTAATGATTTTAAACGTCTTTGAAATCATTTTAACCACATAGACACACATTTAGACCCTGTTCACACCTTATTTTTGGTGAGGATTCCACATCACAATCATTGCGGGACAATAGTCTACATATAATTATACATGGACTAATCATAGCCTGTTATAGTACAATGACTACAATAATGCGTCAACAATAGGCATTTTAACCAAATATATTCATAAGATCAGTGTTAGTTCGTTCAGGTAAGGTGGGTAAGCCCTGCATGAACCTAAGAAGAGGATTCACACCAAGACATAACGGTCCAAAAAGGACCACACTAGCAAACATAAAAGGGAAAGTAATCCCTAGCAACTTCTGGGGAAGAGGACTCTGCCTAGAAGCAGGACGATCATCCTGAAAAGAACGGCCCTGCATCTCGTAGCTAAGGGCGTAGTCTGTCCCAGATGGAAAGTCGGAAAGAGGGCAGAACTAGACAGATGTAAGATAAACTCCATAGGTACTCAACACAGATGTTTGTTGTGTTGGTTGAGCATGCAACAACATATGGATTCAGGAGTCCACACACCTACGGATGGAAGGGATACACCCAGACCAGACCAGGTGTCCGCACACCAACGGGTGGAAGGGATACACCTAGACCAGGTGTCCGCACACGTACAGAAGGGGATTCAGGCGTCCACACACCTATGGACGGAGGAGCACAAACACCAAACATGAATTCCCATCTGGATCCAGGGAAACACAGACAGAACATATAGTCTAGACTTAAACACCCACAAGCAGACTACACCCATCTGACACAACATAAAGCTAAACTCACACAGCAAACTGGATCCAGACAGAAAACTGTACACAAACAGCTAGAGTACAGAATGAACCGCACCCAAGAATAGGTGTGACCAGGTTAAATATACTCACACCATGGTTGATTGGTCAAACAGGGGACACACCTCCTGTCAACTAATCAGTCCATACACCATAGGAGATGTTATAGTAGAATGGAGAGGCGGGCCCCAGTGAGGTATTTCCAATAGACAATATCAGAGGGACCTTTTGCTACAACAGGTAAGATGCAAACAGCAGAGCTCAAAGCATAGCCAAGTGGACCAGGCTGACGTAACATCACCCTGGTTCCACTACCTGTTAGAGATGACATACCGTAACAGTCAGTAGACTGAGGTGGTCAGAACAAGAGGGAAGCAGGCCCCATGCGCCCAATCTTACTCACGCTCTCTCTCTCCTCTCAGGGGACTCACTCTGCCATGGTTTCTGTCACACAGGTAGTCAGGAACAGCTCTTCCCCCTCAATTCTTCACCACATGAGGCCAGACCTCTCATAAACCCAGAAGAATGGACAGACTGTTTTCCCACTCTCAGACACTCCTATTTATATCCTCACTCATACCACGTGACAAGACAAATTGATACATCGCAAGCATCACCCACACTTTTGCAGACACTTAACTTCTCACTTGCTGCAGCTGTGCAATACACATAACAGAATGAATAGACACTTTTGCACGGTATTAGTGCATCTTTACGCCACCGGAAGCTAGGGGTTTGACAGGAGGAATGCCTGGGTGGCTGCAGCGGGAGATGCAGGGTCGCTGCCGAAGGTCGGGAAGTAGCTTTACAACGCTGTGCTACTGGGGCTTGCTGACTTCAGTGGGGGTCGCTGTATTATTTCCCCATACATCGCTCGTGGGCTGCCAGGATCTGCAGCCCTTCCAAGTCTGCAGCCAGTCAGGGACAGGGGGCGTCACCCCCTGTCAATCTTGACTCCCCCACTTGTTCATGGTGGTGTCAAGATACACTAATACCCTTTTGCACAGTGCACCAACAAAAGACATGACATGTATGACATTTATGGAGGGGGCCAGGATAGCATGTACTGGGCCACTACACTTACATATAACAGTCTGGAAGAGCTGCTGTAAATAACTTTCTATGCGAGGACAGGAGCTTCTTCAGGGTTCTGTATAGTACAGAATGTACCAGAAAAATAAAATGACCCACTCTCACCTGTTATCCAATGGAAAAGCTCATCATGGTGAAGTGAAAGGGCGGTACAGTGCGTGCATTGTACTTAGGGGAGGATCCAGAATTTTATTTTAGGGGGGCAGAAAGCCTTAGCTATGACCATGCCTACTGGAAATGTCAGTCTTGGACAAAGAAAACCCCACCTCTCTCAAATGTTGTATATAAAGAAAGGTTAAATGATCACAAAGGGTGGCCCGTAAGGCTATAGCATTGCACTGAATAGATAGGAGATTGCCGATGCTCCCCCACTGGCGCAATCTTGTCAATTCTATTCTCCCATATGAAAAAAAAATTGTATACAAAAATAGAAACTGTGCAGATAAATTCTATAAAACCTGAGGAATTTGGTGTGGCTCATCAACCAAAACCCACATGCAAAACGCAGTGCAGCAATTGGTGGACCAAATGAGGCTTTCAAACCATCCAGGTGCTATCTAGCGCTTCACAGGTATGATAATATTCTGAACTCTACAAATGTTATACGCTATGTTATACAGTGTATATTGTTTTAAGTAATTGTAACTGATTTGCAGACTTGAACCACGTTACACTCAGGTTTTATCACTGAGTAATATAATTTGATATCTTCTGTTAAAAAAAAAGGTCTCAACGGGGTATTATCGGATACCTTCCCCATTCATAACGGAACCAGACAGGGGTGCCCGCTGTCACCCGCCCTTTACATTCTAACAATGGAACCGTTGGCAAACGCCATCAGAGGAAACGATTCCATCAGAGGCGTCAGGGTAGGACATACGGAGTACAAATTATCCTTGTTCGCTGACGACCTCATGATATATTTATCCTGCCCAAGCGTCAGCATCCCAGTCCAGCTACAAGAATTCAATAGATTTAGTAAAATAAGCAATTTTAAAATTAATCTCCAAAAGACTGAAATACTGAACATCACGGTCCCTCAGACTGAGGAGCAAAAGTTGAAAGGGCAGTTCCCATTCAAGTGGCAAAGCAACGCCTTAAAATACCTGGGCATTCAGCTCCCAGCCGACCCCTCCCATGTATTTAATCTAAATTACAAACCATTCTTAGAGAACCTAGGCAAAGACCTACACAATTGGAACCCTTTGTTCCTGTCCTGGAGTGGCAGAATCAATGCGGTAAAAGATGGTCTCACTCCCAAGGTTCTTATATCTCTGCCAGGCCTTTCCCATACGGTTGCACAGACAATTCCTGATTCACATCCGTTCCTTAATCACCAAATTTGTCTGGCGAGGGCGCAGACCCCGACTAAAGCACAGTACGCTAACAAGAACTAAAGATAGAGGAGGCCTAAGTCTTCCAGATTTCTCCCTATATTACAAAGCTAATATAGCCAGGTGCGTCCTCGACCTCCTCAAGCATAGCAAGTCCAAACTCTGGGTCGAAATGGAGCTAGACATGGAACCGCGACTGGCCCAGGGGATGTTTTGGATCCCGGGAGGCCTGATTAGAGACTCACCCAGACTATCCCCACTGCTGAGACTACTGGCTGAGGCGTGGGCGGGCTTCGCTAGACGTGACGAGCTGGTCTCGATCCCAGGCCCTCTTACTCCAATCTTGGCCAACCCACAATTCACAGCCTTCGAGCATAATAGAACCTTACTGCTAACCCCCACGATTCGCGTTCCACGAATGAGGGACATGTTGGGCCACACAGGGATCAAGCCCTTAGCGGAGTTTTTCGTGGGGACTCGGGCCCCGCCGGGAGCTTGGATGGTATACCTGCAGCTGAGGGGCTCACTGGACTCCCTGACACCCGGGACAGGTCTATACAGGGCCCTCACTCCCTTTGAGGAGCTATGCATGTCTCCCGATGCCCCGGGACACTTAATCTCTCGGCTATATAAGCTAATGCTGGATCGTGGGATGGGGGACGAACCCCCGAGGTTCACGAGAGCCTGGGAGGACGAGCTGGGGAAAACTTTTCCTGCTGACCTTTGGCGGAAGTCCTTAACTTTAACACACAAGGTTACAGTGCGCTCAAAACTACACGATCTCAATTACAAGGTCCTGTCTCAGTGGTATACAACCCCGGTAAAAATGCATAAAATGTTTCCTCAATCCTCCACCCAGTGCTGGAGGTGCTCGTGCAGCAGGGGGAATATGGTACACATTTGGTGGGAATGCCCTCCGGTAGCGACACTATGGAGGGAGGTGGAGGCTCTATACAACAGGCTGTGTGGAACGAACGTGGGGTTCACGCCGGAGATGGCCCTGCTATCCATGTTTCAGGGACCCATGGCCCAGGCGAGAAAGGGCCTCCTAAGATTCTTTATACTAGCTGCTCGGCAGATCATTCCAAGATTCTGGCGAGTCACCTCGGGACCCACAAAGACCCAATGGGTAGAAGCTGTAAACACTCTGGCCAGATATGAGGAGATGAGGGCAGAGTAGGAGGTAACAGTGGAAAGGTTTTACGCAACGTGGCGACCTTGGCTGGACTTCAGATTGTCCCCCGGACTGGGGGAGTGGATCACCCGGTAGGCAAACTTGACACAGACTCGAGGCTTCCTGCAGCGCCCCCTATGGACGCTGGAGAGCGCGGGCTCCCCCTGGGGGCTGAGGATGGCTGACTAACCTGCGATGGAATTCGACCGCCCTAGAGAGACACAATAGTTGGCTCGTAGATTAAGCAATCAAATGCACAAGATGCTGACACATCTCCTTCCCGAAGTACCCACGTCATACCCCCAACCCTATTTCCCTACCTCCCATTGAGCTCGCTAGACCTATTCCCTCTGTTAATTCCTTTTTTTTTTTTTTCCTTTCTGCTCTTTCTCTCTTCCTTTATCTTTTCTTATCTCCACCTCCGGAACCCCTACCCCGAGGTGGGGAAGGACTCTGTCTGTTAAAGAAAATCTGGAATGGAGGCGGATAAGCCACAGCCTCCACGTTGGTGTGGGTGGGGAGCTGTTAGTGGGTGCAACATGAACATGTTCACGTCACAAAGGTATCATTGCCTGTATTGCACCTTTTGTTTGATTTATTGTTTGCCTACATACCCCAATAAAAACTTATTGAACTAAAAAAAAAGGTCTCAAAGGGGAATGTGTAGGGGTCTATAGGGGGCCACTTAGTTGTAGCTTTGACGAGCAGTGCAAGCCTGAAAAAGCTGAGTTGCAGCGGAGAGCTCAGATGTAAGCTAGCTTTCTCAGTTTCCGCTGCTGAGTAATGAGTGGCTGTGACTTACATTATAAGCATAAACATGCTCTATTTTTTGAGTAAGGTGGCTGGTGGGACGTGGTCGAATTGAACATTCTCTTCTCATCACTTTCCCATTACCTGTGTGACCACTTGATTCCGGAGGAACCTGAAGTGGAACCTGACTGAGCAGCTGGGTGGAGGTAAGTAGTGTGCACCATCTGCGGGACCATCCCAACGGCACTACACAGGCTCAATGACGCAGAGGGATTAGATCAGATGCCTGTGCAGTCAGAATGTATCAGGATCTACAGCTAGGATGGAATGCGATAACACAATACCATTCAGGTCCTACTAGAAGTCACCGAAAGCAGCTTTTAGGTTAGATACCCTTTATTGATTGTAGAGCTTCCTCAATATGTTTCAATGATGTACTGGATTCTTCCCCAGGATAGTCAAGACAGGTACATAGACATTATCCTGGCTAGCCTCATTTAAGACTCATGGGCCCTGTTGCAATACTTCATCTTGGGACTCACTGAAGGTGGTGGCTTGTTCATAGCTTTTAGCTGCATCGCTGCACCATCCTAAGTGACCCACTGATGCAGTTGAAATCCCCGGTGGGCCCTTGAGCCTGAGTGGGCCTTCAACCTCTGCACAAGCTGTGCATAAGATCTGCACATATTGGGTAAATGGGAATCTGCCAATTCCCGCGTGCTGAGCTCTCCTTACAGTATTTCAGTGGAAACAGTGCCACAAGCAAACACAGACACCTTGCTATTGAAGTATATGGAGAATGCAGTGGAAAGGAATTTGTGATCAATTAATAGTTGTATCTAGCTGCAAAGTGGGCCCCAGAATACATTTTAATGGTGGGCCCTGGGCAACCCAGTCTGACACTGCACTGCTACAGCACTAGCAGTTAGTGGTGTTGCAGGAGTCTTAAGCGATTGGGGGCACAATCTTCAAGACATTTGTTTTACCTCCTTCCTGAAAAAATTCTACACACACACATTGGAGACAGCATATCTGTAAGGTAATCTTTATACCACACCAGATTTAAATATAATGGCTCAGTTCCAAATAATGCGGTCACCATACAGTATAATAGTGAGATACCAGCTCTTCAAAGTGATTACGGTGCAGTTACCTCCAATGATTACAGGTGATCTCTTGTCTCATTGAAATCATTCACTTTCCTTTTTTCTCCATCTAGGCCCAGGATTGCCAGAATGAATTTTTCCAGCCATGAATTATCCTGCTGCTACTCCAATCCCGCTCACTGCCGTCTAAACAGTAATAGTTCCCCTCTTTGCGCCCCAAACAGCACAGTGCCTCCTTTTCTGCCCTAACATTGTAATAATTTCCCTATTAAGCCCAGCACAAAATAATGGCTTTTTAGTGTCCTAACACAGTTAAAAATTCCCTTTTCGCACCCTCAGATTAATAATGCCCTCTTAGTGTCCCACTTACAGTGCTCCCTTTTGTATCCTACAAAGTAATAGTGCCCCAGTACAATAATAATTTCCCTGTTGAGCCCGCAACAATAAAATGGCTCTTTTGTGTCTCCACACAGTTAAAATTCCCTTTTTACACACTCAAAAGTAATAATGCCATGTTAAAGCCCCACTGATATAGCACTCCTCAAGGTTATAGTGCTGTATTACTGAGCCCCCATATGGCAATAGTGCCACCTCTGTGCTCCCTAGGACAACAGTGACCTTTTTTTGCTCCCCAAGGTGATAGTGCCCTTTTTTGTCCCCACAATGCAATAGTACCCATAAGGTAATAATGCCTCCTTTGTGCCCCCACCCTCCACAAAGTAATAGTGCCCCCTTTCTACCCCATAAAATAATAGTGCTCCTGTAATGATCTGCAGTCAATGGTTAGCATCCAGGTGTTGTGACAGTGCAGGTTGATACAACAGATGTCCGTACACAGAATATCAGCAGAAAGAGATTCAGATAAAGCGTGGTCTTGAAGTTGCTCAGAGGTCAGTGCACAAGATATAAGCAGTAGAGGATTCAAGGAAAGTGTGACCTTGTATTTAAGCTACCTTTACATGGGGCGATTATTGCCCGAATTCTCATGACAAGCAATAAATTTCAGCAATAATTGCCCCGTGTACATGCAGCCACCGACCGGTCACTGAGCAAGAAATTGCTTACCTGTTGGAGTCGCTTGGTTTTTACCCAACCAAAAAAACAAGCGACTGTCGCGCCATGTAAACAGGAGCAACTCAATGTTTGAGCGATTTTCCTTTACTGTAAATGGATGGGGGCGGCTGAAACAATTCCCAGCCGCTTCACCTCTATTCACTTGAATGACTATCGTTCTTGTGTAAAGCACAAGAGCGATAGTTGGGCAGTTGCTGATTGGACAGCCGTTATATGTGCCTTCCAGCTGGACTAAAGCAAATAATTATCTCACAATGACAGAGACGATGTGCCAGCTTATATAGGATGCTGCAGAGGTGGAGCCAATCAGACAATCCAGGGCAAAACTAGACAGGATTTCCAATACGCCAAGAACTAGGTAAATGAGTAGTAAGGAGCTGTCCAGCAAAAGTCAGCAGCTCAATCAGTACAGCTACCGCATGGGACACTGTAGTCTGCAGATTTGAATCCTGACAGCCCTCTTTTAACCCTCATAAGATAATAGTGTCCCATTTACACCACTCCTATAAGATAATTGCCCCATATATGCCATCATACTGTATTAGTGCCCCAACCTCGCCACACTAGTTCAGTGTCCAAGCAGGAGCTTCCTGTGTACCTGGGTGACTCATCTTCCTCCTGGCGACAGAGCCAGGAGGAGGATTAGTCATCTAGGTTCACAAGACAGTGCTGGACACAGCACAGGGAAGTGAGGAATATATTGATCTACGAGTATGGTTTCACACCATGTGTATTTTGGTAAAATTCCACAGCAGTTTTTGATTGAAGATTTTAGAGCCAAAGCCAGAAATGAATCCAACAGGAAGAAGCAACTTAAAAGCCGAATTACACACTGATACTCCAAGTAACATGTTTGACCACACCATTTGTCGTTACTTAGCATGGATGTGCTATGACAACAGACAACTATTGCCAAGAGAAACAAAAAGGCAAGACTCTAGTGGTTAAAGAATGCAAACATTGGATCACTGAGCAAATGAAAAACATCGCCTGGTCACATCAATCCAGGTGTCTGTTGCCATTATCTTTCTTAAAGGAGAACTACAGTATAAGATGTCAAGGAATCCCATGCCAGGCAAGAGTTCTCGTCTGTTGGCCCAATGGAGGACTTCTTAAGGGGGTTGTCCCGCGAAAGCAAGTGGGGGTATACACTTCTGTATGGCCATATTAATGCACTTTGTAATATACATCGTGCATTAAATATGAGCCAAACAGAAGTTATTCACTTACCTGCTCCATTGCTAGCGTCCCCGTCTCCATGGTGCCGTCTAATTTTCAGCGTCTAATCGCCCAATTAGACGCGCTTGCGCAGTCCGGTCTTCTCCCTTCTGAATGGGGCCGCTCGTGCTGGAGAGCTGCTCCTTGTAGCTCCGCCCCGTCACGTGTGCCGATTCCAGCCAATCAGGAGGCTGGAATCGGCAATGGACCGCACAGAAGCCCTGCGGTCCACCGAGGGAGAAAATCCCGGTGGCCATCTTCGCAGGGTAAGTAAGAAGTCACCGGAGCGCGGGGATTCGGGTAAGTACTATCCGTTTTTTTTTTTAAACCCCTGCATCGGGTTTGTCTCGCGCCGAACGGGGGGCTATTGAAAAAAAAACGTTTCGGCGCGGGACAACCCCTTTAAGGCCTTGGTCAGACGAGCATTTTTTTTTGCGCACCTATGTGTGCAAAAAAATGCGCTCCACAGATGTGCAAAATGTGCGTGACCGAAGTAGCTGTGCTTGTAGAAGTGCAGCTGCTCCACGGAGGTCCCCTCATCACAGAACACGGTGACAGCACTGTCCTGCAATGCTTTATCATAGCGATAATAGCAGGTATGGTATAAATCTCCAACAGGGATATAAAAAGTGTAAAAAAAGTAAAAAATTGTGTAAAAAAGAAAAATGTTGAAAAAATATTTTAAAAACCTTTTTTTGTGCTTTTTCCCCTTTTAGTATAAAAAAAAATTAAAATCTGACATATTTGGTGTCATTGTATCCATAACGACTTGTACAACAAACTGAACACACCTTTTATGCTGCATGGCAAAAAGCATAAGAAAAACCCCTAAAAACTGAGGCAAAAGGCTTCTTTTTTTTCATTTTGCCTCCCAAAAACGCAATAAAAGTTCTCAAAAAAGCCGTATGTACCCCAAAATGGTACCCATAAAAATTACGGCTTATAACGCAAAAACCAAGCCATTACAGGGCTCCGTCAATGGAAAAATTAAAAACATTATAGGACTTTGAATGCAGCAATTTAGAATTTTCTTTCTTCCAAAAACAGGGTTTTTATTGCAGAAAAGTGGGCGGGAAAAAAAGAATTTTGGTATCGTTGTGATCGAACCAACTCGCAGTAAAAAAGTATTGTGACATTTATGCTGCATGAATAACGCTGTAAAAAAATGCAAAAAACAATAGCACAATTCATGTTTTCTCTCCCTGCTATCAGAAAAAAAATTAATAAAAGCTTTATAATATAGTCTATGTACTTAAAAATGGCAAAAATAAAAACTACAGTTCGCCATGCAGAAAACAAGCCCTCATATGCCCATGTTGACGGAAAAATTAAAAAGTTATGGCTTTTGAAAAGTGTAGATGAAAATCCCCCCAAAATTGTTACGTCCTTATGCCCAAAATAGGCCATATCCTTAGGGGGTTAAAGGAGACAGCCATACAGCTGACTTACAGATCTGATCTATGCTGGGTTTCCTGTACTCCTCTCAAGAAGTGGCTATGTCCAACCCTAGGCTGCGGAGGATGGAAAGCACTGTATGTTGGGCGAGTGATTTTGAGGAGTTACCAACCACCAAAAATTGTACAGTAATATAAATAGAATGTTGACCTCTCTTTTTGTGCTGCCCTTTCTACCACTGTCTTTGTGAACACACTTCTGGTCACAGAGATACCAAATGGGAGGTCAAAGGTGATGTAACAAGATTTAACTACTTCCAGCCTCAGGTGCTTTTGAAATTCTGGATGTACTGGGTAGTGGTAATGGGTATCCTTTAAGGCCATTGACGCCATATAGCAACTTGAGATTTGCTGTTACTGATAATCTTATTATTTCCATTTCGAACTTCTGTTATTTTAGGTACTTGTTCAGGGGCTTCAGGTTTATAACGGTCCTGAATAACTGATGTAGCTTTTTTAAGTATTAGAAATTCAGTTGCATAAAACCCTTGTTTTCAAGGAATGAGGAATTAGTTTGGAATTAGAACACCTAAGTCTTGAAGGTATTGGATCTCTTAAAAGAGCTGCATACCCAAGCCCTGAAGCTCTGGACACTGAAGTACAAGGATCATATGGAAAGAAAGTCTAGTTTTAGGTCTTCTTGGATTATACCAAGGACCCACTGATTGATTGAGATATAGGCCCAGACCAGGTAAAAGAAATTTAGAAGACCTCCAACCCTTTCTCTGGTGTCATTGGGATGTTTTTTTCGCTACTATCAGTATTTTGAGTGGTACAGAGCAACTCTCTGGATTTTTTTTCAGTGAGAATTTCCACCTATTCCCCTATTACGGTTTCTCTTCTCTAAATCCATTTATCTTTCGAGGGAGTATACAACCCCTAGGTGTCATGGACCGGGGGAAACCCACTGGTTGCACTACAGTAGGTGCTAGTAGCATCCTCAAATCATAAAAGTGAAAGTAGTAAGAGGTCTAAGAATATCTGAGGAGATACTCAGCTGAGTGGTGGCTGCACTTGTAAAGAGTGTTTCAAGCCAGACATCTCCATTATTTCTGGAACCTAATGGTTCCTTGGCAAAAGTCTGCGTAGTCTGAGGTTGATATTTCACACTGATGAACTTTCTTGCTAAGCTGCATGCCTCCTTTTATTCCGTCATCTTATTAATGCACATCTTATGCAGGGCCCTGACAGTGCCGTGATATTTCCCACCCAGAAATTAACATATTATAATCACCACCACCTTAAAAATTGGGTCATAGCCTACAAATGAGTAGTTGTAGTAGTAGTAGACACCTGAGAAAAGAATGCTATTTTTTTTCTATCACAGACAGGAATTAATTTAAATTAGGCTGCATTTCCACTTACGCTTGTATTGCTTTCCTATGGCAGTCTAATTGCACATCAAAAACCGCATGCATTTTACCATAAAACACTATGGTTTTGCAATGCGTTTTCACTGACATGTGCCTCAACCTGTAGAAGCCAATTGGCTGAAAACTGTATCACAACAACGTGGCGTGGGTGGCTTCTTCATCACCTCTCAGTTATGCACAGCTGGAGACACATTTTGCCAAAAGAGGCACAGGGTCTTATTTTCGGGGATGTCTAGATACCAACCTAGTAGGCGCCGTCCGGGTCCCTCCTGTTGGTCTCCACAGTTCTGGCAGGCTTACTTGCAGTTCTCAGCTGTTAACAGGAGATCGCTTCTTGGTAAAAGGGTTTGTAAACCCCACCTACAGCAAGCGATTGCTCTGATTGGCTGAGCCGTGGAGCAGAGCAATCACTTTCTGCAAGCGGGGTTTACATACCCTCTTTCCAGCAAGTGATCTTCTGTTAGCGCTGAGAACTGCAAGGAAGCCTGTCAGAACTGTGAAGACAAGTGGGATGTGGAGACAAGTGGGAGGCACCTGTACGATGCCTGCTACCTAAGTATTGCTTTATTTTTCTTTTCCTCGTAATGTAGCTATGGCTTATTTTCAGGGTAGGGTTTATATTTCACCCCCCACCCCCCCAAAAAAAACAGGATAGGGCTTATTTTATGGGTAGGTCTTTTTTTGGACAAACATGGTAGGAAGGTCTAGTGTTGCAATGATTGAATAAGATATTCTGCTCAATTTGAGTTCAGTGGACGAATTACACAACAATGAAAGACGATTCTATTACAGGATGTAATTCAAGACCCATATTGCTAGGGACAACGGAAATGTAGAAGCTTGCGGAGACCTAATCCATCTATGAACATCTGCCTCCTCCACTCTAAATGTACCGCCCAGTATGACTTAAAATATATAAAGTGCTCTACGTACAGATGTAGCAGATGAAACATGAATTTCACAACGTACTTCTTAATGTAATGTGCCTACACTATTTCTGCTGCCTGACAGTCAAAAGTTAAAGGTGCTGAATGGATGTTCAGCACTTTAAATACGCACCGAGCGAACATTTGTCGCCTGCAACACCTGTAGCGCATAAACATATTGACATAACTAACTACGTTAAAAGCTTTTTTATGCTGATAAGCAGGGTTGTATGTACAGCTCATGCTGCTCTAGGCAGTATGCCCGAATAAGCCGCCTTTAGGGGGCTCCTTCAGACAAGTGTATGCGGTTTTGCGCAAACCTTAACACAATGAATTTCTCGCTGTCAATGAGGCGCTTTTGCGCACATAGTGTGTTTTTCTGTAGTTTTTGTGCTTACATGGCATGCTCACATGGGGGACAGCCCCGCTGTGATTTAAAAGGCCATTTAGCCTAACGAGGTCCAGATGTGTTCTTTTCCCCACAGTTTTGTGCTGTATTTTGCATATACCGTTGCGTATTGCATGTGCATTTGGGTCCCCTCTATAGACTCCCATGGGGCTCTTTATTGCGCACATGTGCACAAAATAGAGCATGTTCTATTTTTTGTATACATGATAAATGCGTGCGCAAAATACGAAAAATGAGAACGAACTCATTGCTATCAAAGGATTCTATTCTCTGAGTATTGCGCACACAATTTTTGCGTGAAAAAAAAAACGCCAGAGAAAAGACACGTATTCTATCAATAATGGTTGTACTTCAAGTGTTTTTGGGTGGCAGGTTTAGTCACACATGGATTTTTTTGGCTTTTTCTCCTATGGAGAGGCCCATAGGAAATCACTAGAAAAAAACCCACTGTGGGCACCAGAAACATATTTAGGACACCTGCACATGGGTGGATTTTTGCTGCGAAATCTGCGGCGGGAGTCTGCACTGCGGGTCCGGAGCAAATACCGTCAATTGCATGCTATGGGGAATCGATTCTTCCTCCACACGAGCACAAATAAATTGCGATTTCCGCTCACAGAGGAAAAAAAATTGCAGCATGCGCTGTTTCTGCGCGGATTCAGCGCGGTCGGCTTCCATTGAAGTCAATTGAAGCAGTCCGACCTGCAGCCCTTCCGCAATGACATTGCGGAAAGGTCACAGGTACCCATGTCATCACCCAACAACGGTTCACAAGGGGCGGAATTACCACAAAATTTCCGTGCGGAAAGTCTGCCCGTGGCTCCTAATCCTGGGATTAGCCAGCAAAGTGGACAAGTTTTTGCAAAAGTCCCGACCACGCGTTGTGGCCAATCTGTTGTGGTAAAGCCGCATGAAAACTGACAGCATGTCAATCCTTTTCTCTTTTCCGCAGCGGCCTCTCTCATCTCTATGGGGAGAGAAAGCTGCGGCAGAATGCCGACGGCGAAACCGCTCCAAAACACGTGGCTAAAGGCCACGGGCTTTGAAGCTGCACTTTTCCAGCTGAATTATCACGGTTTTGCGATACGGCCATTCCGCCCCATGTGACCCCAGCCTAAAAGTGAGGAAAAAAGCACAAAAAAAAAACCAAACAAACAAAAAAGCCTAAAAATATTTGTGGGGTTTTTCATATTTCACTACTGACCAACAGAAAGCATCTGGACAGTGTTATTAGCATCAGCAAATGCCTCTGCATCAGAATGGAAAAACACATGTGGCCTTCTTTACTAATACTGTCTGAGTGTGCGGGGAGGAGTGTTGGCATCGTTTGCCCAGCATTCATCCTGTCTAAATGGGCCTTTAGAAAGTGCAGTAGTGGACAGTCTTAAAATACGCAGATTTATCACAGTTTTTTTTAGACTGTCTAGTCAGGTTATACCACTTTTAGTTGACTTTGTTTACAACAAACATTGTCTTTTTTTTGTAAAATTTTGGACACACGGTGTCATTCAGACCATGCCCCCCCCTTTTTTTTTTACTAAGGACACAGCAAAAAAAACTGTCTAAAAGTGTCCAAAACCCATAATAAATGTGACCCAAAGCATCTTTTGGGCTCAATTTCCACCAAAAAATGTTGAGTTTTCAATAGAAAATTAGCCACTTTGTGTTATTGCAAAAAGAAAAAAAAAAGAAGACTGTGAAACCAGCCTAGGGTGTGTTCACAAGTTATGGCGGCCGCGTGTGGATGAAACCACACCCACATAGGGTAGGCGGAGTTTTCAAATATGCTGTTAATCATCTACATGTAATATTGTTGGTAATACCACAGCTCTACCAGCAAAACCATGTAGCCATTAACAAAGGTGAAAATCAACTCTACAACTATCATTTATCATCAATGGCGATCCAATACAAATGATTAATAAATGTAGATGACGCTCAGTGGGTTCTATTCACTGCCTAATGCACGCACAGATTTAGTGAGTGTAATACGCTGCACGAATACATTTGAGTGAATCGGTATACCTTTTTTTAAAGCGTTTTGCTATAGGCTTCTCGATTTGCCTCCATATTGTTTTTTTTATTTTCTACTGGTCAAATACTGATTGCCCAATAGAAAATTATAGCAATACTGAGGAGGAAACACAAATAATTAGGTCATGCTGCATTAAAAAAAAATAACGCAATGTGAACAGATACATACAGTTATATTAATTCTGTACACTGCAGAGCCGTATTCAGCATGCAAAATCCCACAGCGGAATCCGGCCCTGGGAGCAGCGGCGTCCACGCGTACTTGCTTACTTTCATTTTCATTGGTACTGTGGATGGTCCGCACAGATCGCCGTCAGACATGCGCAGTACAGCAATGACGTGAAATCTGCGACGCGGATTGGACGGCTTCCATTAACTTCAAAAACGGAGCACGTTGCGATTTTTCCTCCACTTGCAGAAACCGCAATTGGTGTGCGCAGAGCGAATCAATTTCCAAATATCCACCCATGAGCAAGAGGCCTTAAGGTCCCCAAAACACTGACCTTAAGCCACTTTCACATGACAGTAGCTTGGTCAACTATGATTGGCAAATGTGCAACCAATATAATGTTCCCTGAGTTTAACTGACATGGTCATACTGAATGTACAGACAGATATACAACTATATAGCCTGACAGTTGCATATATGTCTGACAGACTAATTAAGAGCGTGGAGTTGACAACTCTTCTAAGTAAAGGTAGGGCAACCTTTTGAATGTTTGCACGCCAAGGCCCATGGGCATGTCGACAGATAGGATGTATGCAGGAAAGGTTTCACAACCTCACAGTGCGCCACAAATGTGTTACATGTTAAATGTCAAGAATACATTCATCTTATAGTTTTAGAAGAAGAAAGAAGAAAACATCTGAAAGGTACTCACAAATTAAAAACTCTCTTCTGGTTCCATTTTTAAAACTTTGGATCTTGACAGCTGCAATGCATCAGTTTTTTCCACTGCTTGTTGTTTCACATTGCGCCATTTTTTGTTCCCATGGGTTGTATCACGATGAGAAAGATGACGAGAGATTTTACGTGCTAGACGTGCCAATGTTCCATCCTTGACCGTGTAATCTTGTTGTAGCTCTTCCATTGATATTTCAATGTTACCAGTATACCAGAAGATCCAGCCAATCAGACTCAGAAAGACAAGAATTGCACCCGTGTAAATCAACAGGTCACCATAATCCTGGCCATGAAGCTTCAGCTCTGCAAAAATCCCAACAAGCAAAGAAGTTAAACCAATTATGTCCATCAAAACGGCAAAAAGAAGGGCAAGCCGACATCGCTCTAAAGCCATTTTCACCGAATCGCTATGCCTTGTTACGATCTCTAAATCTATGGCAGGGTGGACACAAAGCAAGTCACATTAGATTCTGAAAAGTGAAATAGAACTAGTCTGACCGGTTTCAGAATAGAGAGGAGGAGGTGTAAGAGATCAGTTTTCATTTTGTTTTTTTATTTAACTCCTTCCTGGTGTTTTAGGTATGCTTAGGCTTAACACACCCAGGTTTGGACAGGAAAAATATGCAAAACTTTCTGCATACTAATTCCTTCAATTCATTGTACGGATTGTGAGACAATATGAAACAAGGAAAGAAAAAAAATCTGAATTTATTATATTTGGCCCTTCTGATTTAAATGTAATCTTTTGAGTAAATTCTTTAATGTATTTGTTGCCGGGTGTTTTTACTAATTTTGTAACTTCAGTCTTTTGATGTGCACAACTAAAACAAAAAAACACTGTGTCAAACCACAAGGGACCTTTCACACGAGCCCAATATTTCGGCAATACACACCTAAAGACATTCTAATCAGCCGCTACGTTTCGTTTTTATGCCTATTAACTACACAGCGTATTTACTCTCATCAAAAGGAATGCACAAAATCACATTCAGTGAATACGCAGGTTTCCTACGTATTTTGCGCATATTTATGCACGCCATTGACTTCAATGTACTTCTATAGTGCATTATAAAACCTGCCATGTATGTTTTCACACGATCGCACATCATGAGAAAATATGCGCTCAAGTGAACAAACCTATTAAAATCAATGGGTTCTATTCACTGTATATTACGCGAGTGATATGCCCAAGAGAATGCACCCTAACTATATGTGCCTGCTATACTTATCAGCGGTGTCTGAAAATATGAGAATGTTATCAAGAGTAAAAACAAAAAATCTCCAAATGAATCATTGATGAACTGCAGAATGGTGGCAGGGGCGCGACAAAGGCCAAATGACATAAGGTACTCAAAATGTTAGGCTGTAAACAGGACCAGTCTTAGAAAGAGTGTGGCCCCGGGCAAAATTGAAAGTGGGTCCCAAATGCTGATATATTATACTAACAGCAGTGTCACATCCAGTTACTAGAGAAGGCAGTGTGATGAGGTCTAAAGCACTGATTTCTAGTACTTCCAGGAGCATTACTACGATCTTGAAAGCTGAGGCGTACAACCCCAAGGTATCTGACCTCCCCATAAAAAATTATTTATATACATATTTATCAAATATCACCAAACCAGGACAGAATATTACCACCACGCAGTGATTAAATATTACCTACCTACCTTTACTAAAGAAAACGCACTATTCAAAGACCAATATTACCAATGATATGGCTATACAAGGGCCAAATAGTACTGCCAAACCATGACCAGTATATAGTGAGTAATACCACCATACTGTTACTGAATAAATGCCACTATACAAAGACCAATATTACATCCGTACATTGAACATATAGTGGTATACACCAGTCCTACACTTTTCAAACCACATAAGATATTACAGTAATGATTTTCAGTGATAACAAGTGCCATACCCCCTGACTTCTTTACCTTTTCTTTCTCTTCCATCTGGCAGGGTCCGCCATGAAGGGGTCTACCAGCTATAACTTGTATCTATAGTTCTTTACCCAGACATATCTGGCCCAGTTTACCAGAACCCTTCCCATCAATTACTTAAACTCCTCATCCTACTGCTTTCCCCAATTCTGTGCCTGATGCTGCCCTATTTTCACCCTATTACTGTACCAGCTGTGTAGCATGGCGCCCTCATATTCTGTATTTAAAAAGTGTTGTCATAACTATTGTTTCCCCCCCTAAATAGTGCCATACAGACAGCACCCCTGACAACAATACTGCCAGTTGGATAAAGGCCTCAATGATGATGATGATTTATCCGCTCAGTCGTTGACGACTTTCAGTCACCTTGTGGATCAGCATACTCCATGCTTCCCTGTCTTTGGGTATTTCCTTCAGATGTTGCACAATCATGTTCGTGTCATCCTTGTGTCTCACCAGCGTGTTCTTTGGTGTCTTCTTCTGGACCAGCTGACTGTGCCGAGCATTAATGTTGCTTCCAGAGATTATCTTCGCCATTCGTTGCATTGCATTACGGCCAAGGCTGATTCTTCATTTGATTTCGGCCCTGATTCGCCACTGCAGCCAATCTTGGATTCATGGAAAGTGAAATGTTGGACTGATTCAATTTCTTCATTGTCGATTGTTATGCGCGGTACAACATTGCTTGCTGTTGTCAGCAGCTTTGTTTTCTTAATATAGAGATACAGTCCATGTGTACACTTTCTTCTTTGACTCTTAGGTATTCAAGGTCCTTTCAATTTTCTGCAAGTAGAGTTGTGTCATCAGCATATTGAAGATGAATGACAATTCCATCACTTATTGTTGATTGTTCAGTTCATGCAGGCATAAATAACTGCCGATAATTATAATTGACCAGTGTAAACAGGCAGTCATTCATCTATAAAAGGCTGCCTGTTTGTTCTGAATGGAGACGGAGCGACTGGGAGAGATCTCCAGTGTGCCATGCCTCCATTCAGTGAGCGATCATCAGATCTTAACATAGTCATCATGTTCTACAACAACTTGATTGTATCTCCTTTGTGGAATCACACTGGGTGGAGACATACTGACCAATTGTTATCCCAACTAATTGCTTGCCCTTGAATGGAAGAACCCTTTATTCTTTTACAAGCCTTTGAAATGTGACTATGCAGCTATCTGTACATTCTGGTTAACAAGGCTGGAGGCCTTTGAGAATAACAATTGACCCTGCGCATACAGATTAGGAAAGCCTACTGCTGCGTTAGACGTAATGATATTGTTAAAATAAAATCGTTAAAATGAGCGAAAGTGAATGATAATCATTCGGTTTAAATGCGAGCCAATGGCCGAATGATGAATGAGAATTGCGCACTTTTTATTAAGTGTCAGCAGGACTAAAAATCATTATAGGATTGCGCATGTCTTGTTGCATTTAACCCCTTCCTGCTATATGACAACATTTCTGTCATGCAGCATCAGGGTATGTATGATGAGAGATCCCCTATGCCCCCCCTTCCCCGGTGAGATGGCAACGCACAGCCATTCAGATGCAGCGATGCCTGGAGGTGCGGATATTTCAATCTCTGGCCAAAAGAGATGATGAAGAACAGTGCCGAGACTGGGGAGAAGACACAGTGGAGTTGGAAAGCACTTGTTAGGTGATGTTTTTTTTTTCCTGCAGCTAGGGCTTATTTTTGGGGTACGGCTTATATTTCAAGCCCACCTACTCCGCCCCAAAAGAAATCCTCGTAAGTGGTGCTACAAAGTCGCACGACTTTGTAGCGCCACTAAATCGCGATATAGCTGTAAGAAAACACAGCGATATCGCATGAACCACCGATGAGATATCGCAGCGATTTTCTCACGGCGATGTCGTGTCATCCATGTAAAAAGAGGCCTTAAGGACACAATGATTTTTGGGTGTTTTTCATCTCTATTTTTCTAAAGCCATAACTTTTTTAATGTTCCGTCAATATGGCCGTATGTGGGCTGGTTTTTTGCATGATGATCTGCAGTTTTATTAGTACCTTTTTCTTGGTACATGTAATGTATTGTATAACTTTTATTAATTTTTTTTGGGAGGGCAGGGAGAAACAAACACCTGACGTCTACGATTTTTTTTTGCGTTTTGTCTTTTACGGCGTGAATCATTCAGCATAAATGACATGATAACTTTTTTTTTTAGAGTTAAAAAATAAACATACAGTAAGAGGTATCACCACATCTGAAAAAGTACAGACTAATAAAAATTTGCATAATTTATCCCGCATGGTAACCACCATGAAAAAATGAAATACCCTAGAATTGTTTTTTGTCACCTTTTTTCCAAAAAAATTGGAATACAAAAAGATCAAAATAGTTGTATGCACCAATAAAATGATACCAATGAAAACTACAGCTTGCCCCACAAAAGTTCCCACACAGTTCCTTTGATTGAACAGGGGTCTCTTAATGTGCTAACAATAAGCAATTTCTTTTTCAGAATTTTTATTTTTTATTTTTAATAGTAAAACATAATAAAAACTAAATAAAGTTTATGTCACCAAAATATTACAAAATAAAGTAAGCCTGTCATTTTTACTACACAGTGCATACCATAAAAATATACTCCCAGGAATAGTACAATTGCGTTTTTTCGTACACATTACATGGTATGCATGCGAGTCCTACACTACCACACTTTGGGACATACCATGCTTGGGCTGTGACTGTGAGATCAGTGGGGATCCCAGTGGTCGGCCTTCCACCAGTCACCAATGCTGTAGAAATACCCCTTTAGGACGACTGCACACCACCGAGTTTGAATAGTAGAGTCCACAATCGTCGGTCGCACGGACGAATGCGGCATTTTGCATTTATTACAAAAATAGAACATTTGCATGTCTGCTCACACGAGCGGACAGCGATTGCGATTTCCGCTCATGGAAATTTACTCACGGCATGTTCTATTTTGGTCCGGATTTCAAGCGGACGGCTTCCATTCAAGTCAATGAAAGACGTCTGACCCGTGGTCCATCCGCAATTGACATTGCAGATAGGTCACGGGTACCCGTGTCATTGCCTGGCGATGGCGCAGGAAAACCAGTGATTTAAAAAAAAAATCTGCACTGCGCATGTTCGATGGCGGTTCACCACAGCCATCTGCAATACAGAATATACAAGGTACACGCAGACTCAGGGCGGGCACAGGGCCGGATTCAGCTGCGGGCTCCCGCATACGGAATCCGACATGTTCGCATGCAGCCGGCCTCAAAACAATATATATCTAAACTTTGTTGCAGTCTGACAGGGAGGACGCTATAAACATCATCCCAATTAATTACATAGCTGATACTATCCATTATAGGTTGAAAGCCTTAAAAAGTAAATTTTACTAAATGTACAAATTTGAAAACTACCTCCTCATGGAATGAATGAAATATCTGATACTAGTACTTCAATCCTTAAGTGACATCTTGTGGTCATAGCTTGAAATTACAGCCACCAGCAATTTAGTGTCCTAATGAATAATGGTATAAGCGCTCCATTTAGTGGCTAATGGGGAACACTGCAATAGAAAAATGTCTATACATCATATGGAGCCTGTATGATATGTTTAAAGGGAGTCTGTCAGCTGGAACACGCTGTCCAGACTACAGGCATGTTATAGAGTAGGAGGAGCCGAGCAGACTGATATATAGCTTTATGGTAAAAGTGTTGGGGGAGTACAATACTGTTCTGTTAACTGTTCATGTAACGAAGGACCCTTTTATACTAAACGATTTCTCACATTCTCACTGGATTGCTGGAATCAAAATGATAATCGTTCAATGTAAATGTTTGCAGCGTCTGAACAACAAAAGATTATTTGTTCGCTTATTATTCGATGCTGAGTTTATCATTTGTCCCACTTTCGGGACGTCTGTCACAGCTGGTAATCATTCTGCAGCGCTGCTGCTGCATGCACACACTGGCGTCAGTGTGTGCATCCGGGATCTTCCTCCCCTCCTCCCTTGACCTCTCCTCCTTGGTTCTGCAAGAGGAGAAGGGAGGATGCACTGCTGCAGGCACACACACTTCCGCCCCCAGGAGCGCTGAGAAGAGGAGCAGCAGCACTCTCAAGACCAAGAGAAGGTAATTACATGGGTTTCAGGGGGAGCCCTATTACTACTAGCACTACTGTGGGGATCACTGTTACTACTGAGGTCAATATAGGGGACACTATTAGTCCCCTATATTGCAGCTGATTTTATACTATGCTTCGCTCCCCCTCACCTTGTGCGTAGGCTTCCCGCTGTCAGCGCTCCCTGGCTTCCAGTTCCCAGTGGCCTGGTCAGGTGTGGCAGCACTGGTCAGGTGATGCTGCTACAGGCTGCTGGGAATCAGATGCAAGGGAACGCTGATAGCAGCCTTTGGAGGAGGTGAGGAGGAGTGCCGCATAGTATGTTTCCAGTCCAAATCCGCACCAGTGATGTGGATTTTGATTGTTTCTTGGATGCAGTAATGCTGCGGAATTTGCTCTGTGTCTTTTTTGAGACAACCCTGTGTATTTTCTAACGACGAAGGTAAAATCATATGTCATGATAAGCCCCGTCCCTGACCAAATCCCTTTGTCCCACTTTGACCCTGGGAAAATCTGGTAACCTTATCTATATGACGGTTTACAGCAGTGGTTCCAAAAGTGGTCTATATGGACCCACAGGGGTCGATTTTGACTTGCTGGGGGTCCATGTCAGCAAGAAAAAAATTTAGGGGTGCACGAGATGTAAATTGCTACGTGCGTATATCGGCTGGGTTTTCACGCCTGGCGGATATACGCTGTCCCTCTCTGGCCGATATACGCATGACGGAATAAGCCTTAAAACTGAGGGACAACACAAGCAATCACTTGCTCCTTCTACCCTAGAAAGCTTAATTAAAAATCGTTTGCAGCTAAAAGACATCTAAAGACTGAGCTCGCACACAGCGGAATTTCTCTGAAATTATAGGCTCCTTCACACGAGCGTATGTGTTTGTTCGTTCGCATGTCTGCGTCGTAAATTTGCATAAATGGACGATTTTCCACAATAAAGTCCCGAGCTTAATTAGCGTCTATTCACACGGTCGGATGCAACGTTTTTAGCAAAAAAATACGTTGCACCCCGGAAATCCCTTGCTTGGCACAAATCCCAGGAATGACTTCAAATGCCTAAATAGAGGCACCTGTAAGCTTTTCCCTGTGTTGGACACTGCTAAAATGCCTCCCCCTCCCTTTTTTACCAGCTCCCATAGGAGTCTATGGGACCTGCCGATGTATATTGGTCAAAAGATAGAACCAGAAATATCTTTTTACCCAGTGTATAATCACTGGCACGCATTTCGGTCACATATGTTCCATTTTTAAGGTGCAACATCTTTGCGTGCCATAAATTTGCCCGTGTGAATGAATGCATTGGAAACCAATGGTTCAGATGGTTGCGTATATTGTCATGAAAACGCGGTGACATAGGCGCGTATATGCGCTTGTGTGATTAAAGCCTATGGCTGTGGAACATGAGCTGCAATGTACAGTACTGTGTAAGTGAATGGGGTTTTAACAAACCCCGTTCAATTGGGCAACCTACACACAGGTGAGCACGATATGGCCCTCGCCAGTGTGCGTTTTCACGGTGATGCAAGGCGTTTTTCAAGAAATCACTTCAGTAAAGTAACTTTCCTTCGGCACAGCTTTCAGCCACGTTGGAGGAATGGCAAGTGTTTCCCATTGCTTTCGCATGCCGTGCAATGTGTTTTTCTGTCCTGCTAAAAACAATGGGTGGATGCGTTCTGAGCAACGTGAAGAGATAGAGCATGCAGTGATATTTTCCCGCATCACTCATGTATATGATCCCATTGTGCGATTTTATTGGCTGTGTGAAAGCAGCTTAAGGGCTCTTGCACACTTGTGTTTTTCTTCAGCGTTTTTTTCATGCAATATCGCTGCTTTTTTTTAAACGCGATTGTCAATGGGACTTTCTAATGTTAAAAATGCAGTGCACAAAAATTGGAAAGCACCAATTTGCGATGCGTTTTTAACATTAGAAAGTAATTGCGTGAAAAAAACACGAAAGAAAAACGCAAGTGTGCAGGACAATCATGCTGTGGATTTTCGAATTTACAGCATGTTCTATTTGTTGCAGAAATGTTGTGGATTTTCACAGCAGAATTCACCTATTGCATTGTATGAGAATTTGGTGTCAATTTACTGTACGATATACAAATATCTCTAAGGATCCTTCTAAATTGTAACTTTAATGAAAGTATAATCTAAAAAGGAAGCACCAGCCTATATAAACCCCGGAAATATATTAAAAAACCCCACAACAAATAGACATAGAAATGGAAGGCAACGGAGGGTTAATTCCAAAGGCACCGATTAATGATCAGCGATATAATAGATCCTCCCAGTAGTAGAGTCAAGCTAGAAGATATAGAAAATAATTGATCAAACAAAGGGTGTCACAAAACATGTAAGGGAGATGACGATAGTTCTCTCAACCATCAAAATGCGTCCAATTAGAGCCTTATACAGAGGATATGCCTAATATCAGAACAATCACTGAAATCCCCCACACACCCAAAGGGATATTAGATCAATGTACTAGATAAATGTTTATATTCCACTCAGATAATAAAGTGGAAAAGGCCAAGAATAAAGAGGGCCTAGACCAGTAGGAAAGCTCTTAACTGTTCCAGTAAAGCTGGGCTGTAAACCCAAACACTAGATCAGCCCACTATCCTAGAACATAACAAACTAATGCAGTCTAGATTAATAGATATATCCCTTCTGTAGAGTTCAACACCACCCTGCAGCTAAGATCTAAACCCTACTCAGTAACTACGATATAAACACTGCGTCTCATTTCTTCTCAAAAATGATTCATCAGGAGCAATCCAATATAACCAATAAATCTAAGAAAATAAAAAATGAAAAGCGCCGCCAGGCATATAAAGACTGCCACAGATACCACCCACAAGAGGGGCTTAGTCCCCTTAACCTATCAGAATTACTCTAACAGTCTCGGACTGCCCACAGACATGATCTCATCAAGGGAAAACCCGAAGAAATGAAATGGCACTGCCTTCGGTAAAGACTCCACCTGGAATGATGATAATCACACCTACGTCCTGGTAACGTGACTTGACGAGATCGTGCATGCGCTCATGTGACCGTGGCAAATTTAGAAGATCAACCGAGTGTCTAGCTGCGAGCATCCCATATAGCACATTGCACATGCACTAAGCCGATTGCTGTGTATCTGTGCTAATCAGAGACTAAAAGCAAGAAGACTCAGGACCCAGATATTGATAACAAAAGTAACACCCTTAAAAACAGGAAGAGATAGATGCCCAGTAGTCACTAACAACCACCAGTCATAAATCTTTATGAAGCATAAGAGGAATGTTTCAAGAGAAAGAGAAAGTTAAAAAATCTCTCCCTCTTAAATCACGAGTCTTACTCAATGGTTAACCTCTATAAAACATCTGAGTACAGGGAAATAAGAAAAGTAAATCACAAGAAAGGGGCAAAGGAAAGCTGTTTATTCAGACCCTTAGGTAGGCAAGTCTCAACAAGTCTCAACATAGTTTCTTTACACAGGCGTCTATTATTAACATCATCCTGTCTTTCACCGACACACATTTTCTCGATCCCATTAAATCTAAGAAGCACTCCAGTCAGTAGCTCTCACTACTGAGTCATCCAGTCCTTGGACAGTTCCACTGCATGACATCCAGCCCCAGTCCTGACCCCGCCTCTGTTCCCAATTTTGCTCCTTATAAAAGCCTATCCCTGCCCCTGCACCAGTGCATAATTATTGTGCTCCAAGCCTTGATCCTACTTCTCTGCTATTCAACTCAGACCTCCCATTGCTGACCCCTGGCTTACTTTCTGACTACGTTACCTGCCTCCTCCATATGTGCTGGGAACTGAGACCAACCATTGCTGACTCCTGGCTCCTCCTCACAAAAAGAGAGCCTTTATCAACACAGCGGCACACCTTCCTTACATTTAGGACCTTGGAACATGCTCTTCAGATTTTATTACCCAGGCCAACCCACAGAGACAGGGATGATATCAAAATGGCTGTGTACTAGCCTCTCTTTGAGGTTCCTACTAGAGATGAGCGAGCACCAAAATGCTCGGGTGCTCGTTACTCGGGACGAAATTTTCGCGATGCTCGAGGGTTCGTTTCGAGTAACGAACCCTATTGAAGTCAATGGGCGACCTGAGCATTTCTGTATATCGCCGATGCTCGCTAAGGTTTCCATTTGTGAAAATCTGGGCAATTCAAGAATGTGATGGGAACGACACAGAAACGGATAGGGCAGGCGAGGGGCTACATGTTGGGCTGCATCTCAAGTTCCCAGGTCCCACTATTAAGCCACAATAGCGGCAAGAGTGGGCCACCCCCCCTCCCAACAATTTTTACTTCTGAAAAGCCCTCATTAGCAATGCATACCTTAGCTAAGCACCACACTACCTCCAACAAAGCACAATCACTGCCTGCATGACACTCCGCTGCCACTTCTCCTGGGTTACATGCTGCTCAACCCCCCCCCTGCACGACCCAGTGTCCACAGCGCACACCAAATTGTCCCTGCGCAGCCTTCAGCTGCCCTCATGCCACACCACCCTCATGTCTATTTATAAGTGCGTCTGCCATGAGGAGGAACCGCAGGCACACACTGCAGAGGGTTGGCACGGCTAGGCAGCGACCCTCTTTAAAAGGGGCGGGGCGATAGCCCACAATGCTGTACAGAAGCAATGAGAAATCCAATCCTGTGTCACCTCCATCTGGAGCTGCACACGTAGGCATAGCAATGGGGAACCTATGTGCCACACACTATTCATTCTGTCAAGGTGTCTGCATGCCCTAGTCAGACCGCATTTTTTTATAAATAGTCACAGGCAGGTACAACTCCGCAGTGGGAATTCCGTGTGCACCCACAGCATGGATGGCTCCCTGGAACCCACCGGCTGTCCATAAATGTATCCCATTGCAGTGCCCTGGACAGCAGAGCTAACGTCAGATTAAATGCTGGTGGGCTTCGGCCCACACTGCATGCCCCAGTCAGACTGGGGTTCTTTATAAGTAGACACATGCAGTTACAACTCCATGTGGACCGACAGCATGGGTGGGTGCCAGGAAGCCACCGGCGGTACATAAATATATCCCATTGCATTGCCCAGCACAGCTGAGGTAATGTCATGTTAAATGCAGGTGGGCTTCGGCCCACACTGCATGCCCCAGTCAGACTGGGGTTCTTAAGAAGTGGACACATGCAGTTACAACTCCGTGTGGACCGACAACATGGGTGGGTGCCAGGAAGCCACCGGCGGTACATAAATATATCCCATTGCATTGCCCATCACAGCTGAGGTAATGTCATGTTAAATGCAGGTGGGTTTCGGCCCACACTGCATGCCCCAGTCAGACTGGGGTTCTTTAGAAGTGGACACATGCAGTTACAACTACGAGTGGACCGACAGCATGGGTGGGTGCCAGGAAGCCACCGGCGGTACATAAATATATCCCATTGCAGTGCCCAGCACAGCTGAGGTAATGTCATGTTTAAGGCAGGTGGCCTTCGGCCCACACTGCATGCCCCAGTCAGACTGGGGTTCTTTAGAAGTGGACACATGCAGTTACAACTCCGTGTGGACCGACAGCATGGGTGGCTCCCTGGAACCCACCGGCGGTACATAAATATATCCCCTTGCAGTGCCCATCACAGCTGAGGTAATGTCATGTTTAATGCAGGTGGGCTTCGGCCCACACTGCATGCCCCAGTCAGACTGGGGTTCTTTAGAAGTGGACACATGCAGTTACAACTCCGTGTGGAGAGACAGCATGAGTGGCTCCCTGGAACCCACCGGCGGTACATAAATATATCCCATTGCATTGCCCATCACAGCTGAGGTAATGTCATGTTAAATGCAGGTGGGCAAAAAATTAATTGGATTACACTGTAGGCGAGGGCCCCAAAAAATTGGTGTACCAACAGTACTAATGTACCTCAGAAAAATTGCCCATGCCCAACCAAGAGGGCAGGTGAAACCCATTGATCGCTTTGGTTAATGTGGCTTAATTTGTAACTAGGCCTGGAGGCAGCCCAGTTAAAATAAAAATTGGTTCAGGCGCAAGTTTCAACGCTTTAATGAGCATTGAAACGTATAAAAATTGTTTACAAAAATTATATGACTGAGCCTTGTGGGCCTAAGAAAAATTGCCCGTTCGGCCTGATTACGTGAGGTTTCAGGAGGAGGAGCAGGAGGAGGAGGATGAATATAATACACAGATTGATGAAGCTAAAAGGTCCCCGTTTTTGATGGTGATAGAGAACAATGCTTCCATTCGCGGGTGCAGCCTACGTATTGTTTAGGTATCGCTGCTGTCCGCTGGTGGAGAAGAAAAGTCTGGGGAAATCCAGGCTTTGTTCATCTTTATGAGTGTAAGCCTGTCGGCACTGTCGGTTGACAGGCGGGTACGCTTATCCGTGATGATTCCCCCAGCCGCACTAAACACCCTATCTGACAAGACGCTAGCCGCAGGACAAGCAAGCACCTCCAGGGCATAGAGCACGAGTTCAGGCCACGTGTGCAGCTTCGACACCCAGTAGTTGTAGGGGGCAGAGGCGTCACGGAGGACGGTCGTGCGATCGGCTACGTACTCCCTCACCATCCTTTTACAGTGCTCCCGCCGACTCAGCCTTGACTGGGGAGCGGTGACACAGTCTTGCTGGGGAGCCAGAAAGCTGTCAAAGGCCTTAGAGAGTGTTCCCCTGCCTGTGCTGTACATGCTGCCTGATCTCCGCGCCTCCCCTGCTACCTGGCCCTCGGAACTGCGCCTTCTGCCACTAGCGCTGTCGGATGGGAATTTTACCATCAGTTTGTCCGCCAGGGTCCTGTGGTATAGCATCACTCTCGAACCCCTTTCCTCTTCGGGTATGAGAGTGGAAAGGTTCTACTTATACCGTGGGTCGAGCAGTGTGTACACCCAGTAATCCGTAGTGGCCAGAATGCGTGTAACGCGAGGGTCACGAGAAAGGCATCCTAACATGAAGTCAGCCATGTGTGCCAGGGTACCTGTACGCAACACATGGCTGTCCTCACTAGGAAGATCACTTTCAGGATCCTCCTCCTCCTCCTCAGGCCATACACACTGAAAGGATGACAGGCAAGCAGCATGGGTACCCTCAGCAGTGGGCCAAGCTGTCTCTTCCCCCTCCTCCTCATGCTCCTCCACCTCCTCCTCCTCCTCCTCAACGCGCTGAGATATAGACAGGAGGGTGCTCTGACTATCCAGCGACATACTGTCTTCCCCCGCCTCCGTTTCCGAGCGCAAAGCATCTGCCTTTAGCATAGCAGAGGAATGGTGACGCTAATGATTGCAGCATCGCCGCTCACCATCTGGGTAGACTCCTCAAAGTTTCCAAGGACCTGGCAGATGTCTGCCAACCAGGCCCACTCTTCTGTAAAGAATTGAGGAGGCTGACTCCCACTGCAGCGCCCATGTTGGAGTTGGTATTCCACTATAGCTCTACGCTGCTCATAGAGCCTGGCCAACATGTGGAGCGTAGAGTTCCACCGTGTGGGCACGTCGCACAGCAGTCGGTGCACTGGCAGATTAAACCGATGTTGCAGGGTGCGCAGGGTGGCAGCGTCCGTGTGGGACTTGCGGAAATGTGCGCAGAGCCAGCGCACCTTTCCGAGCAGGTCTGACAAGCGTGGGTAGCTTTTCAGAAAGCGCTGAAGCACCAAATTAAAGACGTGGGCCAGGCATGGCACGTGCGTGAGGCTGCCGAGCTGCAGAGCCGCCACCAGGTTACGGCCGTTGTCACACACGACCATGCCCGGTTGGAGGCTCAGCGGCGCAAGCCAGCGGTCGGTCTGCTCTGTGAGACCCTGCAGCAGTTCGTGGGCCGTGTGCCTCTTCCTTCCTAAGCTAAGTAGTTTCAGCACGGCCTGCTGACGCTTCCCCACCGCTGTGCTGCCACGCCGCGTGACACCGACTGCTGGCGACGTGCTGCTGCTGACACATCTTGATTGCGAGACAGAGGTTGCGTAGGAGGAGGAGGGTGGTTTAGTGGAGGAAGCATACACCGCCGCAGATACCACCACCGAGCTGGGGGCCGCAATTCTGGGGGTGGGTCGGACGTGAGCGGTCCCAGGCTCTGACTCTGTCCCAGCCTCCACTAAATTCACCCAATGTGCCGTCAGGGAGATATAGTGGCCCTGCCCGCCTGTGCTTGTCCACGTGTCCGTTGTTAAGTGGACCTTGGCAGTAACCGCGTTGGTGAGGGCGCGTACAATGTTGCGGGAGACGTGGTCGTGCAGGGCTGGGACGGCACATCGGGTAAGTAGTGGCGACTGGGAACCGAGTAGCGCGGGGCCGCCGCCGCCATCATGCTTTTGAAAGCCTCCGTTTCCACAAGCCTATACGGCAGCATCTCCAGGCTGATCAATTTGGCTATGTGCACGTTTAACACTTGAGCGTGCGGGTGCGTGGCGGCGTACTTGTGCTTGCGCTCAAACACTTGCGCTAGCGACGGCTGGACGCTGCGCTGAGAGACATTGGTGGATGGGGCCGAGGACAGCGGAGGTGAGGGTGTGGGTGCAGGCCAGGAGACGGTAGTGCCTGTGTCCTGAGAGGGGGGTTGGATTTCAGTGGCAGGTTGGGGCACAGGGGGAGAGGCAGTGGTGCAAACCGGAGGCGGTGAACGGCCTTCGTCCCACCTTGTGGGGTGCTTGGCCATCATATGTCTGCGCATGCTGGTGGTGGTGAGGCTGGTGGTGGTGGCTCCCCGGCTGATCTTGGCGCGACAAAGGTTGCACACCACTGTGCGTCGGTCGTCTGCACTCTCAGTGAAAAACTGCCAGACCTTTGACCACCTCGGCCTCTGCAGGGTGGCATGGCGCGAGGGGGCGCTTTGGGAAACAGTTGGTGGATTATTCGGTCTGGCCCTGCCTCTACCCCTGGCCACCGCACTGCCTCTTCCAACCTGCCCTGCTGCTGCACTTGCCTTCCCCTCTTAAGACCTGTCCTCAGTAGGCTTAGCAAACCAGGTGGGGTCAGTCACCTCATCGTCCTGCTGCTCTTCCTCCGAATCCTCTGTGCGCTCCTCCCTCGGACTTACTTCAATTACTACTACCTGAGTGATAGACAACTGTGTCTCATCGTCATCGTCCTCCTCACCCACTGAAAGCTCTTGAGACAGTTGCCAGAAGTCCCCAGCCTCATCCCCCGGACCCCGGGAACTTTCCAAAGGTTGGGCATCGGTCACGACAAACTCCTCCGGTGGGAGAGGAACCATTGCTGCCCAATCTTGGCAGGGGCCCGAGAACAGTTCCTGGGAGTCTGCCTGCTCCTCAGAATGTGTCATTGTAATGGAGTGAGGAGGCTGGGAGGAAGGAGGAGCAGCAGCCAGAGGATTCAGAGTTGCAGCAGTGGACGGCGTAGAACTCTGGGTGGTCGATAGATTGCTGGATGCACTTTCTGCCATCCACGACAGGACCTGCTCACACTGCTCATTTTCTAATAAAGGTCTACCGCGTGGACCCATTAATTGTGAGATTAATCTGGGGACGCCAGAAACGTGCCTCTCTCCTAATCCCGCAGCAGTCGGCTGCGATACACCTGGATTAGGAGCTCGGCCTGTGCCCACACCCTGACTTGGGCCTCCGCATCCTCGCCCGCGTCCTCTAGGCCTACCCCTACCCCTCAGCATGGTGTATTACCAGTAGTGCAGAAACAGAACGCTGTAATTAAATGTGCCGCTTATTGGCCTGTGGTTGGAGGCTGACTTCGCTTACGGAACGCACAGCAGAGCCAGGAAAGAATTTTGCGCAAGCCTGCTGTAACACTTAGCTGGCTGCGTATTAATTTGGACTACTACCCCCAGCAGAGACGCAGTACAGTCAGGACGGTCACAGGCAGCCCAAATATATTTTTTTGTCCCAAATTTTTTTGGAAAAGCCCACTGCCTATATAGACAGTATATGTCTTTCACCTTTTTCACTGACCCTGCCTCAGCACTACTGGCCCTATACTATGTAAAATTACTGCAGACTGTTTCCCTCTGGACAGGATGACAGCAGTGATGTAACGGCCAACGCAGAGCCAGGAAAGAATTTTGTGCAAGCCTGCTGTAACACTTAGCTGGCTGCGTATTAATTAGGACTACTACCCCCAGCAGAGACGCAGTACACTCAGGACGGTCACAGGCAGCCCAAATAGAATGTTTTTTCCCAATTTTTTTGGGAAAAGCCCACTGCCTATATAGACAGTATATGTCTTTCACCTTTTTCACTGTCCCTGCCTCAGCACTACTGGCCCTATACTATGTAAAATTACTGCTGACTGTTTCCCTCTGGACAGGATGACAGCGGTGATGTAACGGCCAACGCAGAGCCAGGAAAGAATTTTGCGCAAGCCTGCTGTAACACTTAGCTGGCTGCGTATTAATTAGGACTACTACCCCCAGCAGAGACGCAGTACACTCAGGACGGTCACAGGCAGCCCAAATAGAATGTTTTTTCCCAAATTTTTTGGGAAAAGTTCACTGCCTATATAGACAGTATATCTCTTTCACTGTCCCTGCCTTACCACTACTGGCCCTGGACTATGTAAAATTACTGCAGACTGTTTCCCTCTGGACAGGATGACAGCGGTGATATAACGGCCAACACAGAGCCAGGAAAGAATTTTGCGCAAGCCTGCTGTAACACTTAGCTGGCTGCATATAAATTAGGACTACTACCCCCAGCAGAGACGCAGTACACTCAGGACGGTCGCAGGCAGCCCAAATAGAATGTTTTTTCCCAAATTTTTTTGGAAAAGCCCACTGCCTATGTAGACAGTATACGTCTTTCACCTTTTTCACTGTCCCTGCCTCAGCACTACTGGCCCTATACTATGTAAAATTACTGCAGACTGAGGACGCAATGCTCTGCACGGCCGATATACAAAAAAAAAAAAAAATGTGCAACACTGCAAAAAGCAGCCTCAACAGTACTGCACACGGTCAGATGTGGCCCTAAGAAGGACCGTTGGGGTTCTTGAAGCCTAAAATAACTCCTAACACTCTCCCTATAGCAACTGCAGCAAGACAGCACTTTCCCTGAACTATGTCAGAATGCATCTGTGGCGAGCCGCGGGAGGGGCTGATTTATATACTCGGGTGACACCTGATCTCGCCAGCCACTCACTGCAGGGGGGTGGTATAGGGCTTGAACGTCGCAGGGGGAAGTTGTAATGCCTTCCCTGTCTTTCTATTGGCCAGAAAAGCGCGCTAACGTCTCAGAGATGAAAGTGAAAGTAAATCGAACATCGCGTGGTACTCGTCTCGAGTAACGAGCATCTTGAACACGCTAATACTCGAACGAGTATCAAGCTCGGACGAGTACGTTCGCTCATCTCTAGTTCCTACCTCTTTGATACATGATAGAGGGATATGTATGTAGTATCCCCGTTAGATCCTTATCTAGATGCAAGAGACTCCAGTGTTTATTTAGGACCTCATAGACATCTTTCGATCGAGTGTCATACAATCCAATAACTCTAATAACGTCCTTATCCTGAGGGCAGACCCTAAGCAGCAAAAGACCACTTCTTTCTTGACCACCTCTACCCTTTATTAATGATTTCACTAGAGTAGCCTCTTTCAAAATTTTTTTTTCTAAGGGCAAGTGCCTCTCTATGAAAGTCACTATCATTTGAGCAATTGCGTCTAAGCCTAAAGAATTGACCCTTGGGGATACCGTTCTTGAGTGGGGTTGGATGGAAACTATGCCAATTTAAAAAGTTATTGGTGGCTGTAGGTTTTCTATATACCGTAGTAACCAGTCTACTGTCTGTACCCTTGTTTGTTGATAAGTCCAAAAGGAAAGACTAAATTCTTGACTATCAGCCATGAAGTGTAGCCCAAGGATGTTCTGATTCAAATATCCCACAAAATAAAAGAAGTGGTCGACTGAGCCTGTCCATAGGATAAAGACATCGTTGATGTAATGGAGCCATCAAAGTACGGTAGAAGTCCATCCTTTACAGCTGTCCATGAACACAAACCTCTCCTCTTACGAGCCCAGGAAGAGTTTATGTAAGTAAGACCACAAGTGCTCCCCATGGTCGTCCCCCTGAGCTGGTGATAGAGTTTACCATCAAAAAGGAAGAAATTGTACTACAAGTAATGGGGTGATACAGAAATTAAAGTGGCTGGAAATGTGCTCGGTATGGCGAGGTGGAGAGTGTGGGATGCTATACACACAGACAATGATCAGGCAGTTTATTGGCTGAATCGGTATGACTGCAGGTGCTGGTTGATTATGGCTAGCAGGAACTGCAGTCGGTATGACAGGGAGCATAGAATCAGGTGGAATATCGAGGGGTTTGGTTTAGAGGGATACGATATGCCTCCCTGAAGAGGTGCGTTTTTAGAGCACGCCTGAAGTTTAGTGCGTCAGTGATTGCCCGGATAGCTTTGGGTAGCATGTTCCAGAGGACTGGTGCTGCTCTGGAGAAGTCTTGTAGGTGAGAATGAGAGGTCCCAATTAAGGGGGCACTTAATCTGATTTCGTTAGCAGAGCGGATAGCGTGGGCTGGGTGTTGAATTGAGATGAGGGAAGCAATGTAGGGCCGCGCGGTGCTATGGAGAGCTTTATGGATGAAGCTAGTGAGTTTAAATTGAATTCTGTATTTAACCGGGCAGCCAGTGCAGTGACTGGCACAGGGAACAGGCGTCCGAGTAGCGGCTGGACAAGAAGATGAGCATGGCTGCCGCATTAAGGATGGATTGGAGAGGGGAGAGTCCAATCAACAGCGAATTGCAATAATCAAGCTTAGAGTGGATGAGGGCAACGGTCAGTGTTTTTAGCATGTCCACGGTGAGAAAAGGGTGGATTCTTGCAATGCTTTTGAGGTGCAGCTGACATGTTGACATGCAGCTGACATGTTCGGGCTAGAGATTGGATATAGGAGGTAAAGGAGAGATCGGAGTCGAATGTAACCCCAAGGCAGCAGGTGTGCTGTCTGAGAGTTATGGTGGTGCGGAAACAGGAAAAAGTCAGTTTTTGAGAGGTTCAGTTTTAGGTAGAGAGAGGACATAGTGTTAGAGACAGCGGACAGACTGTCGGTGGCATTCTGGAGAAATGTTGCTGTGATGTCATGAGAAGACGTGTATAACTGGGTGTCGTCAGCATAGAGATGGTTCTGAAAGACAAATCTCCTGATGGTCTGTCCGATGGGGGCTGTGTAGATAGAGAAGAGGAGGGTGCCGAGAACCGAGCCCTGGGGGACCCCAACAGCAAGGGGAAGAGAAGGGGAGGTAGAGCCAGCAAAGCAGACACTGAAGGAGCGGTTGGATAAGTAGGAGGAGAAGCAGGAGAGAGCAGTGTCCTTTAGTCCAATGGAGCAAAGCATACTGAGGAGGAGTTTGGGGTCAACAGTGTCAAATGCTGCAGAGAGGTTGAGGAGGATCACTAGGGAGTAATCGCCCCTTGATTTGGCCATCAGAAGATCGTTTGACACTTTAGTCAGGATGGTTTCTGTCAAGCATAGGGGGCAGAAGCTGGACTGTAGGGGGTCAAAAAGAGAGGTTTCTGAGAGACAGCTTATAAGGCAGGAGTAAACCAGGCATTCCAGTAGTTTGGAGATGAAGGGGAGTTTGGAGATGGCAGTTGGCAGCATCGGTCGAGTCAGGAGTGGGGATATGATAGCGTGTTTGAATGAGGAGGGGAAGATTCCAGAGGTCAGAGAAAAATTGAATATAGTGGTGAGGTGGGAGATGACCACCAGGGAGAGGGACCGGAGGAGGTGTGAGGAAAAAGGGTGGCTACTGCAGGCGATGGGGCGAGCAGAAGAAAACAATCTGGAGACTTCTTCCTCTGTCGTTGGTCTGAGTGCAGAGAGTGAGCAGTAGCTAGGAGGTTATTTCCTGCCTGGTGTCAATTTTCCTATTTGAAGTAAGCAGCCAACTCTTCAGCACTAAGATCCATCACTGGGGGCTGCAATTTTGGGCTGAGAAGAAAGTGGAAAGTGTCAAAGAGACGTTTAGGGTTGTTTGATAGTAAGGAGACTACAGTGGTGAAGTAGATTTGTTTGGCATGGTGGAGGGCGAGGTTGTAGGTTCTGAGCATGAATTTAAAATGGAGAAAGTCTGCGGACTTTGGAGAATTTCTCCTCAGTCGTTCAGCACACCTAGAGTACCACCGGATGAAGCGCATTTGAGGTATGAGCCAGGGTTGCCACTGTCTGCATCAGGTGGCTTGGGTAACGGGGGGCGCCGCTTCATCCAGGGCATGTTTGAGAGTGGTGTTGTAATGTGCGGCAGCCAGGTTGGGGTAGGAGAGAAGAGAGATAGGGGAAAGAGAAGACTGTAGGGACTCAGCAAAGTTTTGTGTGGGAACGGCCTGGAGGTTCCTGCACATACGGTGGGTAGGTGGGTCTGGGGAGATACTAGGAAGGTTGACAGAGAAAGAGAGGAGGTTTTGGTCTGATAGCGGGAGAGAGAAGTAAGTGAAGTGGGAAGAAGAGCAGAGACAGAGGAAAACCAGATCCAGAGTGTTGCCATCCCTGTGAGTGGGAGAGGCTGTGAGTTGTGAGAGACCAAGGGAGGAGGTGAGCTATAGAAGCTGAGAGACAGATGAAGAGATGGGGTCAATGGTGGGGATTTTAAAGTCTCCTAGGATGAGGGTTGGGATTTCGCAGGAGAGGAAGTGGGGGAGCCAGACAGCAAAGTGGTCCAGAAACAGACGAGGAGCACCTGGGGGGCGGTAGATAACTGCTACTTGCATGGGCAGCGGATGGAAAAGTCGTAGAGCATGTACCTCGAATGATGGGAAAGTGAGTAAGGGTACTGGGGGAATGACCTGGAAGGTGCATTGTGGGAAGAGAAGAGCACCTACTCCTCCACCTCACCTGTCTTCTGGTCTCGGGGTATGGGAGAACCAGACAATGCAGCAGGGAAAGCAGTGTCAGACTGTTAGAGCTAGCAAGTTTAGGGATTTAGCAGTGAAAAAGTCATAGGTGGTGGAGAGTTTGTTGCATGCTGACTGGCAATTCCAGAGCACACATTGAAAGGAAACCAGGGAGGATATACACAGAGTAGTGGTTGGGCTAGAAGGGTGACTCAGTGCGGCAGGTGGGGGGTAATAGTTAGGAGTACTGGAGGGTGGGCCAGGATTGGGAGAAATGTCCCCTGTTTAGTAACAGCAGGATAGATAGGGTGAGCAGGTAGGTAGGGGATTTATAAAGGTGATAGTTATATTTCACTGTGGCTTGAGGCATTTTAGGAAAATGAAGAGTGCATGCGAACTGTACATGGGTGAAGAAAGGAGAGAGGGGCTAATATGGATAGAATGCACTAGAGGTGTGCGCTGGACATAGGTTTGATAGAAAACAGTAAAGATAAGAATAGAGACAACAGTAGTAGTGATGGTCAGGGAGTGCAGGGTTTAAGACAATTTATACAGCATACCTGTCTCTTGCCCTGTTGAACTGCTATGTTAAACTGCATAAAAGTTACACTTGATCACGGTCACACTTCAACACAGGAAACACATGCGTGCACTGCCTCATGCGTGTCAGTGAATGGAGACTACTTTTAAAATCAAGCTACAGCCAACAGCTGGGAGGGACTAGTTTAGATTCATTAAGGAACTAGCCAGTGACCCGCCCAGAGGTTTAATGGCTCGCTTACATAAACAACACCTCCACACCTAAACTGGATATAGAAGTGGGGGATGATACCATATAGGGGAGGATGCACCAAAGATGTACAAAATATGATCAGTAATCAATCTAGGCAACAGACACGTACCATAGACATAACTGTGGAAATATGCAAGAAGGTAGCAATGGTGCAGATTAAGCAGTAGACAATCCAAAGAGAATAACAGACCCCATGACCAATTAGAGAGATCTTGCGATTCAAGTATCATCCTATGTGAAGAATACAACTGATTTTCTGGTGAAGGTACAGAGCTTGGTGATTGGCGAGGGGGCCATGTTGGGCTCCTTTGATGTCACGTCCCTCTACACAGCATGAGATGGGACTTTTGGCTACTAGACACTATCTTCAGAGATCTGACCTCTCTAATGGCAGTGTGAAATTCGTTATCTTTAGGCCCCCTGTCCACGGCAGTGATTTCGCCGGTGGTAAACCGCCAGCGAATTACGCCTGCCGACGCTTCCCATAGCATTGCTATGGAAAGCGCCGCCACCTGTCCACGAATGGAGTATCATTGCAATTCTCCGCTCGCGGCGGGCAATTCGCAGCATGCTGCGAATTGCCCCAATTCTCCATGGTCAGCCTATCTATTAGATAGGGCTGACCGGTGGAGATTCGGCGGCGGCTCCTGCTCCCGGAGCGGCGGCTCCCACGGCGAATACCGCATCGCCCATGGACAGCTGGCCTTAGTGTTGAATAACAACTTTTTTCTATACCACAACAGGTTTTACCGTCAGAGGAGAGGGACTGCCATGGGGTCCAATATGGCCCCCACGTATGCCAATCTATTTATGCGCTTTGTAGAGGACACGTTGATATGTGCATCCCCATCCTGGACCCTTGTCCATGTATGGGGGAGTTACATAGACGACGTGGAACGGAGGACCAACTCATGGTATTTCATCAAAAGGTGAACGATATTCGTCCAGAGTTGAAGTTTACTCTGGTGTCCTCCAGACATTCTATACAATTTTTGGACATGTTGGTCATCAAACTAGGTACACACATACGCACTGACCTGTACTAAAAACCTATAGATTGCAACAATTTGTTGCACTATCAGAGCAATAACCCTCCAAAGCTGATTAAAGGCTTGCCTTGGAGTCAGTTACTCCGAGTCAGACGCATTGCCGATGATGAGTTTCTGGAGGGATGCTTGGCACTTATGCGCGACAAATTTTTGAAGAGAGGTTACCCTAGAAATCATCTTGAGGAATGGACAGTGAGGGACCGGGATGCATTGTTGACTGCGTGATCCATTGTTGACTAGTAAGGCCACAAGGAAGATTGAAAACCGTATCCTGTTTCTGTCAACTTATGGGCCAATTAGCAACAGGGTAAAGCACATCATAAGGAAACATTGGCATGTTCTCTTTTGGACTGTTGCCCAGATGATGAGGAGTTTAGTGTAGCACCTATGATGGCTTCCCGGAGGGGACACAACCTAAAAGACAAACTGGTACATAACTTTAAAGACAGTGCATGCGGTACCATTCCAAGTATGCTGGCGCCACTCAAGGATGGTTGTTTCCCATGTATGGGTTGTGTGTCATGTGGTAACCTTCTTAGAGGGGATACCTTTACTCACCCACACACAGGGGCCACTTATCACATCAGGGGCCATTTCACAAGCTCATCGGCATATGTTGTATATATAATTCTTTGCCCCTGTGGTTTGTTATATGTTGGGGAGACAACCATGGAAGTGTGAAAACGTATAGCTAACCACAAGAGCAGTATCAGAACACGCAAGGTTGAGTTACGAGTGCCAAAACATCTTGTTACCTCCGGACATTCAGTCAGCCAGCTCTGTTATAGGGTGATTGACTCGGTGCCCTCAAGTATTAGGGGAGGCAACAGAGAAAAAAGGTTGTGTCTTCTGAAAGCAAAATGGATTTTTCAATTAGATACCATGCAGCCAAAAGGGCTAAACATCGAATATAATCCGTTACCATATGTGATTTAAATTTGAATTAGATTTGATTATTGTCAGGCTCTGCAATATGATCATGTTGCGTGTAATATTGGTGATTTTAATTAATGCTTTTTGTTTGTCCTTAGATCCTCAGATGCATGGTGTAGGCTGAAGTTCGTCATAAGCAGGGGATGCTGACGCACGGACTGCAGTTACTTGGTGGCCTCTGTCAGCTATTTTTGTCCAGTGGTGCCGTCAGAGAGTGAATCAATTGATTGATTTTGTGGTCTATTAGATACTCTGCCCACTTGGGAAGTATATGTAATGAAATTTAATGAGATGTCTTGAAATGATTAAAAGTTACTCAGCATCACATGACTGATTTAATGTGTTCAAGTATCGTCATGGTAATTCTATATGAATATTCTTATAAAATTTATAAATATTTTTAAAATTTATAGGGAGTTGGTGACCATGATTTTTATATCATAAACAGCGCTTAGTGGTCTTCTGACCCTGTTCTTTGCTTTTTTACTGGACTAATGGCTGTGTGTGAGGCTCTGGGTAGCCAGCGATTCATACATGAAGCCCAGAGCAGGCGCATTAACCTTTGGCGACGGTTGCCCTGCCACCTACAAGCTACTTGGGGTAAAACAACATAAGGTCTTCTCTATACATCCTGCGCATGTGATTGATCTAGCGCTTTTGATGACTTGGTGAGATGTAGCCTTGAGGAGGGACCTATGTTGGCACGTGCACGATGCAGCGCTGCACATCCAGGTGGCCATTTTGGTTAAAGGGCAATACCTAACATTGCGCAAGGACATCATGGATCGCGCGCATGCGCGGTAAACTGGCATGAATTTTGGTGTTACACCATGTAAGGCGTGTAATTTCTCCATGCTTGAGCTATATGATAGTATCATGCTGCTAACACCTGCATCTGAGGTAAAGATTTAATATTGTTCACACGCTCACTAAGTGGGCTCCTCCTAATTGATTGTTTTTAATTGGTCTCTTTTTTAACTATGGTGTGTATATATTGGTGATTGGGTCTGTTATTCAGTGACTGGATAAACGCTGCTGTGACAGCCGAAACGTTGTCAGGCTTATGTGCAACAAATAAAGATGAAGCACTTTTAATTCATCAGCGTTGTGCCATTGGTACCCCTAATGAGGCTTTCTCTTTGGATTGTTTACTGACATATGTATGGGTAATGGATCCAGACCCATTGTTTTGAGCCTGCATTATCTACTGGATGCCTCCCTCTACAATATTGAGGTACTGTAAGGACTGGCAGTTCGCGGGTCGGTCGTGCCCGCACCGCCGGTCCTGTCACACGTGCGGCTGCTGTGCGGCGCAGGGGGGCCCCGGTCCTCGTCACCTCCCCTGGCCGCTGAGCTCCTCCTCGCCGCAGGGTTGCTAGGGACGTGGTGGGTGTGGCCCCGCGTCGCGTCCTCCGTATTATGGCAACCAGGCATGTGTCTCCTTCCCTGCCTCCTGCAGGGCTGGGGCGGGTTCCCCAGTGCAGCTGGGTGCTCTCAGCTGCTGTCGGACTCCCCGCCCCAATCAGCTGCTGGGACGGGAGCTCTGACAGCATTTAAACCTGCTTGTGTCTGCAGACCAGTGCCAGTGTTAGTTTGGTCTTCCTGCTACACCAGCGTTCTTCGTGTTTTGACTCCTGATATTGACTCTCTGCTTTTGCCCTGACGTTGCCTTTGCCTGACCCTCTTGTACCGCGTACCCTCTCGCTGCCGACCCGGATTGTCTGACTCTCCTTGTTGTTGTTTGTTCCAGTGTCTGTCCATTTGTTAGTCCCAGTGTTCCCCTTCCTTAGTGAGTGTAGGGACCGTCACCCAGTTGTCACCCTGGGGCTTAGCCCAGGGGGGCAAGTAGGTAGGGACAGGGGTTGCGGGTATTTTCAGGGACTTCCAGTTTCCCGGACCCCGAGTCCTGATAGTAACACTGGCCGAAAGGAAGTCGGATCCCTACATCCGACCAGCAACCTTGAACCCCCGCTATGGAGGCTGTGGCGGCCTTAGCCAACCAGGTCCAGGTTCTGACGGACCCGGTCCAGGACCTGACTGCTCGCCTGCAGCATCAGGAGCAGCGAGGGGCTTCTAATATGGTGCAGCTCCCCCCCACTCCTGGTACGGTTTCTGAACCCCGAGCAACACCTCCTGACTTCTTTTCTGGGGAGAGAAGTCAGTTTTTTGTGTTCAGAGAAGGCTGCAAGCTTTATTTTGACCTCCGACCCCACACCTCTGGCACAGAATACCAGAAGGTGGGTTTCGTGATAACTCGCCTGAGGGGAAAACCCCAAAACTGGGCCTTCTCCTTACCAGCTGACTCCCCCACCTGACAATCACTCAACGCCTTTTTTGCTGCTTTGGGCCAGCTGTATGACGAACCGGACCGTGCTGCCTTCGCAGTCTCTAAACTCCTGGCCTTGCAACAGGGGCGGAAGGTGTCTGAGGACTATTGTTCACAATTTCGCCAACACTGCACAGAGTCTGGGTGGAATGACACTGCCTTAAAGGACCTGTTTTTGGCCGGTCTGTCGGAGGGCCTCAAGGGCCTCTTGGTGGCACATCCCGAGCCTAGGACCTTGGAGCAAGCCATGTCCCTGGCCATCTGGGCTGACCAATGCTTGAGGGCCAGACGCTCGACTCGGACCAGCCCTGTCTGTACGTCTACATCTCCGGTGGTTCCGACCTTAACCCCTCCCTCCGCAGAACCCATGGAGCTGGGAACCATGACCCCGAAGCAACGTCGGGAATATCGTCTCAGGATGAACCTCTGTCTCTACTGTGGGGAGCCGGGTCATCGCATTGTGACCTGCGAGATAAAGCCGCGGCAGGAAAACCTCTGCTCCTAGGCAGTTGTCAGGAGGACTGTCTAGGTATTCCCTGTAAGGTCTAAAATGTTGTTGCCCTGCACCTTAGAATTCCGGTCTTTCTACTGTGTCGGGCAAGCGTTTCTTGATTCTGGAGCTGCTGCTAATTTTGTTAATTTTGATTTTGTTGCTAAACTGTCTGGGTATTTTTTCCGTTTAGACCCCCCTATTCTGGTCTCTGGTGTCGACTCTACTCCCTTGCAGGCTGGTCTTGTAAATCTGGTTACCCCGGAGTTACAGTTCACTATTGGGGCCTTACATACGGAGTTCTGTACATTTTTGGTGATGAAGAACCTGTCTGTGGATGTTGTGCTAGGGCTACCCTGGCTAAGGGAGCACAACCCTGTAATTAACTGGGACACGTTGGAACTGGTCAAGTGGTGTTCTCACTGTGACAGCCACGTGCGCCCAGTGGAGGTGGATGTCTCCACCTGCGAGGGAGTTGAACTACCTGACTACATCTCCGAGTTTTCGGACGTCTTTACTAAACAGCTATCAGAAGCCTTGCCTCCCCATAGAGAATGGGATTGTAAGATAGAGTTGATTCCGGGGGCCAAACTTCCTAAAGGTCGCATCTATAATGTTACGGTTCCGGAGAGGGAGTCTATGAAGGATTATATCCAGGATAGTTTGGTCCCCTGGGCACATCCGGCCCTCCGAGTCTCCAGTAGGGGCTGGTTTCTTCTTTGTGGAGAAAAAGGACGGGGGTCTCAGACCCTGTATTGATTACAGGAAGCTAAACAAAATCACTGTCAGGAACTAGTACGCCCTTCCGCTCATCCCTGACCTCCTCAACCAGGTCACCGGTGCCCAGTGGTTCTCTAAACTCGACCTAAGGGGAGCTTACAACCTCATTCGTATTCAGGAGGGGGATTAGTGGAAGATGGCGTTCAATACACCCCTCGGTCACTTTGAGTACCTGGTCATGCCTTTTGGGTTGTGTAACGCCCCGGCTATTTTTCAAGGTTTCATGAACTCAGTTTTTCAGGATATCATGGGGGTGTTCGTTGTAGTGTATATAGATGATATTCTGATTTTTTCCTCAGACTGGAAGACACACCAGGTACATGTTCAAACGGTCCTGACTCGACTCAGGGCTAACCAGCTGTTTGCTAAGCTTGAAAAATGTGTTTTTGGGGTGCAGAAGATAACCTTTTTAGGGTATATCATTACTCCATGGGATATCCAGATAGATCCGGGGAAGGTGAAAGCCATCACAGAGTGGGCCCAACCAGTCACTCTAAAGGCCCTCCAGCGCTTCCTGGGCTTCGCTAATTATTATCGGAAGTTCATTAAGAACTTCTCTGTGGTGGCTAAACCCTTAACGGATCTCACTAGAAAAGGGGCGGATGTGAGTACCTGGTCCCCAGATGCGCTGGCGGCCTTCGCTACCCTGAAGGCTGCCTTTTCCTCCACACCCGTTCTTGTCCAACCAGACCTGTCTTGCCCGTTTGTGGTGGAGGTGGATGCCTCTGAGTTTGGAGTAGGGGCGGTACTTTCTCAGGGGCCGTCTACACTCACGAATCTTAGACCGTGCGCTTACTTTTCTAGAAAATTTTCCCCTACTGAACAAAATTATGATATAGGCAATCGTGAGTTACTTGCTATAAAATGGGCGTTCAAGGAGTGGAGGCATTTTTTGGAGGGAGCACGCCATCAGATCATGGTACTCACAGACCATGAGAACCTTATATATTTAGATTCTGCTAAGAGGTTGAAGGCTCGAGAAGCTCGTTGGGCTCTTTTCTTTTCTCGTTTTAATTTTCTGGTTACCTACCGACCCGGTTCATAGAATGTTAAGGCGGATGCCCTATCTAGGAGTTTTGGTATTCCGGAACCTCCTGAGTCAGAGCCTGAGACTATCCTTTCCCCTGGGGTGGTTCTCGCAGCTGTCTCCTCTGATTGCGCAGCAATCAGCCCCTGAAGCACTTCCAGAAGGCAAACTGTTTGTTCCTTTACCATTAAGGTTGAAGGTGTTAGAAGAGACGCATGCCTCGGTCCTTGCTAGTCACCCCAGTATCCGGGGAACTCAGGAATTACTTTCCTGAACTTATTGGTGGCCTTATATGAGTAGGGATATTCGAGCTTTTGTCACTGCTTGTCCGGTGTGCGACAGGGAAAAGAGTGTCAGGAGACGTCCTGAGGGGCCTTTTCTTCCCTTGCCCATTCCGTCCAGGCCCTGGGCACATCTGTCCATGGACTTCATCACAGATTCGCCGCCGTCACAGGGGAATACAGTCATTTGGGTCATTGTAGATCGGTTCTCCAAAATGGCACATTTCGTTCCTCTGAGCAAGTTACCAAATGCCAAACTGCTATCTGACATGTTTATTAAGGAGGTGGTGCAGTTGCATGGGGTTCCTGAGGACGTGGTCTCAGATAGAGGTGTACAGTTTGTCGCTTGCTTCTGGTGAGCTTTCTGCAGGAAATTGAATATTGGGTTTTCCTTTTCGTCTGCTTTTCATCCCGAGTCAAATGGGCAAACTGAGAGGATGAATCAAGAATTAATCCAATACCTGCGACTGTTCGTTTCTGACAATCAACATCTGTGGGTTAACTTTCTACCTCTCGCCGAGTTTGCCATTAACAACCATGTAAATTCGTCTTCTCATGTGTCGCTGTTAGTTTGTAATTATGGTTTCCATCCTCGATTTTCTTTTTCTGCGCACTCAGTTTCTGACACGCCGCCTGCAGACTCTGCCATTAATGAACTGTGCACAGTTTGGGCCCAGGTTCGTAAGAACCTTCAGGGTTCCCAGGATAAACTTCTTGGTCAAGCTAATAAAAGACGCACGATCTCTGCACCGTTCGTGGTTGGGGAGCAGGTGTTACTGGCCTCTAAAAATTTGAGACTCAGGGTCCCATCCCTAAAGCTGGCTCCCCGCTTTGTTGGTCCGTTCACCATCTCTCAGGTGGTGAATCCTGTAGACTTCTACATATGCAAATCATGCATTATTATTATATATTATCTTAAATAGAAATATATATATTGTTACCCAAGCACAGAGCAAATGGTATAGTGCTTTATCAGATTCTGAATAATAGCATCATTCAGGGATTATTTTTTAACTTCAACACAATGCTAAAAGCCAAGATCATATAAATAGCAAACTCTAGTTACCATTACCTCTGTATTTCTTATTAACTCAACTCAACAGCAATTAACCTTTCATAGAACATCTACCAAAATTCTCGTGTATATACAGAGCTGATTATCTTTTTGGTGATTCCTTAGTCTCAGTCCTGTCAGCTGTATTTCCCAGTTAGGCCACCTGCACACAAACTGTTCGTATTCTGGGTGCGGGATCCTGCACCGGAATCCGACCCTGTGCCCAGCCAGTGGCCCTGTGTACCTGTCTTTCTTCTTTATCTGAACTGCGGATTGACATAGGCAATGATGCGGGTACCGTGACCTTTACGCAATGTTATTTGCGGAACGGCCGCGGGTCGGACGGCTTCCATTAACTTCAATGGAGGCCATCCGTACGGACACCGCACAAAAATAAAGCATGCTGCGTTTTTTTCCTCCCTAAGCGGAAAATCTCAATTGACTCGTGTGCAGGAAAAAACACTTTCCCATAGCATGCTATGGATGGTATTTCCTGTGGATGCTTGCCCCAGATTCCGCAATGCAAATATGCCCATGTGCGGGCAGCATTAAGGTTTTTTCAGCTTTTGCAGCTAAACTTCTCTGTTGCTTCCTTACTGTGTAACACTGGTCACCTCCTCTCAATGAATCATAGAATGGTAGAGTTAGAAGGGACTTCCAGGGTCATCGGGTCCAACCCCCTGCTCAGTGCAGGATCCACCAAATCATCCCAAACAGTTATTTGTCCAGCCTTTGTTTGAACACTTCCATTGAAGGAGAACTCACAACCTCCTGTAGCAACCTGTTCCACTCATTCATCACCCTCACTGTCAGAAAGTTTTTTTTCTAATATCTAATCTGTGTCTCCTCCCTTTCAGTTTTATCCCATTGCTTCTAGTCTTTCATTGTACAACTGAGAATAGGGCTGATCCCTCTGCACTGTGACAGCCCTTCAGATATTTGTAGACAGCTATTAAGTCTCCTCTCAGCCTTCTTTTATGCAAGCAAAACATTCCCAGATTCTTTAACTGTTCCTCATAGGACATAATATGCAGACCATACACTGTTCAAGCTTTTCTAGGTCTTTCTGAATACTCTTTCTCTCTTCCCTAGTGTTAGCTATCCCTCCTAGCTTTGTGTTGTCAGCAAATTTGATTAGTTTCCCATCAATTCCCTCCTCCAGATCATTTATAAAAATGTTGAACAACACTGGGCCTAGGACAGAGCCTTGTGGTACCCCACTTGCTACACTCTTTCAATTGGATATAAAGCCATTTATGACCACTCTGAGTACGACCACTCAGCCAGTTGTCAATCCACTAACAGTTGCCTTGTCAATCCCATATTTGGTCATTTTTTCAATAAGTATGATATGAGATACTTTGTTTATTGCTCTACAAAAGTGAAAATATACTATATCCTCCGCATTTTCCTGATCAACTCAGTCGGTGATTCTGTCATAGAAGGAAGTTATATTTGTCTGGCATGACTTGTTTGTTACAAACCCATGCTGGCTCTGATTAATTACTCAATTTTTATCCAAGTACTTGCATACATGCTGTTTAATAGTTTGTTCAAAGATCTTTCTTGGTATAGAATTCAGGCTCACAGGCCTGTAGTTTCCTGAGAGAGATTCCCAACAAATGTCTGGATAGTTAAAATCTCCCACGATCACTATGTCATGCTTTTTTGAGAGCTTAGCCATCTGATGTAGAAAGAGTTCATCAATATCTTCTGCTTGTCCAGGTGGCCTACAGTAAATGCCTGCAATGGTTTCCTTTCTGTTGTTCTCTCTTTGTATTCTTACCCAAACAGTTTCTACAGAACTACCATGCTCTGAAACTTGAATCTTTGTGGACATGAATATTTTCCTAACATACAACGCAACCCCTCCTCCCCTTTTTTTTAGGTTTGTTTGTTATAAATAAGTTGTATCTTCCACCAAGTTTTCGTGATGCCTATGACATCATATTTCTCTTCCTGTGTTAGGAGCTCCAATTCTCCTTATTTATTTCCCATGCTCTGCGCATTTGTGTAGAAACATTTTAGTTTGTGATCGGTCTCTCTTGCTCCTCTATTTACCTTCAGAATTTTTTGTCTTTGTTCTTTCTTTCCACTTCTAACAGCAAGGTTCTCAAATGTATTAATTAGCTGTATATTTGTTTACCTGGCCTTTCAGTTCCCTTCCCATATTGTTCTAGTTTAAAGCTCTTCTGATGAATGTAGCAAGGCGCCCACCAAATATATGCTTATTGTTTTTCTAAGGTGCAAAATCCTTCCGCTCTTGGTTGATTAGCTGTTCAACTGTTGCGCACTTTGCTCCAGGCCCAGATTTCTTCATCCCCACGTCAGAACCAAAGATTATGCCACAGCATAGCTCACTCCCAGGCTGAGAAATTGCTGATTCATTATCCTATAAAGCAAACCTCCACCAGAGGCCGCTGATTGTCATGCATTTGCACAAAACTGACAGTAGAGGGCAGCAGCATATAAACATCTGTATTACACAATTCCTGTATAAAGCAGACATTCATTTACACAGGTCTGTCTTACGCACATATGTATTGGGGCTCCCACACACTTGTGTTTTTTTTCACGCTGCGTTAACACAAATGTTAATGCAAATGTCAATGGGACTTTCTAATGTTAAAAACGCATCGCACAAAAAACGCACAGCACAAACTTTGCGTTTTTAACATTAGAAAGTCCAATTGACATTCGCATTAAAAAAATGCTCTATTTTGGTGCGGGACTTGCATGGACGGCTTCCATTGCAGTCAATACAAGCTGTCCGGCCCACGGCAATTCCAAAATGTCAATTTCGAAATCGCTGCGAATCCGAGTCATCACCGGCACAACATTTTCTACACTGCGCTTGTGTGCTGGCACGCTGGCCTTGCACATCCGCAGCAGAGAGAAGACAATCCGGACAGGTACACGAGGGAGGGTCACTAGCCAGCACAGGGTCTGATTCCGCTGCGGAATCCGACCCGGCCATGTGCATTCGGCCCTAATGAGCTGTAATGTCGGATCCTAAAGTATAGGGCTGAGAAGAATGCTGAAACCCTGCACTGTGGCCTAGCTGGAACTTCTATTGTTCCCCTTCAGGAGTATGTGCCAATGACTTGCAAGTCTATACTCTGACTCCGAACATTTCCCAATGCTATAGTAAGATAAAAAGTGGTGGACAGAGCTTTATATCCTGAACCCAAACTCTGCAATTGCACTGCTTTTTTTTACCAGCTTAATGCATGGGCAAAAATAGAAAGAGTAGAGGAAACCTACGTGATCCACTTTCCAGGCATTCCTTCTCTTTAAACACTGTTTTGAGCCATTTTGAAGATTTATTAACTGTGGATATGGTTGAGACCTACGAACTGGCACTGCCCACTTTTTTTGTCAAACTGCTGCACCGATGCTGCCACCCTGTGCCAATCACTGCATTAGTTGCCTGTTAAATATAAAATACAATTTAAACGCATTACTTTCATCCACAAAGCTCTCCACAGTGCTGCACCATCCTATATCTCTTCCCTCATCCTATCTATCCCCTACCTATGCTCTCCACTCTGCTAATGACCTTAAACTAAGTTCTGCCGTAGTCCGAACCTCCCATTCCTGTCTCCAAGACTTTTCTCAAGCTGCACCAGTTCCCTTGAATGTGCTATCCTGGTTGGTCACAAATACCCACAGTTTTAAGCATGTCCTACAAAAACATCTCTTTAGGGAGGCCTATCACATCCCCCAATCTAGGTCTTCCCCATTTATCCCATCTCTTCACTCAGAATCTGATCACACAATATCATACCCCATACACCCTAATGCACTTTATATTTCTACATATATAGATATTGGCCTTTGACCACAGGTTTATGTATGCTACCATATTTATATAAAAGATGGTGGACCATTGTACAGAACAAGCATTATTTACCTCTTGTATCACCCGTTCCTTAATAGATTGCAAGCTCTTGTGAGCAGAGCCCTCACTCCTCAAACTGTAGAATATGTTGATGCTATATAGATAAAGAATGTTATTATTATTTATTATTATTTTTCATCTCAGGGTCAAATCTGCAGTTCAGGTATGGCAAGGGGCATGCTATCCCAGCACCTGGTTTAACCAGTGAACCAGAGTCTATGGGAGCACAAATCTGCTGTGGTTGGAATCAGCATGGTGGTTAAATCTTTTCCAAACACAATCAGAGGTACAAACTTTACGCTCTGAGGTGGCGGAGACCATCAGGCCACATATGGAGAGTTTCAGTTTCTATGCTTCACAGTGCAAACACAAGCACACTCTATCCTGACCATGAGACAAACTATTGACTCTTTTGATGTTAGACTTTAAAGAAATAACATCAAGATCAGGGGGGTCCTTGAGAAAATTCCTACATAGTCACTGGAAAAGACTGATTCTTTCATATCAAAAAATATTGGGCCAGTGTCTTGCTACCGGTTGTGTAATCAAAGACGCATTCAAGATAGCCCGCCCCAAAAATGTGGAGCCCTCAAGATCTAGGGTTATTATTTGTTGCTTACAAATCTGCAAAATGCAGGAGGAAATCTTGACTAAAGTCAGGAAAATGGCATATTTACTATTTAAAGGTTCCCCAATTTCTCTTTATCCAGATTTACTCATAAATATCTGTCAGCATGTGCTTTTCTGAAACATTTATGTTTACTCAGCATCAGCCCCGCCAGTCACTACTCCCCATGGGGCTTGGGAGTCACTGTACCAACTTCAGAATCCAGTTTTAGCCTATGTGTCCCAATGTTCATACCTGCTATCTGTTTAACCCTTCCCAATCCAATTTGTATCCTGGTTTTCCTAGGGGGCTTACTCTTTTTCTACGGTTATACAATGGCGCTATCTGCTGGCTAAAGCCAGTGCTGCATGAGGTGACACGTTGAATAGACTCCAACAGCAGAGAGGCTGGCAACATACAGTAAGAGAACCCCCGACGGACGTCTTCCAACATCGGAGCTGTACAGCCTTAAATCATAATGTCTTCAGAGGTCAGAAAGTGGATTAGAAAAGGTTAACTATTTGATACTAATCTTGCTCCAGCCTTGCTCTGGTCTCCTATTAGGAGACCTCTACTCCATCCTATATAACTCTATATCTGGATATCTCAATATTTGCTTTTACAGGTTTCTTTCCTTACTTGGGCATATGTCTGTATGCATTATGAAAAAAAGGTTTGGTACGGTGTTAGCCAGTAGAGTAAAGTGTGATTGTTCTCAGTGAGAGAAACCAAGTAATCTTGTAGATATGATACCCTTTTAATAATTATGTGCCATCCAAACTAGTTTCATTTATTAACCTGACGAAGGGGGCGATATCCCGAAAACTTGCGGTAACATCGTGTATTTTTGTTAGCCATTAAAAGGTATCATATCTACTAGATTACCTCGTTTCTGTATGCATTAGCACGTGCATTTCTTTCAGATTGGACTTTTATTTTTTTGACTTCCAATATATGTTTACTTGTTAAAGGGTTCATCCCTATCTGGCTATTGATGACCCATTCAGGATAGGTCCTCAATAGTAGATCATTAGGGTGTCCACTGTTCAGGACCCCTGGCGATCAGCTGTTTTCAGGGGCTGGTCACTCTTTGTAGGGAGCTGTAATTCTGCTGAAAGCAGACAGCTCTGTATAATGTGCAGTGGTCCTGTATGGTATTGCATGCTGACTTCTGTATATTAAATGGAACTCCAGAATAGCCGAAAGTGGGAGAACTCTTTTCGGCTTGTATAATGGAGACCTATCCTATGATTGGTCATAATTTGGTAGAAAATTTAATAATGTCAAAATTTTATAGTCTACTATAAATGGTCTGGGCACAAGGTAAAAAAATGTTGCATTTTGAACTGTGCATACCATTTACAGCCAGGTTCTTCAGAGCCACCCTGATGTCCCTTCTTAAAAGCTGGCAATTATGTGAAAAAATAGGAGCAGTTTATCAAAGTTTCCTAAAATCTGCAAAACCGGGGATATGCATATTGTTGTATAGCATACAGCTTTTCATAGATGCAAGTAGTATTTACAGTGGTATTAACATGAGTAAAGACTTCCTGCATGTGTGGTGGATGAGTCTTTCCAGTGTTTGGTGATTACTAACTTGGTAGACATTAGGAGGTGGGCTATCACTAATATTTGTGTTGAAGAAAAACTAAAGGTCCAATTAAAAAACAGGACAAATGTCGGGCAAACAATGCCCGACACTCGTCGCCTCATACACTCGCTCCCATGCTGTTGCACGGGAGCTAGTATCGCTGGCTCGCTCACAGAGCTTCCAGCAAGGGGACAGGGAGGCTGCAGGAGATATCGCTCCTCACGCTCCCCCACCCCTCTGCATTGACTTAACACAGCGGCTGTTCAACACTGAACGATGATTGTTCAGCTCATCGTCCTTCGTTTATGCTGCATAAACGATGGACGATGAGCTGAGCGATGATTGTTCAGTGTAAATAGCAGCCGTTCAGGATAGAGAGGGGCGGGGGAGTGATACTAGCTCCCGTGCAGCAGCACGAGAGCAAGTATGGGCAAGTATGTGCAGGGACGAGTGTCGGGCATCGTTTGCCCGACATTTGTCCCGTCTAAATGGGGCTTAATTCTATCAGACATAATACCATATTTGGATTTAGCGTTCAGGTTCTTTTAGTAATAAATGTTATGGTGTGCTGCTGGGATGTGTTGTACTATATGGGTTTCCAGCAGCATAGCTCCACAGGTGGGGTTGATTGAGCTGGCTGGGTGCTAATTGCTTCAGCCAGCCAATCCCCCAGGTCTGCTGCTCATATATAACAGCTCCTCTGCTAGAGGCTGCTGGTCTTTCTCTTGTTTGTTTAGTGTGTTTAGGTGCAAACAGTGTCATATTCCTGCATGTCTGTGCAGGTTTGTGTATGTGTGGTGTGAACTGTTTCTTGCTGGCGATCATTTATCATCTAGAATTAGGTAGTTCTCTAGGTTCCACCGTGGGGTCTTCCCTGTTGGGACGATCACCCTGCATGCTGACAAATTTGCTCTAGATAGTTGACTCGTTAGAATAGGGACCCGCGAGACAATGAGGACTCTCGGGCTTGCGGGCTTAAGTATCTTGGCAAAAATACAAACTAATACCTCATATATTCTATAGTTATTCCATCTGGCTATGTGTGCAAGTATCCGGGTGAATGTTTTGAGCGCTTGTCAGTTGTTGGTTTATGTCTGTCCACGAGTATGGAGTCCAATTCCCAGGTCTGCGGTTCTGTCTGAGTTCGCCCGTTGGTGGGTATGAAGTCCGTTTTGCAGTTCACCAGTTCAGGGGTGTGGAAGACGTAACAGAATGTACACGTATGACCGATAAGGAGAGGGAACAGAGCAAAGGCACACAAGTGAGTGGCACAAACACTCATCTTCCACGTGTACATTCTGTTTTTTTTTGTGGGGGTATACCTAGGGGCCAGTATCCCTGATCTTTTTTTAAGACCCTAGCAACACTCCTGTGTCTAAGGCTGCACTTTATCAAAATTCATCTATAATATAATACTGTCCTGTAATGTCTTATTTTAAAATATTTTAGCATGATCTGCAAAAATGTACATTCTATTCTGCAAATCCCATGTTAATAAAAAATGAGCCCTGTAGTACCTCTCTATTCCAGTGTCCCAATTCCAATGTGTTCTATTTAACCCTTAATGAATGCCAATGTGATTTATGACGCTGTAGAATAAACCCTGCATGGATAGCACACTTGTGAGTCAGAAAATACTGTTGCCATGTAGCTGGGGTCACAGAGATCACTAATGGCAGCAGCATGACTCCACCAGGTTCCAAAGCAATGGTGGGTAATGCTGGGTTTTAGAATCTGCTCCCTACTAAAAAGGGAATTTAGTGGAAAAATATAAAATTATTCTCCCTGGATATTTATTAATATAATTTTCACCCCTTCAATTGTTCTGGATTCCTTCAGACTCAAAAATGTTGTACCAACTGGACTTATATATGTTTGCATAATGTGCTGATACACTAAGTTTCAGCTACTCCTTTCTAATGCTACCGGTATTAAAATGCACAGACAATCGAGCTTTCAATTTCTTACAAGTCCTTCCCACATAATGATAGCCACAAGGGGCATTCTATTACATGTACAACACCACTAGTATCACAAGTAGTAAAATCATTCTTCTTAAACTCATTATATTGGTCCCAAAATATAGACATACTCCTATTTGTCAATTGTGCTTCTGTACAAGCTTTGCACCTCAAATAGGAAATTCTGCAGTGGTATCATTCTGCATTTTAACCCCTTCATGACGCGGTCCTTTTTTTCCCTATTTTTGTTTTTTCCTCCCCCCCCCTAAAAAAATTATAACTCTTTTATTTATCCATCGACGTAGCTGTATGAGGACTTGTTTTTTGCGGGATGAGTTGTATATTTCAATGGTACTATTTAGTGTACCATATAATGTACGGAAAAACTTTTTAAAAATTCTAAATGGAGTAAAATGAAAAAAAACCCGACATTCTGGCATCTTTCAGTGCGTCTTGTTTCTACGGCATACAAACTGCAACAAAAATGACATAATAACTTTATTCTATGGATCAGTACGATTGCTACATTTAATTTTTTTCAATTATTTTCTGCCGTCATCTTGTGCACGCAATAACTTTTTCATTTTTCCGTCGACGTAGTTCAGCGATGGCTCATTTTTCTGAATGTCCTGTAGTTTCCGTTATCACTTATTCGGAATACATCCGACTTTTTGATCTCTTTTTATTGCGTTTTTTCTGGGAGACACGGTGACTGAAAAAGTGCATTTCTTTATTTATTTTTCGGACGACGTTCACCATGTGGGGTAAATAATGCACTATTTTGATAGATCGGACTTTTATGGACGCGGCGATACCAAATATGTATTTTTATTTTAATATTTACACTTTTTAATTATAAATATGGCAAAAGGGGGGTGATTTAAACTTTTGTTACTTTTTTTTTGCAATTAAAATTTTTTTAATGCTCTTTGTTTCACTTTACTTTTAAGTCCCCCTGGGGGACTACAATATGCGATACTTTGATCGCTCCTGCAGTATGACGTAATGCTATAGCATTACGTCGTAATGCTATAGCATTACGTCATACTGCATTCTGACAGGCAACCTATCAAGCCACCCCATGGGGATGGCTTGATAGGCAGTCTCTCAAGGCAGCCCTGGGGCCGTTCAGAAGGCCCCCGGCAGCCATGACACCTGCACGGCTCCCCTGATGTCACCGCGCGGTGGGTGGGGGGGCATACGGGACCCCCGAACAGCGTTCGGGGGCTTTAAATGCCATTGTCAGAACTGACAGCGGCATTTAAAGGGTTAATGGCCGCGATCGGCTATTGTCCGCAGGTGTCAGCTGTACTAAACAGCTGACGCCAGCGCTGTATGCAGAGAGGTCACCCCTCTACCTCTCTGCATACATACCCCGACGCTCCAGGACGTAAATGTACATCCTGGAGCAGGAAGGGGTTAATGAACTGTTGGTGATTTTATATTACTAACCTGAGAATGTGCTATAGTTGGTTTATCTGATACAAAATGGGATCACTCTTTAAGATGAACTAGTTAGCCTTGATCATTTTCTTCAACAGAATAATAAGAGGCATGTTGCACTGAATGTTTTTATATAAAGTGGCATGCATCAAAGCTTTTTTAGAATTGCTCGCAGTAAGAGAGCAATGATGACAATTTTTTCAACTGGCTAAGGGCTACTTCCTCATATCAGTGTTTGGGAGTTCTGTTTTCTTGTTCCGCTAGAGCAGCCGGAAAATGGCACCCCCTGGCTGAACGGATTCATCTTATGATGGAACCAAATGGTGCCGAACAGACCCCATTGACTATAATGGGGTCCATTTAATTTCCGGCTAACAGTTCAGCATTTTGCCAAAATTTACAGGACAAAATAGTGCAACTTGTTGTGCTATTTCATCCCTTTTTTCAAGCAGAAGTCATTGATGGAGGTTCAGAACAGAACCCCTGATTCTATTGTAAACAAGCTCTAACATGGTACCAAACTTTTTCTTCTTTTTATAGAATTATACCTCTGTGAAGTTGTTATATAACTCCATGTTTTAGACACACCAGCTATTTTATGTTCAAAAGATTTTTATTAGACAACCAAGTGAACAATATACAGTATTACAATATATGAGTGATATATGTCGGTACAACAAAGAACTCAGGGTGTAACACTCCATATCTTGTCAGGATGAGTATCCTTATACAAAAACACAGCAGTCATAATTTTTAAATGTTATAGAAAAGATTCCAAAACTAAAACCTAAAGGAACAGAAGGTGAGGTAGATGAGACAGGCAAAAATAGGGGAAGGGAAAGGACAAAGTGGCGCAACACTAACAATTGTAGGGTATTGCAGATTTCAGGATTCAGTCAGTCCCCCACAGAGATCCATTCATTGAAATCAGAGGATATCTGGATATATATTCATGGCTGCATATGTTGCAAAAAATGGTAGAATTGTTGCCTTTGTCTGCTAGCATTTCCTCGTAACGCATGAAGGTGTTCATGGCCTCTGTCCCCTACAGAAGTCGTAATGCCATAGTCTAGGAATGATTACTCTAGATGTAAAAACGAAGAAACGAAGAAGCCCCTTTTTGATATGTGAGATAGTACCAGAGAACATGGTACTACAAGGTCAAACCAGGTAAGCTCAAGGATCCAGAAGACTACTGACATGTGATAAGACTTTGTTTTAATTATTGCGTGGGACCTTTCCATACAAATATATTGATTGTTCTGTGTATATGTATTAAAAATGTTCTGGATTATTTACACAGACATTTTCTGACAGAGATAAAGGAATTTCGGAAGGGTGTACATTTTGATAACATTAACCCTACCATTCCGCAACAGGAAGAGTGAGCTTCATCTGTCCAGGTCCCTCTCAAGATTAGACATAAATGATGCAAAATTGAGGGAGAAAACCTGAGATAAGTCCACTGGCAAATGAATCCCCAAGTATTTTATTGAAGAATATCGCCATCTGAAGGGGAACTTTTTTCTAAAATGGACACCTTGCTCTGCGGCAATGTGATATTCAATATTTCTGACCTCTGAAGGCTGACCTTGAAATTACTGACCCTTCCAAACCAGTAAAACTCTTGAAGTATCATTGTTAGACCCACCCTAGGACAAGATAGATATAAAAGTAAGTCTGCGAAAAGCAACATCTTATGTTCAGCCTAATAACCCTTATAGATTCATTTTGTCTAATTGTGTTGGCCAGGGACTCCATGACCAAAATTTATAAAAATGGAGACAGGGGGCATCCCTGTCATGTACCATTTTGAACCTGAAACAAGTCCGAAAAGGAACCATTAATGCATTATTGGGTCTCTTGTATAGTGCCAATATCCACTATCTCATGCGCAGGCCTATCCCAATGTTCTTTAAAGTCATCTCCAAGAATTTACAACATACTCTGTCAAATGCTTTTTCCACATCCAGGAGACAAAGAGGGACTCCAGAACAGCGGGCTTGGGTAATCAAAGACAACAACTTAATAGTGTTGTCCCTGGCCTCTTGTCCAGGGACAAAACCCACTTGTTCTTTGTGCATCAGGTCCGGCACCAGAGACTACATACGCATTGCCAACATCTTGAAGAATAATTTCATATCAATATTAATGTGTGATATAGGCCTAAAGTTGCCACAGACCGAGGCAATCTTACCTGGCTTCAGGAGGACTACTGTATGTGACTGTGATGAAAAAGTACTTCCCATTAAAGTGATTAAAAGATGTCAGAATGAATGGTGAGATATTCTCTCTGAATACTTTGTAGAACCTAGGTGAGAAACCATCTGGTCCCCGACTCTTACCCAAACTTTGGTTCTTTAATTATTTCTGCCTACTCAAGGTCTGTAAAGTCAAACTCCATAGCCTGTGCATCCAGCGTATCTATTGACTTGAGGGCATGTTCCTCCAAATAAGCCCCAATACTTTTCCACCCTGAAGGTCCACTACCCCTGGCTCCTCTCTTATATTATAAAGCTTCTTGTAAAATGCTCAAAAGACAGCTAGAATATCTACAGTAAAGTAAACCACTTTGCCATGTCTAGATGGCATCTTAGGCACATAAGTTTGGAGCGATCTAGAATCTAGACTTTTAGCCAACCATCGTCCACATTTGTCCCCATATTCAAATAGACCCCTCCAGACTTTATATTGGAATCCCAACGAGCGCTGATTAAGAATGAAGAGTATAACTCTACACTTAAAGTGTCTGAGGGACTCCCCTTATTAGAAGTCTCTTTATCATTTAATTTAGCATGGTGATTCTTCAATTTGAATGATCTCTCTTTTTTAATTGTAGAACCATGGGATATAAATATTCCTCTTATGACACATTTCAGAGCTTCCCATTGGACAGGGGCCCCGAATTTATCACTTTGGTGGTTATCAGCAAAATCTACTATGGCCCTTTTAACATATTTTACACATTGTGGGTCATTGAGAAGGTTGTCATTTAGGCATCATGTATTAACGTTTGGTGTTCTATTCGAACCATTGAATTTGCCATAAAGGAGGGACATGGTCTGACCAGAGGAAAGAACCAATAGAGCACTGTGGATACTGTGTGTCTAAAAGCCTGTGACATACAAAAAGATGGTCCAGCCAACTATAGTTAGGCGGTGTCATCGGTATGGGGAGAGCCACCAGGCGCCTCCATTGGTGCCATATTGGAAACCTCGATGTGGCCAGCCTCCTCCTGTGGAGAGTGGAGGAATTGTCCCATCCTCCCCCGGTCCCCTTCAGACTGTAATCACAGAATACCTGCACCCTTCCTGCGCCCCATGGGAGAAGAATCTGCAGTCCCAGGTCACCTGGATTCCTGATAAGTGGCTGGGTTCTCAGGAGCTTAGAGCTGCTGCTTCCTATGTGGCCATAGGCAAGCCACACCCCCACACCAGCTTTTTTTGGACATTTTGGAAATTGCCATATGCACCTTATGAGAAAACATTTATTGATCCAATTTGCCTTCATCTACTAGATAGAGGAATTTACACCTAAGAGTAATCATGGGCTTTTTTTCTTGTAACTTCCACTTTGTGACCACAGCCTCCTTTGGAATGTCTCCTCAAGCAAATTCTTTGAGTGCACTGGATTCATGATCTGAGTATGAGATGCCTGACTTTCAGCTCTCTGAGAGCATTGCACTAATACACATGCTCAGGCTTGAACTTCCTATTAATGCGCATGAAGGATGTGGTGGCTGGGAATTTGCAAATGGAGATCAGGTAATATTTGCATGAGGCTGTACAGTGGGCTCCAAGAGTAAATTTTACTGGTGCGCCCTAGGCATCCCAGTCCGACACCGAACTTGCTCACACACCTCAATGGGAACAGGACCTACAAGGAATGTTTCTGAACTGATGAAGACCCACCTTCATTGAGAACCCTTTGTTTTCCTTCCAAGGGGTGCAAGGACACACTTCTTACTGTTCTGTAACTACTGGATGAGTGACACTCTTGAAGGTATTCTCTCAGTTCTGCCATGGAAGAACTTACAGAAACATTCACCGAGGACATCATAGGATGCGGAAGAGGCATATGGGTTTGATTTCTACTTAAGACACCCTCCTAAAAAGACAAGTCTAACTAGAAGCCTTGATCTCACCAAATATCTCACCAAATACCCCCAAAGGTATGAAGAAATTGATTTTCTACACAGTCAGTCTTCAGAGCCTTTTAGAAGCATGGCATTTCAGGTCCTGCATAAGTAACATCTCTTAGAAGATCTATCCATGGCTGTGCTTCTGTTGATTGGAGATTTTCTTTTAATTCTCATTGTACGCTCACATTAATAGAAATTCATTTAGCATTCCCTCTGAGATTGTAGTTTAGTATGGATTTACTTATTTATATCATAGGAAACCCATATATATGTAGTATCTTTTAATATACAGTAGCCCACTATGTGTTTTTTAAATAAAAGTAAGGCCTGGATGTAGAAATATAAGTAGTTCCTGGCAATTGGTCATGTGAACACCTGGTTACACAGCCCCCCATGGTGTCCACTAAGCACGGCTCACTGAACCCACACATATGCGTTTCACCGCAAACTTCCTGATGAATTGATGGTGGCGCCATTTTCTTCCGGCCGGCTGTCATATGATCCCCTAGCGGCAGCCTTTTACTTACAGTAAACTGCCGAGCCAATCCTCTACTGGATCTTAAAAGATGGCCACAAGCAATATTTAAATATCTAAAGAATATGTAAATAAGGGAGGTTATTATAATGGAGTCTAATAGATTTTAAGACCAGGTGGAACACAATTACCATCAATGAAGTAAGGAAAATGACATGGAGGCCACTCAACCGAGTGGACACTCCCAATTGGTAAGTGGTAAGAGCCTATTAAGTTCTTCACTCCTACTTCATAAAACTTTATAAATTATTCTGAGAATGATCTGATAGCTGCCTGAAAAGGAGGCAAGTGGTAGCCTTTGAAAGGCAATGTCTAGCTACCCTGTTTCCTCCGAAAATAAAACAGTGTCTTTTATTTATTTTTTGCTCCAAAAGATTTACCTTTTTTACGTATATAGCTGCCTGGACTTTATTTAAATTGCCTTTTTTTATTAACTGTAACCAGGGCTTAACTTTGGAGCAGGGCTTATATTTTAAGCATTCTCAAAAATCCTAAAGAATCACTCTGCATCCTCAAAAATCTTGAAAAATAGTGCTAGGGCTTATTTTCATGGTAGGTCTTATTTTCAGGGAAACAGGGTATATGTTCTTTTTTTCGTTTTTTGCTTCTGTATTTATATTTTATATTTCAAATCAAATTGTGGAATAAATGACTGGAAGCCATCTTCTTCATCTTATGGTGACATTTTAATATGTTAACCTGGATATTGAGGAGACTTGGGAACTTTCAAGTCTCCAATGCGGAATAAGTTCACTCTTTGATTCTTATGTTATGAAGCATATGTAGTAGCGCAGGAGCATTTTTAATTCTTTTTTCTGCATTTCTTATGACCGAGGTTTTGTGGCACTGGGTATCTCCGTTGTTGCTCTCCCTGCTCCTCTGGCACCTGGCGAGAAACATAGCTTCCGATCCTCTTTGAAGGCCTACTTGGACCTGCGGTTAGGAGGCCTGTCATCTGGATGGGTCCTCCACACCAGGTGAATACACTTCTACTTTACCAGTTTATTGTCTATTAGTCGCATATTGACTCCTTGGAGCGCGGACACAATTATTTACTCCTGCTGTGCTTCTGGTGAGAGCTTCCTAACACTTTGCTAGACATATTCACACAATAAAATAAACAAAAGACATAAGGTCACTGCAAAAAAGAAAAAAAAAACCTTCTTAAAGTGTAATCCGTCTCTTGATCTCAGATCCAGATTGCCCATTGCAATTGATTTTGGATCCAAGGAAGATGAAATCTTGGACCAACTCAACTTTTTCGTTGTTAACTTTTAGGTTCACTGTACCGTTGCCTACCTAAAAGGCCTTAGTAACATCCAAAATACAAACCATGACAATATAATAAATTACCCATCAAAGAAAAAAGGGAGAGAAAGACTACACAACCCCACCCACTATAATTCAGGAAAAAAAAAGAAAAGGATATACTCTCCAAGTGCCCCCTCCAACTCCAGCCCAACCTCTCCACTATGTTGCAATCTTGGAAGGTTGGGCCAACACGCCAAAAATTTACATAATTCACATAGGTTACTCCTTCCATGAAATTGAATATATTCCCAAAGATTGCCCAGTCAATGCTTCTGGTCCAATGCTTAAGCGTGGGGACCCTACCAGTTGTCCAGCTTCTCAGTATTAGATTCCTTGCAAATAAAAGAAATTTGGATATAGCTATCATACACTACTGTGCATGCCTGGCCAAATGCAGCATAGTCCACACAGAGGAAGCTAACTTGCAATCTCCTATAGCTCTGCTAACAAGAAGGGGGCTGGAGACTACTAAAGAAAAAAGATGCAGTTAGAGAGAAAGAGATGCGGACATGCAGGTCAGGTTATACGTACCTCCTCTGCTGCTCAGCCTGCTTCAGGAGCTCTGAAAAGGGTCTTTGAAACCACTTGTGCCATATGTAAAGAGCGGTCCATGGGTTGTTCATTGCTGGACAGTGGCCCTGAGCTTTCTGCAGTAAGCAGTTTCAACCTTCCCTCAGCTCTTGTCTTGACTGATGGCTCAAGTATGACGCTAGTAGCCAATAAAGAGCTAGGGGAAGGGGTTGATGATCGCTTAATGCAGAAAGAACAAAACCATTATCTAGCAATGGACTGCCCATCAGACTGCGCTAGCCTCCTATACATAGGGCACACAGTGGTTTCAAAGGCTGGTTTTTGGGGCGCCTGAGGCAGACTGAGCAGTGGGGATGATATCTATAGCCTGATCCTCATGTCAGTGACTCTGATGTGCTACTAGTGTAGTAGCTGTAGGGACACTGCCATATGTCCGTTAAGTTTTATGCCTCCAGTGTCAAATGTCTTCAATGAAATATCATCTTTATGTTTGTCCTGTAATTCCATGTTTTATTTTGCACAGTTCTCCCCATAAAACAAGTACTGTCTGTAAAAAGATTTGGTTTTAAGCCATTAAAGGATATTAAAGTTTTATCGTTTAGTAAATTTATTCTGCTTTAATGACAGTTCTGTAACTTCAACAAGTAAAAGTTTGGGAGGTATCCTGTAGATCGCTCAGTCTGTAAAAGGAATATGCAAATCATGCACATTATGGTAATTTATTATGGTAATTCATTATTCTATAGTTTATAGGGCTCTTTTTATTACGTTTCCCTTATAAAGCCATGTCACACTCACTTCATCCATGCAACAGGCAGTTTGTTCCTGTTTTCCTTTTTTTTCTACTTATGCCTCTTATTTTCATTTAGTGATATCATGCATCTCACTCTTTTCCCTCTGTTTTGTCTATCTGGTTCCCTCTGTCTGTCTTTTTGCTTTTCCTACCTTCTTGTGAGAGAGGAATTTCTGATGGAGTGTTTGGTTTGGCATTTTGGTGTTACTATGGAAAAATACTTTATGACCCAGTGTAACACACTGGCGCCATTCACTTAGAAGCCAGGTTTGCTTTAGTGACTTTTTATGTTGAGATTCTGTGCAGAATATGTTCTAGGAATTTTATAAGATAGTCAGTATTATATGCAATTCTTACAACTTTCATCAGTAGTCAGTATACAGTATAAATTTCCAGTTCTCTTGCCAAGTATAGAAAACACGAAAATTTAAGAGAGAGCCATAAAGTGGATCTGTCACTAGACAGATCGTTATGGAATATAGGCATTTTGAAAATGACCTTATGCTATTAATGTAGTTGGTGTTAACTGCATCCACTAAATGCTAATTGGGGGATGAATATCCTCATTTAGCTTAGATGTGTAGCTGTATGAGGTCTCCATGAATCAGCATCTGTTCTTACTCTTGGGGAAGCCGAAGGAATGCTACAAAACATAAAGCTCAGGCTAAATTCACACTCATCTGGGGTGTACTATTTCCTGAAATGTCATTTAGACACTATATATCATTATATAGTAAATGATAGCTATTTGGGTCAGTGAAGGCCATTTTATCTGATAGGAGAAGATCCTTATAAGGTTTACTTAAGGAATAGTTTTCTTTGCAGGCCTTTATCTTTTTTCACAAAAAAACACCAGAAACCCCGAGAGAATTGCCTGCGACTTTCAGATAACACATTTTTTTCTTAACAGGTGTTTTTTCTGTCACCTATGTTTTTTTTCTTGGCGGTTTTTTTTCTTCTAGAGTAGCCTATGGGAAAATGCTGGAAAATTGTCATGGACCCCCCCAAAAATGTAGTTTGTAGTGTGTTTCATAATTTCTTTTTGAGCTATCTGGTTGTAGCTGTTGCATCCATGTGGCGCTAGACACCACAAGCAGCCCAGACGCAGGGCGGCATTCACACAGAACTGCAGTATGATGCTGAGAAGACTATGCCACACCAGGCTAGAAAAGATGGACGACGCTAGTCCCTTTACTAAACAGGAAGATGGGAAACCCCGGCCTGAACACGGAGTTAGCGTCCTGATAAGGACGGCCCCACGGTCTTCTCCTGGGACCTGACAATCCCTGAGAGCACACCTGAGGTTATATGCTAAATATAGCAAAGCTCTTGTGAAAAGCACCAACAAAGAAGGGAAAGATAGATCAGCACTTATCTGTAGGGAGGTAGCTTTCACTCAGAAGAGAGTCTCCAACCTGCTCCCAACAAAACTGAATTAACAGCAATAGACGAAGGGAGGGGTAGGAATATTAAGCCCTCCCCACCTGCTAATAGGTAGCATGGAGGAGGAACCACACCCAAAACCCTCTCTCAATAATAGGACTCACAGGGAAAATATCAGCATGCAGCATACACATAGTGCTAGCAGCCTCCGGACAATGTGTGTCAACCAGTGCATTTACAAACAGATTAGTGCGCTAAGCGTGCTGATACACATAGTGGTTTGTGTGACATGGCCAAGAACCGGTTGGCAAAGCCAAAAGTGGTTTTATTGCAAATTGTTGCAGTTTTCATCCATGTAGCTTGTACAGGTGAAGCACACTGAAACCATTTGCTTTGCCCGTACAAGTCATACAGATGAAAACCGCAAAGCGGCAGCATTTCATTGTAAAACCATAGCAATTTGTGGTAAAATTGCATGTGGTTTTGCCTGCAATTGCTGGCTGGGTTTGCGGCGAATTTTACTAACAGCTTTGCAATGGGTAAAATCTGTGGCTAAATTGATATGTAACCAAACATACAGATTTTGATGCAGCTTACTGGCTGCTCAGCAGTGGATCATATCTGACTGGAGTAATCATAGAGCACAACGATGGGAATCCTCGACAATTAGGTATCCAATCAATATGTTAATAGTTTAAAAAGGAAAAAACTTCTACTTTACAGAATATTTAACTGTTAATTGTTAACTAGCTGAATTAAATAAAGTACTGTGTGATAAAGATAAATCATATGTAAAGTTAACAAAAAGGAAGACACACAGGAGCCCAAAACCATACTTACAAGCACAATGGCAGATTAGTCTAAGGGTTCCTGCAGATGAGCGTAAGCACAAATACGCTCGATCCTGCGCAATGCATTTGCATAGTGAACGAGTCCTTTTTGCGTGCCTAATGGTGTATATTTTTTCCTCCATTCACAATAGCTGCGCATTTGCGTGTGCATAAATTCATGCTAGTATTACATCATGCTGTCATATTGACCTAGCCCACTGTAATTGCCCATAAATATTGAACATGTGCGGTGAGACGCAATCCTGTGGTGCTTCTGGTACTTTCTGGGTTTGTGAGAGAGTAGCTAAGGTTGGAGACGTCTTCTGATGACAAGGATGCTCTTTTGCCTTGGTTGCTGTTACGCAGATTTGGGCAGTCACGTGAGATGGCAGAGGTTGTTCCTAGAACGAGGAGTCAGAGGTTCTAGGTTCATCCTCCGATGTCCCAGATTGCAGGCCTCTGCATAACTAAATTAATGAGCATCTCCATCTTATATTGAACAAATTACTAAACAGCATGTTTGCAAGTACTTGGATAAAAATGGAGTAATTGACCAGAGCCAGCATGGGTTTGTAACAAACAAGTCATGCCAGACGAATCCAATTTCCTTCTATGATAGTATCACTGACTGGAATGATTAGGGAAATGCGGTTGATATAGTTTATCTTGACCTTAGTAAAGCATTTAACAAAGTATCTCATACCATACTTACTGGAAAAATGACCAAATATGGGATTGACAAGGCAACTCTTAGGTAGATTCACAACGGGCTGAGTAATCATACTCAAAGAGCGGTCATAAATGGCTGCACATCCAAGTGGAATAATGTATCAAGTGGGGTACCACAAGGCTCTGTCCTAGGCCTGGTGTTGTTCAACATTTTTATAAATGATCTGGAGGAGGGAATTGATGGGAAACTGATCAAATTTGCCGACGACACAAAGCTAGGAGGGATAGCTAACACTAGGGAAGAGAGAGAGAGAGAGTATTCAAAAAGATCTAGAAAAGCTGGAACAGTTGCGGCGACCAACAGAATGGTATTTAACAAGGAGAAAAGCAAAGTCCTACATCTGGGCAAACAAAATGAAAAAAGCGCATACAGAATGGGAGGAATTGGGCTAAGCAGCAGCACATGTGAAAAAGACTGGGGTATACTAATAGATCATAGACTGAACATGTCAACAATGTGATCCAGCAGCAAACAAGGCAAACACAATTCTGGGATGTATTAAGAGAAGGATAGAGTATAGATCACGTGAGGTAATAAATCCCCTCTACTCTTCCTTAGTCAGACCTCATATGGAATACTTTGTCAACTTCTGGGCACCCCACTTTAAAAAAGACACAGACAAACTGGAGCAAGTTCAGAGAAGAGTTACCAAGATGGTGAGCGGTCTGCAAATCATGTCCTATGAGGAACAGTTAAAGGAATGTTTAGCTTGCAAAAAAAAAAAGGCTAAAAGGGAGACTTAATAGCTGTCTACAAATATCTGAAGGGCTGTCACAGTGCAGAGGGATCAGCCCTATTCTCAATTGCACAAGGAAAGACTAGACGCAATGGGATGAAACTGAAAGGGAGGAGACAAAGATTAGATATTAGAAAAGACTTTCTGACAGTGAGGGTGATCAATGAGTGGAACAGGTTACTACAGGAGGTGGGGAGTTCTTCGATGAAAGTGTTCAAACAAAGGCTGGACAGCCATCTGTCTGGAATAATTTAGTGATCCTGCACTGAGCAGGGGATTGGACCCGATGACCCTGGAGGTCCCTTCCAACTCTACCATTCTATGATTCTATGATCTCACTTCGGTTGAGCTTTCAAAATGAGATGATCCTAAGCAATCTCCAAAATGTCTGCTGTACCTAGCATCCTGACAGGTGGCTGCACATTTACACAGTTTTCCATGCATGTTCATGTGTAGTTTGTGTGCATTTGCACAACTCCATAGACTCCTATGGGGACCTTTGGTGATCAAATGCAGACAAAAACAGAGCTTGTTGCCTATTTTTTTGCTTGACTGAAATGTTCGCGCAAAAAAGAGTAATGTGAGTTCTATTGTCGGCGGTTTGTGTGAGCGTTTTTCTGCTTGGAAAAACATGTGCAAATGCGCTCATGTGAAGGAGCCCTAAGGCGGGCACCACGCAGACGTATTTGATTTCAATGGATTCGTTCACATGCACATACTTTAGGTGGGTATTTTGGCCACACAAAAATGATAGAACAGGCATTATCTTTCTGCGTATTTGCGCACCAAAGGTCCCCATAGAAGTCGATGTAGGGTGTGCAAATATGCGTGCAAACAGATGCGTGAAACACTGCGTAATTCTGCTGGAAAAATAACACATCTGGAGCTAAGTAACTATTTCAATTGGTAGGTTTGTTTGATGCACGCAAATGAGCATGCCCTGCAAGCAGAAAAAGTACAGTAAAATGCGCCAATACACGCACAAAAAAGCCTTATTCAGGTCCAGCCCTATCTTTTTTGCATGTAGTATTAACGGGTGAAAATACCACTAGTGAAAACAAAACCATTGAAATTAAGGGTGTCTTCTCATCTCGTTATGTGACAGTGATTATCATGGCCATGATGAAACCATGCCCATCTGTTTAAGCCCTCACACTGTACATGCTACCGATTTTACAAGTGGAAAATCTGCAGAATTTATACCCCTGTGCTCATACCCTGAGGTTATAATCAGAACTCCGCCTAAAAAAGTGCATTAGCATTTTGCTGAGCTTTTTGGCATGGATCTGCACATGGATCTACACAATACAGCCGGCTCCATTGAAAGCAATGGGCTGCCGGCGAGCGCAGGATGAATTTTCGGGAAGGGCTTAAACATATAAGCCCTTCCCTGAAAACCATCCAAAAATGTGTAAAAATAAAAAAAATATATATACTCACCTTGTCCCTGCAGCCGGAGTTCAGCCACGGCCGGCCGGCAATTCTCCTGAACTGCTCTGTGTAGCATTCAGCCTGCTGAATGGGCTGCCTCTGATTGGTCACAGCCCTCATCAATCAGAGGCAGCTCTAACTCAACCATTCATGAATTCATGAATGGGTGAGTGAGTGCTGCCTCTGATTGGCTGAGCGCAGGGACCAATCAGGGGCAGCTCTCAGCTGTCATTCAATAGCTCTGCACCGCCCCTCCCATTGCAAACAGTGGCAAGGGGCGGAGAGGGGGCGGGAACTCAGTGCACTGCTCCTGGCTGGGAATGTATATGCCCAGCGTATACCGGCTGGGCATGAAAATCCGTCCGATATACGCACGTCAGAATAAGCCCCTAGGAACATTTTACACAGGATGGAATATGCCCTCCTGCAGAACATTCAGCCCCAAAAGCTGCCCAGCTAACATGTGGAATTCAGGGACAACACTGTTGTGGAATATTCTGACTCGTGTGAAAGGTCCCTTATGTTGGATTGACACATGCAACTTTTTGGAAGTTATCGCTGTAGTTTTTAATAGATTGTCTTTTAGACAAGGCCAGGGGAGGAATCTAAAAGGAAGGAAAAGTATAGAGGAAAGACTCAGGGCTCCACACATTTTTTAAACACTAAGGCCGGGCTCACATGAGTGGATAGTAACTGCATATTCCACGAGCGAGTAGTAAAATGTGGATCAATAAAATGCTTTGAATTTCATAGTTCCACTCACATTAGCATGTCAGAATTGCGTAATCTGCTTGTGGAAAATAGAAGGCAATGTGTGCCCTATGGTCACGGATATACCTGCTGCTCATTCGCAATTGCACTACGTATGGGCTGTGGGAACCAACGTCATCGCTAAATGACAGCACAGGAAATGCAAACAACCAGAAATAAAAGCTGTACTGCGCATGACCGTCTGCATGATTACGCAGTCATATGCAATACATTAAGCTTTACGTTGAGTGATTTTGTTTTTTTATCTGCTGGAGGGGATCGGACAGGGAGAGCAAGGACTGTGCAGCATCAGTATAAATGGCTGCAGAGTTCTCCCATTGATCAAGTGTGCTGGATCATTAAGCCAGGGGTCAGGGGTCTCTGGATTGATCAGATCCCCCTGCCTCTGGATGATAACGTGCAGATGCTTTTCAGCAAGATTTTATCATGTTAAAAACTACATCTTAGGATGGCCTCACATGAGTTCATGCGCAGTTGCGCACGCTTTAGCGCAGTTTACTTGCGCTATGAATGAAGTAGATTTGCGCACATATTGGCACATTTTTATGTACTTTTTGTGCATACACGGCAGAGTTTTTTGCTCATGGGACATTACTAAGTGCCGAATTAAAAGGCTATTTAGACAAATGAGGTCCAGATGCGAAGAAAGATAGAGCAAGTTTTTTGCACATGTTGTTTTCAATAGGTTCATTCATACTTTCGCTTAGCTCTATTTTTGTGTGCATATGTGCACCTAAGGCGTACCCAATTTCAGCAAAATTGCAATGAACTGCGCAATTTTGCTGGGAAATATATAACTCCAGGGACTAATTAAGCTCCACAGCCTAGTCAATCATAGCGCCGACGTGAACGGTTCCACGCATCACAGAAAGTACAGTTAAATGTGCTAAAATGCGTGCGGCAGTGCTAGTGTGAGCATTTTTGCATTTACGCACATCTGAAGTCGTCCTTATTTTAGTTTGAAAATGCTGAAAAAATGTATATGTGAGGAAAACCTAAGACTATTATTTTAACCTGTCGTTGATCTGGTAAGTATGATTTTTGGCTGATTATATACTCTTAGGCTGGGTTCACACAGGGCGGATTTGCCTCGCGGAATTTTGCCGTGGCAAATCCGCCCGCGGCCACTAATCTCGGGATTAGCCAGCCATGTGGACGAGATTTCTCAGAAATCTCGGCCACACGGGACGGCCAATCCGCTGCGGTAAGTCCGGCTGAAACCGCGGCTGCGGCGGCCGCAGCCGCGGTTTCAAAAGATGCAGCATGTCTATTTACTTTTACTTTTTTGTTTACTTTCGTCGCGGCCGTGCTCTCCTCTATGGGAGCGCTGGCTGCAACGGAAAAGCGAGCGGTCGGGCCGCTTCAAGGCCGCCGCGGCTTTCTCTGTGGCGGTTATTCCGGCGGAAATCTCGCGGTTTTTGCCTTAGGCTGGGTTCACACTGGGCGTATTCCCGCCGGAAATCCCGCGGTTTGGCCGCAGCAAAAATCGCAAGATTTCCGCCGGGAGAACCGCCACGGAAAAAGCCGCGGCGGCTTTGAAGCGGCCCGGCCGCTCGCTTTTCCGTTGCGGCCGGCGCTCCCATAGAGGAGAGCGTGGCCGCGACGAAAATAAACAAATAAGTAAAAGTAAATAGACATGCTGCATCTTTTGAAACTGCGGCTGTGGCCGCCGCAGCCGCGGTTTCAGCCGGACTTACCGCAGCGGATTGGCCGTCCCGTGTGGACAAGATTTCTGAGAAATCTCGTCCACATGGCTGGCTAATCCTGAGATTAGCGGCCGCGGGCGGATTTGCCGCGGCGAAGTTCTGCGCGGCAAAACCGCGGCAAATCCGCCCCATGTGAACCCAGCCTTAGTGAAGTGTTTTTTACCGTTTGAGTATAAAGGGCATTCAGTAGGTTCAGTAGATTCTGTCACTAAGTTTTACACCATGCAGTAAACTATTGTAAACTTTTTCTATGGCTCCTGATTGAGAACATGTATTTGGTTTGTGCATACTTGTAGCCCCCGCTGTACTCCTGCAAAGGTTACATTCTCTGAAGCAATGAATAGTCCGCTGAATTCAAATTAGCAGCGCTGATCGCCGCCCATCCTCGGTGACTGACAGATTCCTGGGCTTTGACATCACCTGCAAGCCTGTAGGAAATCTCCCTCTGGTGCTGCAGGGAGGAGTGGGGACTTGGGCGAGCTGGGAGCAGCTCATCATGAATATTCATAATGCTGGCAGAGTAGAGGAATGGGGGTTATTTCAGGATGATTGACAGGCACAACGCAGGCATATTTCAGATTGATTACAAATGCAATACATTGCTGGACTCCCTTCCCTTTACTTTATTGAATGTTTAGCGCAGATCAAGGGCGTAAAAGTTGATGACAGATTCCCTTTAACTTGACTAGCGCTTTAACAGGGAGCAAAAGTATGACGTAGACAAATCCATCCGAAAATCCACATGCCTTAAGGCCCATTTACATTCTCTGAAGCAATGAATAGTCCACTGAATTCAAATTAGCAGCGCTGATGGCCGCCCATCCTCGTCGACTGACAGGCGTGAAACACAAGCCTCGTATTGGTGTGAAAAACGCAAGTTGGCAAGCCCGATATCACTCTAATCAATGTAAAAGGATGAAATCTACAGTAAATTCCTAGCAGTATCTGCATGTTACACATCTGCTGTGGGTGGACTTGGCCTCAGGTTACACTGAAATTGCTTTATTGGCTTGTACTCGTGGCAAAACTGGGGCCTTTGTTAGTCCTCGAGCTGCTATTATTACCCAACTAGCATCACGAGGTGATGGGTTGAAAGTGATAACCCTCTATCAAATTCCTTAGATGCTGCAGTCTCTATTGACCACGGCATCTAAAATGTCTAATAGCCAAAATCAGAGTTATCTCCAAACCTGCCCATTGAAGGTAATGTGACGGGTACAGCTGCTACATCCTAAACTGCATGGAGGTGGCGAGACTGATTTGAGGTAGAGACGTGCACATGCATACAAGAAAAGCAAGAAAAAAGACACAACTGCACCATGTGAATAGATCCTTATTAAGTTAGGGCAGCATGGTGGCTCAGTGATCAGCACTGTTGTCTTGCAGTCCTGGTCTCCTAGCTTCAAACCCCCAAGAACAACATCTACATGAAGTTTGCATGTTCTCCCTGTATTTGCGTGTGCTTCCATCCACACTCCAAAAACATGGTAATAGGTAAAATTTAAAAAAGTGTGCCCCAATGCAGACCAAACCCTATATCATGTGATGTAAATTAATATGTATATGCAATATAAATAAAGCTGATTATTGTATGTTTACATAACGTTGCGTCCATCTGGGCCATGAACAAACTGCACTTGACCCAACTTTCTATTGAACGTTGTGCCCTGTCTACACACTGCTTTATATATTAGTATTGTAACCTACCATTGTGCTTGTAACTATGTTTTCTGTGATTTTTTTTTTCATGTAAAATGAACTTTTAAAACCCGAAGGACGTAGGATGTGCCCACAAATGTCTAGATATGCTATACATAATTGCCTGGCTAGACTTCTCTTTGTACTGTAAATCTTTAGACTGACTGCCCAGAGCCAGGCACCTATGACTAAAGCACCACTTCCTACTCGTATAACCCTGCAATCATGATGAGTAATAGTTCAAATGCTAACGTCCAGTAGGTAACAATAATAGGACTGAACAGAAGCCTGTCTGCGATATCAAATATATCACATCATAGCACGGAGAAGGGTAACATTCGAGTCATAAGTTCTTGGTTTTCTTTCTCAAGTAAACAATGTTAAGTTAACGTTGAGCGATATTACATTGATTCTTTTAATTTAAGTGTATATTTTAGTCATTGTCATCTTCAAAAGACACTTGAAAAGAGCACAGTAAACTTAATGTATTCTTAGCATTACAATTTATTAGCGTTTTCTGCTTGGAATTAGTTGTTTCCAGCATTGTACTTATTTCTAGCTCTGAATAGAGCTATAGTTAGATCTTATCAATGCATATGAAATCATCAGGATTATTTTTTGCCATAAACAAGGAAGGCAATGTACTGAAAAAGCACTTGGGCAACTTTGTCGTGGTTGGCGGTAATTGTTTCCCACAAAACTATTAAATTAGACATTTTCATCACCACTTAAACACTAAAACTTTAGCATGGGTGTTGGGGTGATTAGGCTCTAGCTGTTTTCACTGTTTTCATTTGTGCAGTATACTAAAAGGAGAGGTCAGATGATAATACTGCTAGCACATTAATCCAAGAAAAAGATACAAATATTAACCCTTTGCAATCCACTGTCTGATGTCTTCCTACATTCTGATTGAAGCTTATACAGCTCCCATGTCAGAAGAGGTCCGACAGAGTATTCTTACCGTCTATTGCCAACCACTGTGCTGTCAGATCCTCCCTGGTGCACACACAATGGCTTTAGCCAGCAGATGGCACTGTTGTATAACAGCAAAAAGAGAAAGCCTTTTAGGAAACCCTAAATCCAAAATTGGATTGGAAAGGGTTAAAGGGAATTTGTAATCAGAAAATCACCCATTGTCTAAATTAAATATTTATGTTAAATATGCAGTATCTTTTCAGAATTTGCAATACATTTTTGATGTCACGATCTAAAGGTTAAGAAAATCTTAAAATCCTGCAGTTTTCACACTGATCACTATTCCTAATAATAGGCTGATTCTGCCTGCTCTGTAGGGAAAACTTTTCAGCATTTATTTCATTATCATCACAGGCAGTATTACAATTAAAAGTTATGCCTATACAAAGATCACACAGAATCCGCCATTCACAGTAGATGATGGAAACAGCTTACCTTCTACCCCTTTCTGCAAAATGACCTCTATACAAGTCACAGAGATTGCCTAGAGCACTTTCTAATACTACTACTAATAAGAATCTTTATTTATATAGCGCCAACATATTCCGCAGCGCTTACAATACAGGGGGAACAGAAACAAACTAGTCAATGTGTACCCTCCTGTACATAGTGAATCTGGTCCTTGAGGGTGATGTAAATATCTGTCTATCTCTAAATGCTCTTAAAAGCAGCTCAGAGAAGATGGCAGCCCCAATAATCATGAAAAGAAAATACAATAAACAAATCTACAGTCACAAAATAAAAACTGGTTCAAAAAATGGAATATGATTCACTGAAAAAATATACTATATATGATACATTCCCTTTAAGAAAGTTATTTTGATGCTTTAAGGCTGCCTTCATATCTCAGAGGTTCCAGATTCGGCATAAAATACCGGAAAAAATAGCGCTGCATGCAGTTCTTTATCTTCCAGTAAAATGCTGGGCAGCAGAGCGGAAACTGGACAGTCCGCATTATAGTCAATCTGTTTGGTTTTGTTATATGACAGATACGTTCAACCAGGGGACTCACTGGACATTGAGGACTACTTTCTGTACTCCTCTATGTGTGAATGCAACTAATAAAATCCAAGTTTCTCCTGAATTACTGCACAGATACATACAGCAGACACATTGCTGTAATCTGCATAACTGTCATTATCTTATGAGTGACAGATTTGTTGTGTTTTTGCTGAGATAATAAAAATTAATTACTTACCCAGTCTTCCCAAAATAGGACCTACCCTGAAAATAAGCCCTAGCCTAATTTTTGGGAAGGCTTAAAATATAAGTTCTACCCTGAAAATAAGCCATAGTTACACTACAGTGAAAAAAAAGAATACATTACATAGCAGGCTTGGTCTAAGACTCTCCCGCTGCTCTCTACAGGTTTGTTGCGGTTCCCGCAGTCCTCAGCTGCTCGTACAACATTGCTTCTTGGTTATGAGATTCATAAATCCCACCTCCAGGAAACGATGGCTGTGATTGGTTCTTCGACCGCTGCTCAGCCAATCAACGCAGCGTTGGAGGAACCAATGTGATGGCTGTGATGGGCTGTAGCTCAGCCAATTCAAAAGTCCCACCTCTACAACTCAATGGCTGTTGATTGGCTGAGCAGCAGTGGAAGAACCAATTAATGGATAAACCAATCAGAGCCATAACATTGGTTCATCCAGCTCTGCATTGATTTGCTGAGCAGTGGTCGAAGAACCATTCACAGCCATCGCTTCCTGGAGGCGGGATTTATGAATCCCGTAACCAGAAAGTGACGTTGTATGAGTGACTGAGGACTGAAGGAAGCACGTTGGAGCTGTGGAGAGCAGCGGGAGGGACCTGGACTGAGCCTGCTAGGTTAAAATAATAAGGCCTAGTACCTCTTTTGGGGCAAAGATGAATATAAGACAGGGTCTTATTTTTGGGAAAACACAGTATGTAAAGAAAAAATAAGCCCTCATATGATTAAAATGGCAGAAAAACAAAACCATTAGATGACTCGAAAAATACCAGTGGACCTCAACATCAAAATAGGATTGGTCCTGAATGGGTTAAGAATGCTCTGACCAATAAGTCGACGTAATAGAATAACATGAGTAATTTCCCAAGAGCTAAAATGTTATATATTATAATGACAATGCCTTATCTATAAAGAATGTGTAAGCCCCCCTTCCTAATATAATTAACCCATTCAAACACTGCTTTGGTACACTTCATTTTTTTAGTTGATATTATGCTTAATCACTTTTAGGCCTTAGTCAGACGGGCGTTTCAAGCCGCGATTTGCGCATGCGCATGCGTCCGGCGATTTTTTAAAACCTTAGCATCAAAGGAAATTGCCTTGAAACAAAACGATAGCAGAATAAGGCCTTAGTCAGACGGGCGTTTTTTCGCGCGATTTGCGGATCGCATGACGGATGCGCATCCTCAAATCGCGTGACCGGTGCGCGCAAGTCGCCTGCAAATTGCCAGAAAATCTGCTCCTAGCCACGGTTCATTAGAAACGGGCCGGAGCTGTCCAGCGCATTGCATTCAATGGAGACGGCAATACAGCCGTCTCCATTGAAAGCAATGCGCTGCGGGCGAGCCCGGGATGAATTGTCGGTAAGGGCTTAAATATATAAGCCCTTACCTGCAATTCATCCTAAAATGTGTAAAAATAAAAAAAAATTGTATACTCACCTTCTGCCGGCAGCCGGAGCTCCGCGCGGCCGTCCTGCAGTGGGTGTGAAGGGGGTGTGAGTCAGACCTGCCCCCTGATTGGCTCAGCGCTGAGCCAATCAGAGGCATGCCTCACTCACACCCATTCATGAATTCATGAATGGATGTGAGTCAGACCTGCCCCTGATTGGCTCAGCGCTGAGAGGCAGCAGTCACTCACCCATTCATGAATTCATGAATGGGTGTGTGAGTGTTTTCAGCCTCTGATTGGTCAGGGCTGTGACCAATCAGAGGCAGATCATTCAGCAGGCGGGGATTTTAAAGCCCCGCCGGCTGAATAGTGCCAAGAAGCAGTTCAGGAGAACTGACAGCGGCCGCGGCTGGACTCCGGCTGCAGCGGAAAGGTGAGTATACAATTTTTTTTTATTTTAACACATTTTAGGATGAATTGCCGGAAAGGGCTTATATATTTAACCCCTTCCCGACAATTCACCCCGCGCACACCGGCAGCCCATTGCTTTCAATGGAGTCGGCTGTATTGCCGCTCCATTGAATTCAATGGGCAAACATCGTTCTTCTCTGCCACAGCTGTTACAGCTGTGGCAGAGAAGAATGATTTGTCTTCTATATGTTCTCAATGGGGTCGGCGCTGCTGCCACCGGCCCCATTGAGCGCATATACAGAAGAGAACAGGAATCGCAGATCGCAGATAGGTGCGATCTGCGATTTTTTGTTCTATAATTTATCGGACGAGCGCATAAAAAGTGCTCATATGTCCGATACCATTGCAAAGCAATGGTTTTAACAAATCGCCGGACGCATGCGCATGCGCAAATCGCGGCTAAAAACGCTCGTCTGACTAAGGCCTAAGGCGGCTACATACGGCACACAACAATATTATGTTCAACTCAAAAGAGTCTGCCTTGTAGATTTTATAAGGAAAAGAGATGGACGAGAAAGAAACAAGGGATGAAAGAAAGGAAGAGAGGGAGAGGGAAGGTTAGGGTAGGAGATAAAAGCTAATTTGAGGTTATAATCAAAGACAGTCAACTAATATTTGTTTGGACTAATCCGTTTTTTATTTGTCTTATTTAGCGCAGCTTAAATATCAAATTCTACACATGTAGTGCATCAGGAGTCAGACATCATGCACATGTACCCACTTGAAATACACCTACTGCCTGCAGTTTCATCTTTTACAACCTGAAATTGGTGTAGGCTTATCACAAATAGAGGAGATAATTTTAAGCATGTGTATATACTCAGCATATCTTTAACATTTAAACAGTGGAACAAGAGATTTCCTGTTTTCCTAATTAAAGTGCTATGTGTTTATGTGCCCCCACAAACAATTCTGCACGATCTAGGAGAATATATACTAACTGAATGTTTGTATATTTTGTAATTAATATATGCCCATAGATCTCCATTTATATACAAAACTTCAAAACGGACCTCGTACTCCAAATAATAATTATGATTGTTACAAAGTTATTTCACAAAATGAACTTTTGAGTCATGTACTGACTGTATTTCATGGAACTCCATAAGTTTGCAATGCTTCACTACCATTTTGATTCAGAGTGATGAAAGGAGATCTGAGGAACCTTTCTCTGAGGAACCTTTCACATGGGATGGAATTGTCCACTGGATGCAGCCAAATCCGCGGAATTCCAAACCAAAATCTGCAGGTCTAGCGGAATTACAGGCAGGTTTTAGGTCATTTTCAATTTTGCATCAAAATCTGCAAGTAGCCAGAGGATTTTAGTGCAGAATTTACCTTGGCTTTTGATGCATCGTGCAGCCTTTTCCATCCCGTGTGAAAGGTTCCTAAAGGAAGACCCATAGTGATCAGTTGCTGTTCTGGAAGCTGAAAGTATTATTGCATGACACCTTTTCTAATTTATAGGAGCCACTCTTTTGCGTGGGAACAAGGGGACAACTCCTTTAATTAAATGTTCTTAATGCTGAAAAAGGTAATCATTTAGTATATTTCAGCAAGTTAATAATCTAGCTTCTGAGCAATATTAACCCATTAGTGACTGCCTATACACTTTTTTTTTTTTTTACAATGCATGAACCTCTTTTGGGTGCTGCATTGGAAGTCCAGCATGGGTGTCCCTTGTCAGTTATGGCAGGAGCTCAGCTGTCAAAAGTTAGCTCAGCTCTTGCAGTAATGGCTGGGGATGTAGTTAGCTGTAATGCCGACTGTTAACCCTTTAGATGTTGCAGTTAGTGGGACTGTGGTATCTAACAGGCTGACAAAGGGAGGCAGTTCCCTGTATCACCCATCGGCCACCTTCAATTGCACCAATGGGTTGCTATGGTACTCAGAGACTGAAGTATCACTGTGTATTCTACTGGCGATCCAACCAAAAGAAAATTCAAGTCCCATGAAGGGCCAAACTAAAAAGTCTAACAAAGTAAATTTAAAAATAGATAACTGCAACCCCTCCCCTCTTATTATGTAAAAAAGCAAAGAACACCCCCCCCCCCCCACACACACACACACACTCAAAATTGACATTTGACATGACCCAAATAAAAGAGTTAGCAGATTATTTAACCTGCATAGTAAAAACTGTGGGAAAAAATATCAAAACATGGTTAAAATTGCAAATTTTGCTTATTTTGCCTCACATAAAATAGAGTAAAAGTGGTCAAATAGTTGTATGAGACAAAAAAAATGATACAATTAAAAATTTCAGCTTGCCAATTCTGACAGTGGCATTTAGGTGTCCCAACTGGCTCCACTGCGATATGATCACAGAGGAGCCGTCTGGGTGTCATAGCAGCCTGGCCCCTTCTGAAGTACCCTGGCGATACCATGTAGTATTGTATTACACTCTATATGCTATTAAACAATTGCAAGTTCAAATCTCTTATAGGCAATATAAAAAAGTAAGAATAAGTAAAAAAATATGTAATTATTACCAAATATAAAACAACTTAAAAGAAAAAAAAGCTTTCTAATTGTTGCATCAAAAAAAGAAAAGATGTTTTCCAAGAAAACAGCCTCCTGTGGTGGCGAAGTAAAGGCCTAAGGGTGGTTTCACACGAGCGTGTTTTTGTGTGTGCATACGCACGCACAAAAACACGCTTGTATTTGCAACATTGCATTCCCTATGGTGTGTGCACATGTCCGTGTTTTACAGGTGCGTGCCTGCAAAGATAGGACATGCGTGCACCATTGGGAATGCACGCATTGTTCTCAATGGAGCTGCGGCTGCTGCTGGCAGCTCCATTGAAAACAATGGTCTGCTGGCACCCCTGCATTCTTTTTCAGGGAAGGGCTTTACATATAAGCCCTTCCCTGAAAAAAAAAACACGTTACTGTAAAAAAAAAGAAAAAAAATACTTACCTCTCTGCTACTGCCGTGACCCTCGCAAGGGGGAAGAAGAACACATCTGCCGCATGCAGCAGATGTTTCCTTCACCCCCACTAGTTAAAAGAATTCCCTGCTGCTACATTTGCCACATCATGTGTGACAGCTGCGGTAGAGAGTCCTGCTGCCGGCTCCCCGTCATTGGATTTCAGGGAAGGGCTTTAAACATAAGCCCTTCCTTGAAAATCCAATAAAAATAGTGTAAAAAAAAAATACTCGTCACCTGCCTGGGGCTCAGCTGAGACTTCTGCCGCTGTCCCCGGCTCTGTAGTTGTTAGCTATCAGCAGCCAGGGATTTAAAATCCCTGCCTGCTGGTAGCTCTGATTGTGATTGGCGGAAGCGCTTTAGCCAACCACAATCAGAGCTAGCAGCAGGCGGGGATTTTAAATCCCCGGCTGCTGATAGCTCAGAACTAGAAAGCTGGAGACAGCCAGGAGAAGACGTGGCTGAGCCCGGCAGCCGAAGAGAGGTATGTTTTTTTTGTGTGTGTTTTTACAGTACTTTCACTTGATTTTCAGGGAAGGGCTTACATTTAAAGCCCTTCCCTGAAATTAATTAGCAGCAGAATCCTCTACTGCATCTGACATCTTTGACAGCTGCAGTAGAGAATTGAAGAATTCCTCTGCTGCATTTGCCACAGATGTGGCAGATGTAGCAGCAGGGAATTCTTTTAACTAGCGGGGGTGAAGGAAACATTTGCCGCATGCAGCAGATGTGTTCTTCATCCCCGCAGGGGTCACGGCAGCGGCGGAGAGGTATTTTTATTTTTTTTTTTACACTAAAATGTTTCTTTTTCAGGGAAGGGCTTATATGTAAAGCCCTTCCCTGAAAAAGAATGCAGGGGTGCCGGCAGACTATTGTTTTCAACGGAGCCGCTGGCAGCAGCCGCGGCTCCGTTGAAAACATTGCACGCAGCTGCATAGACGTGTGTTTTTGCTCATACCTAGGTGCGCACATATGTACGCACCTAAGTACGCACAAAAACACGCTCCTGTGAACCCACCCTAATTTGGGAGACTTCTTGCGCCACAACAACTCATAGATAAATACTCCATCCCAGGACATCTCTGGTTAGAATTGTTACAAATATATAGTTTCATCTGAACCCTAATATACAACAACATCCAGCAGCAAACCAATTGGCTTTGAGAGAATATGTATATGGTCCCCCCCCTTCAGCCCGGTGTGATATCCTCTCTATATACCAATATGAATCGGCCGGCACTGGAAAATAAGCTCCCATTTCTGCTACGCTGGGAATCAGATCTAAATATCTGCCTCTCCCTACCTCGATGGCATCACTGCTGCACTCTCATATCAAAAGGCAGCCATTGGGTAACTCTTGCTGAAACATTATTATCTGGTGGACATGCCCAGTGGTGAGGTCTTTCTGCAGGTACCTTGTTTCCCTGAAAATAAGATCTACCCTGAAAATAAGACCTAGCATGATTTTTCAGGATTTTTGAGGATGCAAAATGATTTTTCAGGATTTTGAGGAGGTTTATAATATAAACCCTACTCCAAAATTAAGCCCTGCTTACAGTTAATTAAAAAAGTAAATTTAAATAGTGTCCAGGCAGCTATACATGTAAAAAAGTTAAATCTTTTTGAGCAAAAATTAATATAAGACACTGTCTTGTTTGCAGGGAAACAGGGGTAGGTGACTAACCTCATATCCAGAGCCCTGGGCAAACCATTCCCCATCTTGTCTCCTGGCCAACAAACCCACGGGGTTCAACAATCAACAACATAATCTCTTGCAGTTCATCTGTATGGCTTCCAGAACATGCATTGCCTCTCAATGGCTCTGACCCACTCTTCTAATTAACCCAATTGTAACTAGGGTTTCCAGAATGCTGCTATATGAAAAACTGTTGGCCATGAGAGAAAACAAAATAGATTTATTGCTAAAAATTTGGCAACCATGGTGTGTTTCCCTGGATATACCTGGACTGCCCAGAGTACTCAATATGGGATACAAAATGAGCAGAAAGAATGCGTAAAATGGGATGTACGTTACACACTAAAGTCCTGACCCTAGCTTCCCTTTCCGTGTTTCATAATTTTAATAGTTCTAACCATGGTTTCACATTCTCCCCAAAAGGAGAGAAAGAAGACCAAAGGGCGATGTCAGACGAGCGTTTTTTGCGCATGCCTATGTGCACAAAAAAAGGCGTGTCTGATAGAACCACTGGTTGCCTATGATGTGTTCACATGTCTGTCTCTTAGGGCTCCCACCCACTAGCGTTTTTTTACTGCGAAATTCGCAGCGTTTTTTTTTTCCTGCAGGGGTCTTTGGGCTATGGGAGTTGTAAAGCTAAAATCGCGATTGCGCAAAATCGCGATTTCGCGGTAAATCGCGATTTTGCGCGATCGCGATTTTAGCTTTACAAGTCCCATAGACCCCCTGTAGAAAAAAAAAACGTGCGAATTTCGCAGTGAAAAAAAACGCTAGTGGGTGGGCGCCCTTACAGGTGCAAAATACCACATTCATTTGAAAAAAATTGCTGCATGTCCTATCTTTGGGCGTTCCCCTCCTTGCCCATTGTTTTCAATGGAAACCAGGAAAAACATCACAGCGTGCGATGTGAAATTAGCCTCCGAATGTGACAATAAAATAAAAACTGCTAAATTGGTTGATTATTAGGGCCTAAAATTAGCTCGTGATTGAGGGGTTAAAATACAGTATTTAGAAGAGCTTTGTTGAAAGTGTCCTGTGCTTCGCATTGGTTCTCAGTTCACCACTTCATGATGACTTTGTAGCGGCTTTGATTCTGTCAGTAGACTGCTGGAGCAACACATCATAAGCCTTTTTTTGCCCTGACACATGGTAAAGATTTGTTTTGCATCAGAAACAAAACATTTCCAGGATATATTCACAAGTTGTGTGTAAACTGCATATTTTCCACCATAGATTTATCTGCAGAAAATATGCAGTATGTTGCAGTGCAAGCAAAGTGGATGGATTTAAAGACATTTAAGGTGTGATGCCATAGTTTTCTGTGGGACCGTTCATGTCATCTGGCATAGCAATGCTGGCATCAATTGCCAGATGGGTGCACAGAATTCACAAAAATGTTATCAGTTGTGTCCAGTACATAAAACAATTGGCCAGACAGTTAGCCACTCAAAAGAAAAGAGAAGTCCAACCTCACAAAACAATAAACAATATTTTAATTAAAAGTTATTTTTTAAAACATAGAAACATTCTTCATCTTAGAAAATACATATTTTGTATCAGTGCGATTGTAAAGTCATGCAAAAGACATTTAAGGTGTGATGCCATAGTTTTCTGTGGGACCGTTCATGTCATCTGGCATAGCAATTCTGGCATGAATTGCCAGATGGGTGCACAGAATTCACAAAAATGTTATCAGTTGTGTCCAGTACATTAAACAATTCTGTTTATCTGTTTATACCCAGGACTGCGACGGTAATGAGAGGGCATCCGCTACGTCTAAAGGAAAGCAGGTTTCATCACCAACACAGAAAAGGGTTCTTTACTGTAAGAGCAGTGAGACTGTGGAACTCTCTGCCTGAGGATGTGGTGATGGCAAAATCCATAGAGGAGTTTAAGAGGGGACTAGATGTCTTTCTGGAGCAGAAGGATATTATAGGATATATTCTTAGGTTAATTGTTAATCCGGGTATACAGGCAGGTAGGAACTATTAGGGGTTAATCCAGGGATTAGTCTGATTGCCATTAGGGAGCCAGGAAGGAATTTTTCCCCAAATGGGCTAATTGGCTCCTGCCTCTTGGGGTTTTTTGCCTTCCTCTGGATCAACAACATAGGAGGATAACAGGCTTGACTATATGGACATTGTCTTTATTCAGCCTTCCATACTATGTTACTATGTAATTGGCCAGACAGTTATCCACTCAAAAGAAAAGAGAAGTCCAACCTCACAAAACAATAAACAGTATGTTCATTAAAAGTTATTTTTTAAAACATAGAAACATTATTCATCGTAGAAAATACATATTTTGTATCAGTGCGATTGTAAAGTCACGCAAAATAAGATTAGCTTATTACTTATACCGCATGTTGTGGTTTGCTGATTTCTTTCCATTAGGCTCCCCCCCCCCTGAAAAAAAGTATGAAAATGAGTCAATAAATTATCACTAGGATTATACCAATAAAAACTGCAAGCCATTGAAGAAAAAAACAAGGCCTCATACTGATATATCTATGGAGTTAGAATGCAGGAGCACAAAAATGATTTCTTTTTCAGAAAACACATTTTTGTTGTACAAAATCACTAAAAAAGTAAAAAAAGATACATATTTGATATCATCATATTCATACCAACTCCTACCATTGAAACACCACAAAGATACATCAATGAAAAAATAAGAAAGTTATAGCTCTTGGAATGCAACAATAAATATATATATATATATATATATATATATATATATATATATATATATATATATATATATTTCTGTAAATTAGCTTGATACAATATGTACAATACGCCGGACTTTATAGGGGTTGTCCGAAATCTTAAACAATCACCCTGAGAATGCTGAACACAAATTTGGTGCTCTTGCCATTAAGAGGGTGTACTTTGCAAAAATGTTTATGTAGGTGGTTAAAATAACATCCACAATGATGAAAGGTGGCAGCTACATTCCCTTTTGTTATGGCTTTGCAGGCACTATTATTCGTAGCACTTATGTTTGGTTTATGCATTACCTCTTTCTTTAAGGTTGCAGATGCAGAGCGAATCGGGAAGAGTCCACCTCTGGGCGTACAATCTTGGACCGGAAACCGGGATAGTGGCAGTTTGGTGTAAAGTGAGCAGTAAGTGAGACGCAGGCTGTCGATTAAGGAAGAAGCTAACACCTACAGGCCACTGGCGATAATGCCCTAGCTAGCAGTTGGCTTGAGTTCACCACCTCCTGCAAACTGCCAAATACTAGCCAGTAGTAATGAACTGTAAACGCGATACAGTGAGTAAACCCGAAACACGGGTACTTATTGCGGACAAGCTCATTGCTCAATGGAGACACTCTCATTCTTAGAGACGTTCTTGAACCAAACACAGTAAGTGGCCCGTACACCACCTACAAAATACGTATTGAACTATTCTTTTTTGTTATTGAACCGTTTATTAGCAGCAACATGAGTCAGAAGCCCTCCTTCCAGTGTCATAACCGCAATCTCTGGTGGGCCTCTAATTCTTGGTAGAACTTCATCGGCCGAAACTGGACCTTGCATGGCCTGAACTGGGCCATAAAATTCTGATGTTTCTATCCACTTGAATGGATAAAGCTACCATGACACCTATTATTATCCAGGTCCATGTGCAGATGGAGATTTCAGTTCCTGTGCTACTGTCAGCCAATCCTGCATCACCGGTCCAATTACCAGTGATAGTGGCAGCTATCCCTAAAATCGCAACTCGGTACTTAGTGACATTAAAGGGGTTGTCCCGAGAAAGCAAGTGGGGGTAAGCACTTCTGTATGGCCATATTAATGCACTTTGTAATATACATCGTGCATTAAATATGAGCCATACAGAAGTTATTCACTTACCTGCTCCGTTGCTGGCGTCCCCGTCTCCATGGTGCCGTCTAATTTCAGCGTCTAATCTCCCGATTAGACGCGCTTGCGCAGAAGGGTCTTCTCCCTTCTCTTGGGTCTCGGCACGAGCGGAGTTCTGGCTCCGCCCCTTCTACGCATCATCGCGTAGCTCCGCCCCGTCACGTGTGCCGATTCCAGCCAATCAGGAGGCTGGAATCGGCAATGGACCGCACAGAGCCCACGGTGCACCATGGGAGAAGACCCGCGGTGCATCGTGGGTGAAGATCCCGGCGGCCATCTTGCTAAGGTAAGGAAGAAGTCGCCGCAGCGCGGGGATTCGGGTGAGTACTAAACGTTTTTTTTTTAACACATGCATTGGGTTTGTCTCGCGCTGAACGGGGGGCCTATTGAATTAAAAAAAAACCCGTTTCGGCGCGGGACAACCCCTTTAAGGCAGGACGATAAATTTTCAAGCAGGGCATTAGCTGGTATTTTATTAATACACAGTGATGCCCTTTCCAAGATTTTGGCACGTTGAATGAATACAGCAATGTAAGAACTTAAAAACCTTGAAAGAAAACTATAAAATAGTTAAACTTCTTTCCTATATGTTTATACTTGACATTTTTGTTATATTAGACCAGGGATGTGTAAACTTTTCTGCTCCGAGGGCCACATTGTCAAATTGAACCAATCCTAAGGGATACTTAAAGGGGTATTACCTTCTGAAACATTTGTGGCATATCAAAAGTATATGCCATAAATGTCTGGTAGGTGCTGATTTTAGTTCCAGGACTCCAACATATCAGGAGAATGGGGGCCTCTTGTTTCCCAGTTTGCACTCCACAAAGAAAGAGACCAGGCTCTCTGCTGTACTTTATGTGAGTTTCTAAAATAATTGAATGTTTCACTACTTTAGAAAAGTACAATGAAAAGAACCACATCCATGTATGGTCACCTCTTCACCTCATCTACACCTTACTGGAATGCCACACAGGGAGTCAGGAGTCCACTATTTTGCTAACATATGGTGTTTTATAGATGGCCACTCAGTGCACCATTAGAACTTAACCATCCCCGCTCCTGCACTATTCGCCCCTCCTCTCTGACATGAAAAATACATGTGAGCTGACACAAGAAACAGACAAGCAATTCTGTGACCAGATGGTTGGGGTCCACACAGAATGGTATTACAGGACGCATATACCCTGGGGACAGAGGTTTGCACCCGCATTAAACTCAATGAATCACTAGATATAAATCAAATTAGATCTTCCTAGACCATGCTACTAAAGGCCCATTTAGACCCAACGATTCTCGCTCAAAAATCGCTCAAAGCTGTCTTTTGAGCGATAATCGTTGGGTCTAACTGCACAGACACTGTGCAGTTTTCGTTAACGAGTCATTCATCATTGTCTTTCAGCTAGCTGAAGGACAATGATGAGTCTTATCAGGACCACGCACTGAGTTCTCAGCGGGATATCGCTGATACTATTGTTTTAGCTGGTATCTGACTCGGAGAAAACAGCCGGAGTATGAAGAAGACAGCGCTCATGCTGTGTTCTGCATACCCCGCTCGGAGCGCTTAGCTGTATACTCTTCTGCGTACAGTGTGAGCCTTCATTTACACACTTTTGCAAAGTGAACGCTCAAAACGGTCACTCAAACTGCCGTTTGAGCGAATTTTGAGCCATCATCCTGCCGTGTAAATGCATACAACCATTATTGCTCAAAAGATGTCTTTTGAGCGACTTTTGAGCGATAATCGTTGTGTCTAAATGGGCCTTTAGACAGTACTTTCTTTGGCTACTCTTGCAAGTTGAAAGTTCCTCCATAGTGACATTCTTAATTAAATGTGTTGTCTTTGGACTGTGACAGAGCATTAACATTTTGAAACACATCTGTTTGACGGATACCAAGAAAATAAACTGAAATGACTCAATTTTCTTTTTAGGTCTCATTTCATCATCTCTTTCATTATTTTTGCATAAGAAAAGGTCTTGACAAAGTTCAAACCTCTGGAAAGTGAAAACACAGGGTAAGCAATGCTTCAGCATTATTCCTGACATGTTAGTGAGGTCTGGTTTTAGTCAAAGTATGGCCCTGTGCAAAACTAAAATTGGGCCCCCAAATACAGAATTATTCTACTAACAGCACAGTCAATTTGAGAGGCCATTGCTATGGTTATGGAACATGAGGGGCAAAAATCCTAAGTCATACTGAATGCCTAAATCCCCTCCTCCCCCACACAACAATTATTCATATACATATATAATTATCAAAAAATACCACCATGCAAGGTCCAAACAATGCCACCATACCATGGTCACTACCATTACCACTATATACATAGTAACATAGTATGTAAGGCCGAATGAAGACAATGTCCATCTAGTTCAGCCTGTTTATCCTCCTATGCTGTTGATCCAGAGGAAGGCAAAAAACCCCAAGAGGCAGGAGCCAATTAGCCCTTTTGGGGGAAAATTCCTTCCTGGCTCCCTAATGGCAATCAGACTAATCCCTGGATCAACCTCTAATAGTTCTTACCTGCCTGTATACCCGGATTAACAATTAACCTAAGATTTATATCCTGTAATATCCTTCCCCTCTAGAAAGACATCAAGTCCCCTTTTAAACTCATCTATGGATTTTGCCATCACCACATCCTCAGGCAGAGAGTTCCACAGTCTCACTGCTCTTACAGTAAAGAGCCCTTTTCTGTGTTGGCGATGAAAGCTGCTTTCTTCTAGACGCAGCGGATGCCCTCTTGTTACAGTTGCAGTCCTGGGTATAAACAGATCATGGGAGAGATCCTTGTATTGTCCCCTCATGTATATAAACATAGTTATTTGATCACCTCTTAGCCATCTTTTTTCCAATTTTGATAGCCTCTCTGGGTATTCCAGTCCCTTCATTCCATGTATTAGTTTAGTTGCTCTTCTTTGAACCCCCTCCAGCACTGTAACATTTTTCCTGAGCACCGGTGACCAGAACTGTACACAGTATTCTATGTGGGACCTAACAAGTGCCTTATATAGTGGTAGAATAATGTTCTCGTCCTTTACCCTATACCTCTTTTAATGCACCCCAAGACTCTATTAGCTTTTGCAGCAGCTGACTGGCATTGGTTGCTTCAGTTAGGTCTATAATCCACTAGTACCCCTAGGTCTTTTTCCATATCACTTTTCCCTAGCAGTACCCCTTTTAGTGTATATTGGTGACAACCTTTTCTCCTGCCTATGTGCATAACCTTACATTTATCAACATTGAACTTCATTTGCCATTTTTCTGCCCAAGCCCCCAGCTTATCTTGGTATGTTTGTAGATGTACATTGTCCTCCGTTGCATTGATTATATTGTATAATTTTGTGTCATCTCCAAATATCAATATTTTACTGTGCAGCCCCTTTATCAGGTCGTTAATAAATATATTGAACAGAATGGGGCCTAGTACTGAGCCTTGTGGCACCCCACTAGCGACGGTGGCCCAAGCAGAGTATGAACCATTTATTACCACCCTCTGCTTTCTATCTCTGAGCCAATTCTTTACCCATATACACACGTTTTCACCAAATCCGAGCTGTCTCATTTTATATATCAGCCTATTATGCGGCATGGTGTCAAATGCTTTAGAGAAGTCCAGATATACGAGATCAATAGACTCTCCCAGGTCCAGCCTAGAGCTTACTTCATCATAGAAGCTGATCAGATTGGTTTGACATGATCGACCCCTCATGAACCCGTGCTGGTGAGGAGTTATTCCTCGATGGCATTTCTCAGAAACCCCTCGAATATTTTTCCAGTTACTGAAGTGGGACTTACCGGCCTGTAGTTACCAGGCTCACTTTTGGACCCTTTCCGGTAAATTGGAACCACATTGGCAATGCGCCAATCCAATGGTACAACTCCGGTCTTGATAGTATCCATAAATATTAGATATAGCAGCCTAGCTATCACATCACTTAGTTCCTCTAGTACCCTTGGGTGTATTCCATCTGGGCCTGGCGATTTATCGATTTTAAAGTTCTTTAACCGGCTTTGCACTTCCTCCTGCATTAGGTATGAGATATTTTTTGAGGGGGTTTATTTTATTCCCCTGCATATCATGTGGCATTTCTTTTTCGTTCGTGAATACGCGTGAAAAGAAACTATTTAATAGGTTTGCCTTCCCTCCATCATCTTCAATGATTTCTCCTGCATTATTTGTTAAAGGGCCAGTGTTCTCGGTGCAAATCCTTTTGCTGTTAATATAGTTGAAAAATAGTTTCGGGTTGTTTTTGCTCTCTTTGGCGATTAGTCTTTCTGCCTCCTCCTTAGCAATTTTGATCTTATCTTTGCATATTTTGTTTTTTTCCCTGTACGATTTTAGTGCTTCTTTGCTGCCTTCTTGCTTTAGTAGTTTGAACACTTTCTTTTTTTTGTTTATTGCCCCCCTTACCGTCTTGTCGAGCCACATTGGTTTCCTTTTACTTGAAGTTCTTTTATTTTTAAAAGGAATGAACTGCTCACATGAGGTGATTAGGATCCTTTTAAACTTTTCCCATATAGTGAGTAATATTATCAGACCCTAAGAGGTCAGAAGAGAAGGAAAAGCAGCTTGATGGACTGAAATGAAAGTTTAACCTGCATTGTTTATTTTATTTTTTTAAAATTATATATACATCTATATGTAATATGCAATAGTTAAGGCACTTTGATGAAATGTGTTGAGTTTTCTGGCTAACCATTGTGGCACCTAGGTGCTTTTCATTCTGCTACTGAAAAACTTGCTTTACAAATACCAATATTCCCCTCATGCAGTTACCATATAGTGGATGCCAGCTTTGCTCTGCTAACCGTATATGTGATTACATTACCATTAAATCCAATGATCACAAGTGATATCCTTTCTGACTGGAGCAGTTTACATTTCTTTTTCTTCTCTATCCAGACAGATTACCTTGATGATGTTACATCCATGTAGGCCATGGAGAAAACAACCTACATAGACGCAAACCAGTTATGGCTGAGTCATTCTGACACGTTCACCCTGAGTGCAGGATGCACCATGCTGACACAACGCCCAGGACAAAGGCAAAGTCGTATTCACAAAGGGAGAGGGAACGTGCATACATGACAATACAAACACCAGATAAGAACAACAATCTGTACTGTGAAACTACGACAAATAAATTGAATGTGCGTACAAACCACCAACAATGACTGGCAAACGCCAAAACACTTATCCATAATACCAACACACATAAGCAGATGGAACAGCTAATAAATACAAGGTATTAGTTAATGCTTTGGCCAAAGTACGAAAGCTCACAAACCCACCACTTGTCTCCTCAGTCCCTACTCTAACAAGCGGGGTGATCATCCCAATAGGGACAGAACCATGCTGGAACCTAGGGGCCTGGCTCTCCAAGATGGTAAGAGACAGGACACTGTTCACATGCACAAACAAACAAGGGATATATACGCTGTACACACCAAGTGTCTGGTCACCTACACAAACACTGAACACGTTGCTGTTCCCACCAAGAAACAGGGAATCCCACCCAGAACCTTATGAATGCTACGCTTACCAAAGCAGAACATGCACAACTCCAAACACCAGGGTTCTGAGAAGGAATGAAGAAAAATGGATAAATGACTAGCACCCTCAAGTAAGAGGGGCTGGTATTTATATGCAGCAGGCTGGTGGTGAATGGCTGGCTAGAGAACTTCACACCCAGCCAGCTCAATCAACCACACATGCAGCAGTGTGTTACTGGACACCCACAGAACAGGTCCCTGGAGTACAAACGTGACAGATGACTTCTCCCAGTCATGACATTTCTCTGCAGAATTTGACACACAGATATCTCTGGCTCCTGGCTTTCACTGCACCCTCCATACATTATCCACACATCTACACAATCTCCCCATCCGTACTGTCCGAGATAGTAAAAATGCCACCTGTGGTGTCACACACAGAAAAAATACACTCCTTTGTGTGACTATTGTAAGCCCCATAAACTAAATGCCGCTTTTAATGCCCCTCACAAGGTAAGTGTGCCCCTTTTTTTTGCTACCACTCAATAATAACACCTTTTTATGCCTTCATTCAGAAATTACATTCCCTTTATGCCCCAACTCAGCAACAATGCCCCCTTTTATGCTCCCACTGAATGCCCTCTTTATGATCTCATTGTTTAATAATGCACCCTTTATGCCCCTACTCTTTAATAATAGCTGTCCCTTTTATGCCCCGACTCTTTAATAATGCCCCCAGTCTTTAATAATACTCCTGCTATGCCCTCAGTCTTTAAAGGAGTATTCCGGGACTTTAAAAAAAAATTTTTTCTCTAATTGACCAACAATTCATTACTAGATGATTGGCGGGGACAAGCTGATTCTTGGGGCCGCAGTCATTGTAGTCATTGTAAGAAGCAGAAAGCACTGACCATAAGGTAGTAGCCTATTTTGGTACTGCAGAACAGCTCCCGTTGTGCTAACTTTATTTTGTGGTTCAGTACAATTATAATACCAAATGTATATAGTTTTTGTTGCACTACCTTCAAAAAATAAAACATCTTTAAAAAAACTTATTTTCTGTCATCTACTGACTTCCATAACTTTTCTGTTTTTACATTGATGCACCTGTGTGTAGGCTTGTGGGATGATCTATGGTTTCTATCACTACCATTTTGGGATTTATATGACTTTTTGATCACTTTTTATTGATTTTCTTCTTGGAGATGGAGTGAGCAAAGAAGCACAATTCTGGCATTGTGTATTTTTCCTCATGCAATATAAATAATGCATTATTTTAATTGATTGGACTTTTATGGACGCAGTGATACCAAATAGGTTTTCGTTTTGCTTTAATTTATTATTAAAAATATGGGAAGGGTCTTTTTTAAACTTTTAATATTTGTGCTCTGTATTTATTAACATTATTTCCACTCATTTTGCATTATTTATTTTAGTTTCCTAAGGGACTTGAACTTGAGTTTATTCGATCACTTATACTGTATACTGCAATACTACAGTATTGCATCATACTGTATTCTGGTGGGCATTCTATTAAGACATGCTACAGGCATGTTTTAATAGACAAACATTCATGGCAGTCCTGCGGGCCATGCAATGATACCCAAGCTGCCATGACACTCAAGCAGCACACACTGATCTCATTGCATGGGGGAGTGGGGCATTTGGGACATTTCAATCTTTATTGGACATTAAAATGCAATTGTCAGAATTGTCACAAGCAACAATCGTGAGCAGTGAGGATGTCCTGTACCTGCAGTTGGGCCGGCCGATAGAAATAGTGATCTTGAGAACCAATTAAGTAGCTGAGAACAGCTTCCAATGCCTTGGACCTGCCCTGGACTGCTGTGTGGCTGGATCAGCCAAGAGGAAAAGCCTTGTGACCAGAGAAGGTCTGGGAATTCTGAGATTGGTTGCACACTAATTAAGCATCATACTTGTACTGAGGGCAAGTGATTTTTGTGACCAAAATCTAAGACCCTGCCAGCTTGCTAGGCCCTGCAACCCATCTATTACCTACTCTGTGGACATTATGTAGACCGCAAACACTGTACTGTGTATACTAGAGACTTGTTATTTTTCTGTGTTTCTTCTGGTAACTTACAGATTTCAATGCAGAATTGCCTGCAGAATTAAGCCATTTTCATTCTGCATCACATTCACATGGAGCTGGGTTTTGGTGTGGAAGTTACTACAGCTTGTGGTGCGGAATGCAGAACAATTCCACCTGTGTGAAAGGCTCCTTTGGGAGTGCTCTCAAAGGATTTTTCATTCTGCCATTTCCTCAGGTGCTTACATTACAGGTGCCGAAACTAGCATTGTGACAAGTCCCGAAACGGAAACATTAATTGTGATTAGTGAAATAGACACGATTCTGGTGTTCATCTGACAATCGTTGTGTTCATTACCATCATATTTGAAGTATAGAATAACGTAGTTCTATACTCCAAATAAAACAAACACAACCCTTGTCAGATGGACATGAAAGTCCATTAATGTTTACATTCAAGGGTCCCATCACAATGCTGGCTTCAGCAGCTGTAATGGAACCCCCATACAGAATCCCACAGAATAGTGGAGAACACTCTGGGAATACTCCCTTACTATGTAGGGGCTCTGAGAGGTTTATCAGGGGTAGTTGTAGGTTGCGCAGTGTTTGTAGAGTCAAGTTGTGGCTGGAAGACGTCTTCTTGGCAGTCTGTAAGAAAAGAATATTAATTAAGGGGCATTATAATTAATTTAGGGATATTATAATTGATTGCTAGGGATGCTGTGCATTATAATTAATTTCAAGGGGCATAGTGTTTTATTCATTTTTGGGCATAGATTTATTAATTTATTGATTTATTCATTTCTGGGACAGTAGGGGCCTTTTTGGCAGCATAATATATAGTAGATCATTAAACGTTCATGGAGGCATATTATAACACATTTCAAGGGCATTGTTGCGGCGTGCCAGTCACGATCAGGAATTCAAACAAGGTCCCAGAGGCATTCAGCAACACCCAAGGCACAGTCACATGAACCAGGCTGATGTAGAGACGCCACCCTGGTTCCCCATCCTGTTTGTGCCTGGCATACTGCAACAGGTACAGTGTAAATTATTTTAGGGGGCAGACTGTATTAGAATTTATTTCTAGGAGCACTGTTTGTTATAATTTCAGGGCGCACTGTGTACTGTAATTTATTTCTGGAGCACAGTGAGTAGTACTAGTTTCAGGTGAGACAGAGTATGGCACTATTATTTTCAGAGGAGCCAAAGGTGTCATGGCCACAAACTCCAATAATTCGCTGGAGAAGTCATAAAGGTCTGGAGCAGATGGAGTAGAAAAGGAACAAGTCCAGAGGACACCACCTGTGAGTCACTCAGTATCATTGTATAATATATCTGTGATTGGGACACAACAGTATTATGTTCACAAGTAAGGTCTGCAGCATTCTAGCTTGTGAAACTACAACTCTTAGCATATTCTTACTGTGGGTCAGGTCATACTGAGAAGTGTAGTTTCTCACGGCCTCATAAGGGGAGAAAACAATGTTCGTCTTAATCTGCCCTGAAAATGCCTATTACCTGTATATTTTGACCCTTGCGTACATAAATATGCAGTGTATTCATGCACGCAAAAAATAAGCAGTAGGACTCATTGTTTTGATCTGCAAATGCGCAGTGTATAGGGAGAACGCTGTTGCGCTGAATGCAGCAGGTGAGGAGAGGCCAGCAAGGCCTGCCTTCATTACTTGGAGCTCAGCTCTGTGATAAACCTCAAAGTGTAAGTATCCTGGAACACCACAGCATTTCAGAATAAACACCGAGGGTGGCAACAGGCTTCTCTGTCCCGGGTTCATGTTGCCTGTCGTTCGGCAGCATGAACCTGATGGCAGAATCCCTTTCAGTAAGGCCATGCAAATCTCCCACAATGTCTCCCAGTCTGAAAAATTTTTGTGAGTTCACACAGTGGCATTATTATGGAATGCAGACTGAAATTCTGCATAAAGTACAGTATAATGTAAAGTGTATAGGGTTTTAACATTTACTCACAGCAGAAGAAATTGGCAGCAGAAAATAGTATGCTGAGGATTTTCAAATCCTCATCGTGCTCTGTTGTGGAAAAGCAAGAAATTTTCATTATGGATTTAACGTATTGCAATGCAATGAGTGAAATCCTCATAAAAATTGGCACCAAAATCTGCAACAAAGTTATGTGCAGAGTTTGGTGCAGGAAACGTCTGCTACGTGCAACAATAGTAAATCTGAAAATTAAATTAATAGCCAAAATAGTAAAGTAGTTGCAAATTACCTCCCTTACACACAAGTGAATTATAGAAATAGAAGAAATAAAGTTACACGGATGTTAGAACATGCAGATAGAGATCAGACAAATTGTGATCATGATACATACAGTACAGTAGTTTGAGGTTTTATTACTTTTAATACCTAAGTGTGAAGTGTATGTCTGATCAAAGCTCCACAGAACTTTCAAACAGAATTAGTTGGCAAGAAATACTTTCATTTAAACCACAGAGGCACATACCTCTGTCTTTGTGCATACATTTCTCTCTCCGACCTCCCCATGGACTGTGACTTTATATTATGGCCTCTGTAAGGGTTCGTTCACTCAGCATTTCCCCTAAGCTATGGCTTTCAAACGAGGAAAATGACAAAAACAGATGGAAGCCTCTGACTTCTTGTATGACTGTTAGGCTACATACACACAAGGTAACATAGTAACATAGTATATTAGGCGGAACGAAGACTAATGTCTATCTAGTTCAGGCTGCTTCAACCCCCCCCCCCCCCTCCCCTTGTTGGTCCAGAGGAAGGCAAAAAAAAGTTTCAAGCAGCAATTTAGCTCATTTGGAGGAAATAAATTTCTTCCTGACTCCATAATGGCAGCCAGAGTAATTCCTGGGTCAACATTTGAGATCATCAACCCTGCTGGTCACTAATTGTCTATATCCTGTAATATCATAGCATTCTAGAAAGACATCTAATCTCCTTATAAGTTCCTCTATGGATTTTGCCATCACCACGTCCTCAGGCAGAGAGTTCCACAGTCTTACTGCTCTTACAGTAAAGAATTCCCTTCTATGTTGGTGATGAAACCTGCTTTCTTCTAGACGTAACGGATGCCCTCTTATTACCGTCACAGTTCTGGGTAGAAACAGATCAAGGGAGAGATCCTTGTATTGTCCCCTAATGTATTTATACATAGTTATTTGATCGCCCCTTAGTGGTCTTTTTTTCAGGGTGAATAATCCCAATTTTGTTAGCCTCTTCGGGTATTTCAGTCCTCTGATTTCGTTTATTAATTTAGTTGCCCTTCTTTGAACCCCCTCAAGCACTGTAACATCTTTCCTGAGCACCGGTGTCCAGAACTGTACGCAGTATTCCATGTGGGGCCTGACAAGTGCCTTATATAGTGGGAGGATAATGTTCTCGTCCCTTGCTCCTATATCTCTTTTAATACACCCCAAGGCTATATTAGCTTTTGCAACAACTGACTGGCATTGACTGATCCAGTTTAGTCTACAATCCACTAGTACCCCCAGGTCTTTTTCCATATCACTTTTCCCTAGCAGTGCCTCATCTAGTGTATATTGGTGACATCCATTTCTCCTGCCCATGTGCAGAACCTTACATTTATCAACATTGAACTTCATTTGCCATTTTTCTACCTAAGCCCCCAGCTTATCTAGGGTGATACATTCCCTTTAATGAGGACTTGTAGCTTACCAAAAATGCTCGGTTATGAACTGGTAAAGGATACCTGTCCAGGACTGCCACAAGCTGGTTTGCAGCCTGCTCAGAGACTGTACTACCGTGGGTAGTCTGGACATCGGCCAAAGGAAGATTAACTCGCCTCTTCTTCTTCTTCCTTTTACTTTTGTGTGCATGTCTTTCAATAAAGCTTTGGGCCTGTGATTCCCTCTCCCCTTCTTCCTATTCACCACCCCCTATTTTTTGCTGTTGCTTTTTGATTGTTATGTCAAGTGTGTAATGTATAGCATAGGGTTCATGCCTGTACTGTATATTATGTGCTGGTGCTATGAAAGCATGTAAGTGAAATATCCACAATGTCTTCACAAGTAACAAACAAAAATAGGAGAGGAGATGGTAAAGATCTTCACTACAGACCAAGAAGTAAAAATTTCTGTCTATTAATTTGGGTCAAATAAATGTTTTTTGGAGCATATAACTCCTTCCTCCGTCCACAGGCATCATTGAGGAAGCAGCTATATTCTCTGAAACGCGTCTCATAAATAGACAGAAACTTACATCTTGGACCGTGATGAAGAAGATCTTTGTCATCTCTAATTGGGGAGCACATTACTATTTTTGCTGGTTACTTGTGAAGTCATGTCCAGCCCATCCACATTGGACGCAGCATACCCTGGAGTGTTTGATGTGCTGCATAAGGTGAGCAGAACCAGTTTATCCCATATATTGGATTACTAGTTAAGGAAGTGCTGTGCCTTTTTTGCTTTCCAGGAATCTCCACAATGTGTCTCTGCACTATATGTATCTTTTTGACAGCTGATTGTAAATAAAGCTATTGTCAATCAATGAGATACAATGCTGACAGTTTTCCTCCTGGACGCTATTCTTCATACTTTTTCTCAGAAAGCATCGCCCTAAATACTCAATACCACCTGGATCTACACAAAATAAAAATTTAGAACCATTAAACCTCCTGGATTGGAAAATCTGCTGAAAAGTGTCTAGCCCTTAAATAGAAAAATGTACAGTATCAAAGTGTGAATAGTTTATTTGCCATTGACTTAAGAAGAAAGTGGTACAGTGTGGCCATTTGTAGCTTTGTAGTTTTATATAGGATGTAATTAATAACTGTTACTGGAAATTCCTATTTTACAAGCCATTACAAAATAAGGTAAATCCTGTAAGTAGACTAACCAGGCTAGCCAGAAGCCGAAGGACAAGTGAGAGTGAAAGTCCATCACTTTCCTGTTACATTTATGATCATGACTATTCTCTGGCTCTTAGTCATAACATTATGAAACTGGAGACTCTGATGACATCACATCAATCGGCTTAAGCATCAAAAGCGGTAAAGTTAAATAGGTTTGCCATGACAGCCACGTTACTAAGATTTCCCGTGACTTATATTGCAAGTGAAAATGTGTCATACAATTATGAATAAGTATTTTTGTCATGTCTGTCTCCTATGGGCAATTACATCTTGAATTCTATTATGATTTTGTGAAATATTATACAAATCTACTGCTGTGGTTTAAAGGGGTCTACATGACTTGAAGAGTGTTACTCAATATGGACCTTTGTGGTCTTCACACTTTGTAATACAAACGTGAAATGTTGCTGCAGAGAGTGACTCCAAGGGACAAAGGGTGAAAAGGAAGTGGTGACTATACACAGCTGTCTCTGCTCACAACTATTCACACAAATGTAAGCTACCCTATCTTAAAGGGGTTTCTGCTAATTACATACATTGGTGGCAGTGGGGGATGAGGCACGCATAAAATAGGAACACTGATACTCACTTCCTCGCTGCATGCTGCTCCCACACGGCCAGCTCCGGTACTCCGGTCATCTATTTACAATGGCTGCAGCGATGCAATGAGTTGTTTATCCATGTGACTTCTGCAGCCATTAGAAGGCCAGACAGGGACATTATCAGTGGTGTCCTGTAAACCTTACCAGGGCTTCTACTTCAGAAGCACACATGACAGGTTTACAGGACATCACCAGACCTTCTGGCTGGGTCATGTCACCTGTCAGATACCATGGCAGACCAGCACCATGGTGAGTATATTTACTTTATATAGTTTTGGGCATGGGGGGCCTAAAACTATACAGAAGAATAAACTTGGAAAACCCCTTTAATCCTTGAGTGGGAACATGACTTCATAAACAGCACTCGTTTATTTCCCTACCCTAATTTCTTAGTGAGGCAGAAGAAAAGAACAGGGCACAGCAACCTTTTAGGTTGAAACTTGAGGTAAGAGTAGAGTATACCTGTATCTTAACTGAACTGAAATCAGCTGTCGATCAAAGGTTCATAGTGGCAAAATGGAACAAAGAGTTATTACAAAGTGTGAACACTTAAAGGGGTTGTCCCGCGCCGAAACGGGTTTTTGTTTTTTTAACCCCCCCCCCGTTCGGCGCGAGACAACCCCGATGCAGGGGTTAAAAAAACAAACCGCTCAGCGCTTACCTGAATCCCGGTGGTCCGGCGTCTTCATACTTACGTGCTGAAGATGGCCGCCGGGGTCTGCTCCCTCCGTGGACCGCAGCTCCTCTGTGCGGTCCATTGCCGATTCCAGCCTCCTGATTGGCTGGAATCGGCATGTGACGGGGCGGAGCTACACGGAGCTGGCATTCTGCACGAGCGGCTCCATTGAAGAGAGCAGAAGACCCGGACTGCGCAAGCGCGGCTAATTTGGCCATCGGAGGGCGAAAATTAGTCGGCTCCATGGGAACGAGGACGCCAGCAACGGAGCAGGTAAGTATAAAACTTTTTATAACTTCTGTATGGCTCATAATTAATGCACAATGTACATTACAAAGTGCATTAATATGGCCATACAGAAGTGTATAGACCCACTTGCTGCCGCGGGACAACCCCTTTAAGACATAAAGTTAACTTTTCCTAGAAGGAGCCTCCTTAAAAGGTATGCAAAATAAGAAGCAGTAGAAATTATTTGAATACCTGTGAAGATGACTGTTACATTGCTCCTTATAAGGGTGACTACCCACTACAGTTTGTTTTCACTGCGAAATTCGCAGCGTTTTTTTTTCTGCAGGGGTCTATGGGACTTGTAATGTCAAAATCGCGATCACGCAAAATCGCAATTTCGCGGTAAATTGCGATTTTGCACGATTATCATTTTAACATTACAAGTCCCATAGACCCCTGCAGAAAAAAAAACACTGCGAATTTCGCAGTGAAAAAAAACAGTAGTCACCCTTAGGCCTCAGTCACACGGGCGCATCGGCATCCGTACAGCGACGCCGATGCGCCCGTGTGACTGCAGGAAGGAGACGGATGTACCTGCAGACGGCCGTCTCTCTGCAGCGACGGAGGAAAGAACACATGACCGGCAATGAAGCCGGTCACATGTTCTTTCCTCCGGCTGTGCAGAGAGACGGCCGTCTTAAGGTACGTCCGTCTCCTTCATGCAGTCACACGGGCGCATCGGCGTCGCTGTACGGATGCCGATGCGCCCGTGTGACTGAAGCCTCAGAGAGACAGTTGTGACTCTGTCAGTTGGATCCAACAAGTGTCTAGAGGGAGATAGAATAGAAGTTCTAGTGGAGCCTGTGGGCTGAAATGGGCTTAAACCCCTTAGTGGCTCAGACTCTGGTGACTGTCTGACATGGACAGATCTGTTCCAATTCTTTTAAACATGGAACAATAAAAATTTCTTGCTTTTACTGCACCTTTGATGCTGCCATCTTGGTGCTAAATTGTCTGGCATGGTCAGGTCATGCTGCACCAGGGAACTAAGATGGCCCGAATATATGTGATCCAAGGTAAAATACTTAAAGACATATCCCTGGACTTTTTGAAAAATGAAGTTTGCACCATAGCTGTTACTGCATACGACCCTGCAGAACTGACAACCCAGGTAATCCTAAAACAAATGGAAGCCAACCTAATATCCTTCACGTCATACCAAGTGAAGAACCTTGGAGAATTGCTATGGCAAAACCAGTTTATGTTTGCTTAGCACACAAATCAAGAGGAATACCAACAGATCCCACAGAAGTTGTATCAAGAAGTCAAAAACTTACTGGCCGAGCAGCTGAACACTGAACTAATATGAAAGAGTCAAAGGCCATGGGCAGCCCCTATTGTGGCCAAATCGAGGGGCGACTACTCCCTACTGATTCTCCTAAGGACCTCTCTGCAGCATTCGACACTGTCGACCACAAACTCCTCCTCAGTATGCTTTGCTCCATTGGACTAAAGGATACTGCCCTCTCCTGGTTCTCCTCCTACCTATCCGACCGCTCCTTTAGTGTCTGCCTTGCTAACTCTACCTCCTCTCCTCTTCCCCTTGCTGATGGGGTCCCCCAGGGCCTCTTCTCCATCTACACAGCCCCTATTGGACAGACCATCAGGAGATTTGGTTTTCAGTATCATCTCTATGCTGATGATACCCAGCTATACACCTCCCAGGACATCACAGCAACATTCCTCCAGAACACCACCAACTGTCTGTCTGCTGTCTCTAACATTATGTCCTCTCTCTACATAAAACTGAACCTCTCAAAAATTGACGTTCTCCTGTTTCTGCCCTCTACTAACCAACCTCATCCTGATATCTCCATCTCAGTGTGTGGCACCACCATAACGCCCAGACAGCACACCCACTACCTTGGGGTCATATTCGACTCCGATCTCTCCTTCACCCCCAACATCCAATCTCCTGCTCAAGCATGTCAGCTGCACCTTAAGAACATCACTAGAATACGCCCGTTTCTCACCGTGGACACACTAAAAATGCTCATTGTTGCCTTCATCCACTCTCGGCTCGATTATTGCTCGCTGCTGATCGGCCTCCCCTGCACCAGACACTACCCCCTCCAATCCATCCTGAATGCAGCTGCCAGGCTCATCTTTCTGTCCAGCCGCTACTCGGATGCCTCTGCCCTGTGCCAGTCACTGCACTGGCTGCCCGTCAAATACAGAATACAATTTAAACTCACTACCCTCATCCACAAAGTGCTCCGCAGCATCGCCCCGCCCTACATTGCTTCCCCTATCTCAATTCACCACCCAGCCTGCGCCCTCCACTATGCTAACAAAATCAGACTTAGTGCCCCTCTAATTCGAACCTCTCATTCCCGCCTCCAAGACTTCTCCAGAGCAGCGCCTGTCCTCTGGAACGCACTACCAAAAAATATCTGGGCAATCCCTGTCACACTAAACATCAGACATGCTCTAAAAATGCACCTCTTCAGGGAGGCATAACATATCCCCTAAACCAAACCCCTCTGAACTCCACCTGATAATATGCTCAGTACCAACTGCAGCTCCTGCTAGCCATAATTAACCGGCATCTGCAGTCATACCGACTCCGCCACTATACAGCCTGACCATTGTCAGTGTGTATAGCATCACTCACTCTCCACCTTGCCATACCATGCACATCTCCAGCCCTTTACCATCTGTATCACCCCATTACTTGTAGTATATAAGCTCGTTGGAATAGGACCCTCACCCCTATTGTTTCCATCAATTGATTACTTCGTGTAACCGTGGTCTTGTTTTATTTCCCCTGTATTGTAAACGCTGCGGAATATGTTGGTGCTATATAAAGAAAAATTATTAAAGATTGTTATTCTTGGTCAAAAAGGACAGTTTTTTTGGGTTTTCCATGGATTACTGGACGTTAAATGCATATACCATCCATGACTTCTACCCATTACCATGATTAGCAGATACACATGGCAGAGAAAGACAAATAAAAAACATTTATTTTGCCAGTGGGTCTCTTTGAGTTTAACAGGATGCCGTTTGGGCTGACCAATGCTCCCAGGACCTTTCAGCGAGTCATGGAGAATTGCCTTCGTGACTTAAACTTTGAATCAACACATATCTAGACAACATTGTTGTGTACTCTGCCATATTTGAACAATATTTACAGCATCTAGACCAAGTGTTTGAACATCTGAGAAGCCATGGATTAAAGAAAAGGCTAAATAAATGCTGTCTGTTTAAGATGGAGGTTTAGAATTTTGGACACACTGTTTCACGTGAGGGGGTTCAGCTTACCAAAAATAAAGTCATGGAAATGCAACAGTGACCCTCTCCCAAGACCCTGGAGGAGTTAAGAGCCTTTCTTGGATTATAGGGTTATTATAGATGTTTCACCAAGAACCTTGCCAAAATAGCGACTATCCTGCAGGAGTTGCTAAGGGGGATGTCTGGTGGCCCAAAGAATCTTCTCATGCAGTTGGCATAAAGACAGGAGAAGGCCTTCCAAACATTAAAAGAATCACTCACATCTGCTCCCATCCTCCCACATGCCAATGTCGACAAGCTGTTTTTTTATACACTGATGTGTATGAAGAGTGCGTGGTTGTTTTTGCCGGCTGTTCCCTGTGGGATTCAGAGTGCAACCCCTCGGCTGGTCATGCCAGGACGTCAATGAACTGCACCAAGGCCAAATAAAAAATATAGAGAGTCACAATGTTGTAAGGGGCTACCCTAAAAGGTTAGATTGTTGTCTTGGTGATAGACTATGACTTGTGCTAAAAATTGTGTCAAAATTGCCATGTGCACTACATTTGCACCAAATACTGAGCATGCTCTGTGAGGACTTTCAAGATAGATGAGTCAGGACTATAAAAGGATTAATTGCTGCACTATGGCAGAAAAGAGCAGTGGGACTGAGAGTTAAAGCTGAGAGTGTGGCTGGGACAGGAATTTCTAGTGACGCGACATACCGCAAAGGAAATTGGTGGCTATGTAGTAAAATACACAACTTGGTAGCGATAGAGCGATTGTGAGCCTCTAGCATGCAGCATGAGTGATATAGAGGATCTGAGACTTGATGCTGCATAGGCCAAAAGTGAGAACTTCCACCGCAAGAGGACCTGGGATCTGCCATACTACAGGAGACCGATTGGCAAAGAAAGCCTAGACAGCATCAATGACACCTGCAAACTGTGGTTAGGGAACACTTCGGACTCCGTATTAGCCTGAGTTCATCAAAGTTACTACTCCCATGCTACATGCTGTAAGTGAGGCCAACCTTAAATTGACTGTAGGTGTGCGCACCATTAGAGATACAGACAAATAATTAACAGGACTGTTGTTTAGTATTTGAATTGTTCAAATACTTGAGTTTACGAACTGTGACAGCGTCTCAATACTTGGTTTCTCTTACTGAGAACAATCACACCCGGGTCTCAATAGTGGCTTATTGTTTGAGGATTGAAATGCTGCACTTAAAGTGGGCTATATTATTAGTAGTAAAAGCATTAACCCTTAAAAGAACAACTGCGTGATTCGATTTCTGTTTATATGCCACAGGCAAAAGTCGACATTGTCTCTCCAGCTATTATGACACATAGTGTATAATATGTTACTATATTCCTGTAATGTATAAAATACTAATAATTCCAAATTTTAGCAAGTGCTAGTCAGCTTTAGTTAAATACACAGAGCTAATTGCTTTCTTTTTATTCCATATGACCTATTTTTACTTTCTAAAATTTATACTGTGTTTTTGTAACTCCTTCATCTGCATCATATCCTGAACTTGCATTGCGAATCAACCACCTGTGATAATGTTACTACATGGGTGCATGAACACCATCATAGCCACTAGACTATCAGACAATTGGTAAATCAATGGTTGTGGATAAAAACACATCCTGTCAAGACCCCTGTAACAGCCGGGTGCTCCAAGCAGAGAACAGCTGGATGCAGAAAACAAGCGGCCCCACTTGTCTTCTGCATACCCCGCTCAGAACGCAAAGGGATCGCTTAAACTGCCGTTTGAGCGATAACCTTGCCCTAAATGCACACATTGATTATCGCTCAAAAGTCACTCAAAAGACATCTTTTGAGTGATAATTGTTGTGTCTAAACCAGGCCTAATTGGTGTGATAGTCAGATTGCTTTTTCTTATATTTAGGGATTCTATTGAGACCGGGGATGTGCCACTGGATTGGCGTATTGTCAATGTGGTTCCAATATACCAAAAGGGGCCTAAAAGAGGGCCTAGTAACTACAGGCCGGTAAGTCTCACTTCAATAATTGGAAACATTTTTGAGGGGTTTCTGAGAGATGCCATCCTGGAATACCTCAAGGAAAACAATGGTATAACTCCTCATCAACATAGGTTTATGAGGGGTTAATCATGTTAGACTAATTTGATCAGCTTGCACTGTGGCCCTTGCCGTTGGTTGTCCTCCTTGGGCCCCCTGTGGCTGGGTGCTCTGACTTGCTGCGACCGCAGGCCGTTGTACCATCACCGCCTCTCGCAATGTCGCAATTTGTTCCATTAGCAGGCGATTAGTCTCTTGCTGCACCTGTCTTGCCTCTGCATGGGCGTTTTGTTGCTGTAGACTAACCTGCACCAGCTGTCAGACCAGGTCCTCCATGGCAGCAGTCTTCTTAGATAGGGCACCAGCGGCTTTTACCCAGGACATACAGTGTTAGCCACAGGTGTCAATTCTTTGCGTGTCTCTTTAAGACTGCGTATTCCAATGCCCGCATCCTCCACCATATGTGGGAAGACAGCTCAGTAGAGTGCGGGTTTTGCAGCAGTCAGAGATGGAGACAAGTATTTAAAGTCCAAGTGCAGGCGTGGCCTGCGTTTATTTCAGTCCAGAAAATCAAAACAAATCCAGCCTTAGCTTCAGGCAAGAAAACAATAGTCCAGCATTAGGATAATAGGCAGTCCCTACCTGACCAGGTCAAGCTTAGCAGGTGCACCACACAGCAGGGCTTTTACCTCCAGCAGGTATATCAGGCTGCCTGGGTCCAGCAGCCATCCAGTCTCTCCTGTGTCAGTGCACGCTGCTATTTATATGCAACACTTCCTGGCCCACCCTCAGCACCTGTGCTGCTTAACCTTGCACTTAACCTGGAGTGGAGGAAGTGTAATGGATGGCCCTACTACCAACCTGCCATCCATTCCGAAAATCCATGCCCAAAGACTTTTAAAGAATCCATCTCCAGCAACTACTTGCGGGAGATTACATTGCCCTCCTGGACTTTCAGGTCTCTAACAGTGGGACATGGACTTCCTCCAGCCCCACTAGGCATAATAACGGAACTTAGGGGTGACGTAGCGACCATCCACTATCACGCCCCTCAGTACCTCACACATTTGACACCATGCCGCATAATATGTTGATATATAAAATGAAACGGCTTGGTCTAGGCAAAAACGTGTGTAGCTGGGTAAAGAACTGGCTCGGAAATAAAATGCAGATGCAGAGATTATTCTAACTGCCATTATGGAGTCAGGAAGGATGTTTTTCCCCCAAATGGGCTAAATTGGCTTCTGCCTCATTGGGTTTTTTTTGCCTTCCTCTTGATCAACAAGTGGCGGCGGTGGTGGAAACACATTGAACTAGATGGACATTGTCTTCTTCCAGCCTAACATACTATGTTACAATGTATATTGTGTAGTGCATCCATGCCTTCCTATTCAAGTATGCTGTTATTCTGTTAAGTATGCTGTTAAAGTAACATAGTAACATTGTATGTAAGGCCATAAAAAACATGTCCACCATGGCCTGTTATCCTGAAATGTTAATTCAGAGGAATGCAGAAAACCCCAATGAGGTCAAAGCCCATTTTCCTAATTTTAAGGGAAAAAAATTCCTTCCGGACTCCAAATCTGGCAATCTGAATAAATCCCTGGATCAACAACTCTTCTGAAGTAATCTTATCTTTGAAGTACAGTATGAACATGTCTGACATAGGATTGGCAATCAAGAGATAAAAAATGAAATAACATCCAAATATATAATGACATATTGACAATAACATCTTTACAAATGTAATTAACAAAATCTTGAAAAACTACAGGAACATTACTCAAACTGAATGGCATAACCCAATGCTTACAATGCCTTTCGGAGGTATTAAATGCCATTTCCAATCATCACCCTTTCTAATGTGAATGGGAGTGTAGGCACTTCTGAGACCTAACTTGGTCAATTAACAGGCTAACTGTTTGTACTGATTGTTATTGTTATTTCATTCAACTCACAGTAATCTATGCAAAGACTGGGACCACCATCTTTTCTTTACGCTAAAAAGGAACCAAACCCCACGGAAGGAGAAGGCCTAATTAACCCCTTACACAGACTGTCTGCCATATAATCTTTAATGGACTCATGTTCCGGACCTGAGAGGTTATATATTTTACCTTAAGAAAGGCAATAAATAGGTTTTTAATTCATTGGACAGTTATAGACTAAAAAGAGAGTTTTTCAGATTCCGAAACAGAAATTTCATCAGAAAAAACCCCCCACTTACGTCACCCCTGGAACGAGGTCATCACAGCACTGGGAGAAAATGGCAGACATTTTTAGTGACATTCCAAACGCTATTGCATAATGTCAACTGTATGGCTATATGCTGCATTTTCACACAAAACATTTAGTCAAATGTTCATGATTTTTTAATGGATTTTTAAGCTTCACTTTCTCCCATTTATATTTATGAAGCCCTGTGCCACTTTTTCTAATACACATGAACATGTTAGGAACAGATGATGCAGCTTCAGAGCCCCATCAAATAGAAAACAAAAGTAAAAAGGATACATCTACACAGGATGAGAAAAAAATGAGTTGATCTAATACACAAATGTGATTAACAAGCAGAAAACAAGTTAAAGAATATAAAATCATAGTTTCTGTTATGGCAGATTTATGAAGCACACTAGAGGGAGCTCCCTTCACATGCAAGCGTCAAACTAAATACTTTAAAGCAGAAAGCACTGTAATTCAGCGAAAAATAGATCAGAATTATATTATAGTATTATTCATATTAAAATCTTTTAACCCCTAAAGGACCAAGATAGTTTTCATCTTGAAGACTAGAATATTTTATCTATTCTTCATCTTTGCAATCTGCTGATCATACGTATTCTTAACTCTACAGAGATTGTCATTACTTACATGGGTCCTTGTCTCCATTGTGATTAACAATCTAAATCCCAAAATATATATTTGCCATGTGACAGGAAGCTGAAATACACAGAGGAAACCTACGCAAACACGGGAAGAACATACAAACTCCATGCAGATGCTGTTCCTGGTTAAATTTGCTACAAGGCAATAGTGTAAACCCCGACCTTCCCTGATCTTAGTGGTTTGAGGTTTTGTTTTTAGCAGAACAAAAAGTTGTTTATGTACAGTAGGTGCCATTTTTCTGTACATATACATTAGTGTTTAATTTACTGTAAAATAATCGTAATTAATGTAATTTACTATATATTTTGCAATATAAAGTTTACTGTATATCAATTTTGATTTTGGCAGAAATTCAGAAATAAACAATTCCTTGGCTAGTTTTTATTTTCCTATTATTTTACGCACACACTGATAATAAATGATAAAAATACATTTATTGAACAGGTTTTATGGATGTGATGATGCCAAATACAGTATGTGTATATTATTAAACGTTTTGGGATTTATATTCTATAAAGATCATTAATGGTAAAAAAAATAAAAATAAAATAAAAATGCAAAGTTGTGTTTTGTAGCTGACTTATTTTAGTTTTTTTTTCATTTTAAGATATTAGCATAACTCTGCATGCCAGTACATTAGCCTAAGGACTATTGGTTTTTTCACATAGAAGATTTTTGCAATAGAATTTGACATGGAATCCTTGAAGATTTTGCTGCAAGTTCCACTGCAAATCCGTATCTCATTATATTTACTGGAAATCCATGCTATAGTCTATACGGCACAGCTTTTTTCCCCACATAGATTTCAAATCTGCATATTGAAAAAAAGAAGTGACACATTACGTCTTGATGCGGAATCCGCATTGGGAATAACAGGTTAAATCCACATACAGATCCATAGTAGTACACTGTCAGTTTTTAATGGCACAGATAGAAAAATGAAATTCAAATAGAAACAAACAGAAACCATAGTTTTCGTTTTATTAATTAGAAAAAATGGATTACTTTTATCAGTTTATTTCCTTTTGCTTCCGTTTACATCTGTTTTTAAGAAATCCGTTTTTTATATTTTTGTCCTTTTAACATTCTGGATATGCTCAGTTAAAAATTGATCTGTTGAATGAAAATCAAATGGAGAACCAAGTGGAAATATTTTCATTCAGTTCTTTCACCTATTGACTATAATGTGAAAAAACCCAGAAGTGTCCTTTCCATTTAATTTCCTTTTTTTTCATGGAAACAACAGAGTAGTCTATGCTATTACTCTGATTTTAAAAAGCAGAACTCAAATTGAACAGAGCTAAACTAAACTAAACTGAGAACTTAAACATTGTTTGCAGTTTGGTTGCTCCTCAGATGGGCCAAAAACACAAATAAGAATGAGCTCTTAAAGGGGTTGTCCCGCGCCGAAACGGTTTTTTTTTTTTTCAAACCCCCCCCCCCCCCGTTCGGCACGAGACAACCCCGATGCAGGGACTGAAAAAAAGAACAGCACAGCGCTTACCTGAATCCCGGCGCTCCGGTGACTTCTATACTTACCGGTGAAGATGGCCGCCCGGATCCTCTACCTCCGTGGACCGCAGCTCTTCTGTGCGGTCCATTGCCGATTCCAGCCTCCTGATTGGCTGGAATCGGCACGTGACGGGGCGGAGCTACACGGAGCCCCATAGAGAACAGGAGAAGACCTGGACTGCGCAAGCGCGGCTAATTTGGCCATCGGAGGGCGAAAATTAGTCGGCTCCATGGGAACGAGGACGCTAGCAACGGAGCAGGTAAGTATAAAACTTTTTATAACTTCTGTATGGCTCATAATTAATGCACAATGTACATTACAAAGTGCATTATTATGGCCATACAGAAGTGTATAGACCCACTTGCTGCCGCGGGACAACCCCTTTAAGCCCCATTTACACGGGACGACTGTTAAGCAAACAATACCCGACACTCGTCCTCGCACATACTCACTCCCATGCTGTTACACAAGAGTGAGTATTGCTGGATCCCTCACAGAGCGGCCAGCAGGGGCCGGGGCAGCTGGAGGAGATTTAACTCCCCGCTCTCCCTTCGCCCCTCTCCATTCACTTAAGACAGCGGCCGTTCAGTACGGAACAGCTGCTGTTTATACTCATCGTTCATCGTTCAGGATTTTATGTAGCCTAAATGATGAGCGATGATCCTGAACGATGATTGTTCAGTGTAAACAGCAGCCATTCAGTACTGAACGGCCGCTGTGTTAAGTGAATGGAGAGGTGCGGGGGAGAGTGAGGAGTGAAATCTCTTCCATCCTCCCCGCTGTGAGCCAATGATACTCGCTCCTGTGCAACAGCATGGGAGCAAGTACATGCAGGGATGAATGTCGGGAATCGTTTGCCCGACAGTCGTCCTGTGTAAAAGGGGGTTTACTTGGAGGTCCTTCTCTCAGTCTCTCTCTTTGAATGCTGTGATCATGATAACGGGCTAAACAAAAACATTATGCTTTAAGGGGAATGGATAACCTGTAAAGTTTTCTGATAATTGAACCCAGATACCAAAACATACAGTATTATTTTTTCAAATCTGTTTTTATCTGATTGTAATTCTGTATATGATTATGCGGCAGCCATCCTGGCTGAGCTACTACTCTGCTTTGTTAGCAACAGCTCAGAGATGTGTTTTACAGCAGCCACATGTATATAGGAGACTAGTATCTCCTATTGAGCTATATGGGAGAGTGTTGTGGACATGCTCTGTGACCTGTGCAGACGTCATTCTGCTGAAAAAGGTGAAGAGGTGAGCAGGGACCATCACCTACTATCAATAGTGTGATCCTATGCATATGTAATGTATATGTTATGGTAACAACATCCCCCAACCCTTCCTGCCAACAGCCATGGCCAACACCATGTCCCCAATGTCCTCTACAACAGACACCATTTAAGCTATCCATTTCCTGGTGTCCACATGATGCACATGTATGGCTGATCTGCCTCTTAAAAAGAGCCATGTGCATATCAGGCTTTTCCATCCCTGACCAAGCCTGATTATCCCCTGGCTATTTAAGACTTCCTCCCCTGCTAATAGGTGCCCGGTAGAGATGAGCGAGCACCAAAATGCTCGGGTGCTCGTTACTCGGGACGAAATTTTCGCGATGCTCGAGGGTTCGTTTCGAGTAACGAACCCCATTGAAGTCAATGGGCGACCCGAGCATTTTTGTATATCGCCGATGCTCGCTAAGGTTTTCATTTGTGAAAATCTGGGCAATTCAAGAAAGTGATGGGAACGACACAGCAACGGAGAGGGCAGGTGATGGGCTACATGTTGGGCTGCATCTCAAGTTCCCAGGTCCCACTATTAAGCCACAATAGTGGCAAGAGTGGGCCGCTCCCCCTCCCAACAACTTTTACTTCTGAAAAGCCCTCATTAGCAATGCAAACCTTAGCTAAGCACCACACTACCTCCAACAAAGCACAATCACTGCCTGCATGACACTCTGCTGCCACTTCTCCTGGGTTACATGCTGCCCAACCCCCCTTCCCCCCGCACGACCCAGTGTCCACAGCGCATACCAAAGTGTCCCTGCGCAGCCTTCAGCTGCCCTCATGCCACACCAACCTCATGTCTATTTATAAGTGCGTCTGCCATGAGGAGGAACCGCAGGCACACACTGCAGAGGGTTGGCACGGCTAGACAGCGACCCTCTTTAAAAGGGGCGGGGCGATAGCCCACAATGCTGTACAGAAGCAATGAGAAATATAATCCTGTGCCACCGCCAACAGGAGCTGCACACGTGGGCATAGCAATGGGGAACCTATGTGCCACACACTATTCATTCTGTCAAGGTGTCTGCATGCCCCAGTCAGACCGCGTTTTTTTTTATAAATAGTCACAGGCAGGTACAACTCCGCAATGGGAATTCCGTGTGCACCCACAGCATGGGTGGCTCCCTGGAACCCACCGGCTGTACATAAATGTATCCCATTGCAGTGCCCTGGACAGCAGAGCTAACATCAGATTAAATGCAGGTGGGCTTCGGCCCACACTGCATGCCCCAACCTGACCGGGGTTTTTAATTCATAGACACAGGCAGGTACAACTCCCTATTGTGAAGTCCCTGTGGACCGACAGCATGGGTGGGTGCCAGGAAGCCACCGGCGGTACATAAATATATCCCATTGCATTGCCCATCACAGCTGAGGTAATGTCATGTTTAATGCAGGTGGGCTTCGGCCCACACTGCATGCCCCAGTCAGACTGGGGTTCTTTAGAAGTGGACACATGCAGTTACAAGTCCGTGTGGACCGACAGCATTGGTGGCTCCCTGGAACCCACCGGCGGTACATAAATATATCCCATTGCATTGCCCATCACAGCTGAGGTAATGTCATGTTTAATGCAGGTGGGCTTCGGCCCACACTGCATGCCCCAGTCAGACTGGGGTTCTTTAGAAGTGGACACATGCAGTTACAACTCCGTGTGGACCGACAGCATGGGTGGCTCCCTGGAACCCACCGACGGTACATAAATATATCCCATTGCAGTGCCCAGCACAGCTGAGGTAATGTCATGTTTAATGCAGGTGGGCTTCGGCCCACACTGCATGCCCCAGTCAGACTGGGGTTCTTTAGAAGTGGACACATGCAGTTACAACTCCATGTGGACCGACAGCATGGGTGGGTGCCAGGAAGCCACCGGCGGTACCTAAATATATCCCATTGCAGTGCCCAGCACAGCTGATGTAACGTCAGCTTTAATGCAGGTGGGCAAAAAATTTATTGGATTACACTGTAGGCGAGGGCCCCAAAAAATTGGTGTACCAACAGTACTAATGTACGTCAGAAAAATTGCCCATGCCCAACCAAGAGGGCAGGTGAAACTTATTAATCGCTTTGGTTAATGTGGCTTAATTTGTAACTAGGCCTGGAGGCAGCCCAGTTAATTTAAAAATTGGTTCAGGTGCAAGTTTCAACGCTTTAATGAGCATTGAAACGTATAAAAATTGTTTACAAAAATTATATGACTGAGCCTTGTGGGCCTAAGAAAAATTGCCCGTTCGGCGTGATTACGTCACGTTTCAGGAGGAGGAGCAGGAGGAGGAGGATGAATATTATACATAGATTGATGAAGCTAAAAGGTCCACGTTTTTGATGGTGATAGAGAACAATGCTTCCATCCACGGGTGCAGCCTACGTATTGTTTAGGTATCGCTGCTGTCCGCTGGTGGAGAAGAGAAGTCTGGGGAAATCCAGGCTTTGTTCATCTTGATGAGTGTAAGCCTGTCGGCACTGTCGGTTGACAGGCGGGTACGCTTATCCGTGATGATTCCCCCAGCCGCACTAAACACCCTCTCTGACAAGATGCTAGCTGCAGGACAAGCAAGCACTTCCAGGGCATACAGCGCGAGTTCAGGCCACGTGTCCAGCTTCGACACCCAGTAGTTGTCAGGGGCAGAGGTGTCACGGAGGATGGTCATGCGATCGGCTACGTACTCCCTCACCATCCTTTTACAGTGCTCCCGTCGACTCAGCCTTGACTGGGGCGCGGTGACACAGTCTTGCTGGGGAGCCAGAAAGCTGTCAAAGGCCTTAGAGAGTGTTCCCCTGCCTGTGCTGTACATGCTGCCTGATCTCCGCGCCTCCCCTGCTACCTAGCCCTCGGAACTGCGCCTTCTGCCACTAGCGCTGTCGGATGGGAATTTTACCATCAGCTTGTCCGCCAGGGTCCTGTGGTATAGTATCACTCTCGAACCCCTTTCCTCTTCGGGTATGAGAGTGGAAAGGTTCTCCTTATACCGTGGGTCGAGCAGTGTGTACACCCAGTAATCCGTAGTGGCCAGAATGCGTGTAACGCGAGGGTCATGAGAAAGGCATCCTAACATGAAGTCAGCCATGTGTGCCAGGGTACCTGTACGCAACACATGGCTGTCCTCACTAGGAAGATCACTTTCAAGATCCTCCTCCTCCTCAGGCCATACACGCTGAAAGGATGACAGGCAAGCAGCATGGGTACCCTCAGCAGTGGGCCAAGCTGTCTCTTCCCCCTCCTCCTCATCCTCCTCATGCTCCTCCTCCTCCTCCTCAACGCGCTGAGATATAGACAGGAGGGTGCTCTGACTATCCAGCGACATACTGTCTTCCCCCGCCTCTGTTTCCGAGCGCAAAGCGTCTGCCTTTATGCTTTGCAGGGAACTTCTCAAGAGGCATAGCAGAGGAATGGTGATACTAATGATTGCAGCATCGCCGCTCACCATCTGGGTAGACTCCTCAAAGTTTCCAAGGACCTGGCAGATGTCTGCCAACCAGGCCCACTCTTCTGTAAAGAATTTTGTAAAGACTCCCACTGCACCGCCCATGTTGGAGTTGGTATTCCACTATAGCTCTACGCTGCTCATAGAGCCTGGCCAACATGTGGAGCGTAGAGTTCCACCGTGTGGGCACGTCGCACAGCAGTCGGTGCACTGGCAGATGAGACCGATGTTGCAGGGTGGACAGGGTGGCAGCGTCCGTGTGGGACTTGCGGAAATGTGCGCAGAGCCGGCGCACCTTTCCGAGCAGGTCTGACAAGCATGGGTAGCTTTTCAGAAAGCGCTGAACCACCAAATTAAAGACGTGGGCCAGGCATGGCACGTGCGTGAGGCTGCCGAGCTGCAGAGGCGCCACCAGGTTACGGCCGTTGTCACACACGACCATGCCCGGTTGGAGGCTCAGCGGCGCAAGCCAGCGGTCGGTCTGCTCTGTCAGACCCTGCAGCAGTTCGTGGGCCGTGTGCCTCTTCTCTCCTAAGCTGAGTAGTTTCAGCACGGCCTGCTGACGCTTGCCCACCGCTGTGCTGCCGTGCCGCGCGACACCGACTGCTGGCGACGTGCTGCTGCTGACACATCTTGATTGCGAGACAGAGGTTGCGTAGGAGGAGGAGGAGGGTGGTTTAGTGGAGGAAGCATACACCGCCGCAGATACCACCACCGAGCTGGGGCCCGCAATTCTGGGGGTGTGTAGGACGTGAGCGGTCCCAGGCTCTGACTCTGTCCCAGCCTCCACTAAATTCACCCAATGTGCCGTCAGGGAGATATAGTGGCCCTGCCCGCCTGTGCTTGTCCACGTGTCCGTTGTTAAGTGGACCTTGCCAGTAACCGCGTTGGTGAGGGCGCGTACAATGTTGTGGGAGACGTGGTCGTGCAGGGCTGGGACGGCACATCGGGAAAAGTAGTGGCGACTGGGAACTGAGTAGCGCGGGGCCGCCGCCGCCATCATACCTTTGAAAGCTTCCGTTTCCACAACCCTATACGGCAGCATCTCCAGGCTGATAAATTTGGCTATGTGCACGTTTGACGCTTGAGCGTGCAGTTGCGAGGCGGCGTACTTGCGCTTGCGCTCCAACATTTGCGCTAGCGACGGCTGGACGGTGCGCTGAGAGACATTGGTGGATGGGGCCGAGCACAGCGGAGGTGAGGGTGTGGGTGCAGGCCAGGAGACAGTAGTACCTGTGTCCTGAGAGGGGGGTTGGATCTCAGTGGCAGGTTGGGGCACAGGGGAAGAGGCAGCGGTGCAAACCGGAGGCGGTGAACGGCCCTCGTCCCACCTTGTGGAGTGCTTGGCCATCATATGTCTGCGCATGCTGGTGGTGATGAGGCTGGTGGTGGTGGCTCCCCGGCTGATCTTGGCGCGACAAAGGTTGCACACCACTGTTCGTCGTTCGTCTGCACTCTCAGTGAAATACTGCCAGACCTTTGACCTCCGAATCCTCTGTGCGCTCCTCCCTCGGACTTACTCCAATTACTACTACCTGAGTGATAGACAACTGTGTCTCATCGTCATCGTCCTCCTCACCCACTGAAAGCTCTTGGGACAGTTGCCGGAAGTCCCCAGCCTCATCCCCCGGACCCCGGGAACTTTCCAAAGGTTGGGCATCGGTCACGACAAACTCCTCCAGTGGGAGAGGATTCGGAACCATTGCTGCCCATTCTGGGCAGGGGCCTGAGAACAGTTCCTGGGAGTCTGCCTGCTCCTCAGAATGTGTCATTGTAATGGAGTGAGGAGGCTGGGAGGAAGGAGAAGCAGCAGCCAGAGGATTCAGAGTTGCAGCAGTGGACGGCGCAGAATTCTGGGTGGTCGATAGATTGCTGGATGCACTTTCTGCCATCCACGACAGGACCTGCTCACACTGCTCATTTTCTAATAAAGGTCTACCGCGTGGACCCATTAATTGTGAGATGAATGTGGGGATGCCAGAAACGTGCCTCTCTCCTAATCCCGCAGCGGTCGGCTGCGATACACCTGGATCAGGAGCTCGGCCTGTGCCCACACCCTGACTTGGGCCTCTGCGTCCTCGCCCTTGTCCACGTCCTCTAGGCCTACCCCTACCCCTCAGCATGCTGTATTACCAGTAGTGCAGAAACAGAACGCTGTAATTAAATGTGCCGCTTATTGGCCTGTGGTTGGAGGCTGACTTCGCTTATGGAACGCACAGCAGAGGCAGAAAAGAATTTTGCGCAAGCCTGCTGTAACACTTAGCTGGCTGCGTATGAATTAGGACAACTACCCCCAGCAGAGATGCAGTACAGTCAGGACGGTCACAGGCAGCCCAAATAGATTTTTTTTTCCCAAATTTTTTTGGAAAAGCCCACTGCCTATATAGACTGGATATGTCTTTCACTGTCCCTGCCTCACCACCACTACTGGCCCTGGACTATGTAAAATTACTGCAGACTGTTTCACTCTGGACAGGATGACAGCGGTGATGTAAGAGGCAACGCAGAGCCAGGAAAGAATTTTGCGCAAGCCTGCTGTAACACTTAGCTGGCTGCGTATGAATTAGGACAACTACCCCCAGCAGAGACGCAGTACAGTCAGGATGGTCACAGGCAGCCCAAATAGATTTTTTTCCCCAAATTATTTTGGAAAAGCCCACTGCCTATATAGACTGGATATGTCTTTCACTGTCCCTGCCTCACCACCACTACTGGCCCTGGACTATGTAAAATTACTGCAGGACACAATGCTCTGGACGCAATGCTCTGCACGGCCGATATACCAAAAAAAAAAATGTGCAACACTGCAAAAAGCAGCCTCAACACTACTGCACACGGTCAGATGTGGCCCTAAGATGGACCGTTGGGGTTCTTGAAGCCTAAAATCAATCCTAACACTCTCCCTATAGCAGCTCCGGCACCAGCAGCACTTTCCCTGATCTCTGTCAGAATGCATCTGTGGCGAGCCGCGGGATGGGCCAATTTATATACTCGGGTGACACCTGATCTCGCCAGCCACTCACTGCATGGGGGTGGTATAGGGCTTGAACGTCGCAGGGGGAAGTTGTAATGCCTTCCCTGTCTTTCTATTGGCCAGAAAAGCGCGCTAACGTCTCAGAGATGAAAGTGAAAGTAACTCGAACATCGCGTGGTGCTCGCCTCTAGTAACGAGCATCTCGAACACGCTAATACTCGAACGAGTATCAAGCTCGGACGAGTACGTTCGCTCATCTCTAGTGCCCGGGCAATTTGTCTTGTCTGGTATGCAAAGGTTTTCATTAGTTCTGACTACCTATATATGCAGGCCCGTATCTGTCATTAGAGACTGCTAGAGCGGTTCCTTGTGGAGGGGTGGCATCAGTCTAAAAGGAAAATTTTGTTTGTAAGACCAACGTACGTGCCTGCTGCACAGTCACTCACATTAAAAAAGCGTGGGGTAATGGTGAGGTTCACAAGATAAATACATGTGGTATTCCGGAGTGAGACAATGACACCCCAAACCAGTTTGTTTATATGTTCTGATGAATTATAATATATACTTGTACTTTATAATGTATGTTGCATTGTAGCTGCATTTTCCCCATTGTTTTATATTTCAGGTGGTGGCTTAGATAAAGTATGGCAGTAAAAGGGTTAAAGGGTTTGTCTCGCGGCAGCAAGTGGGGTTATACACTTCTGTATGGCCATATTAATGCACTTTGTAATGTACATCGTGCATTAAATATGAGCCATACAGAAGTTATTCACTTACCTGCTCCGTTGCTAGCGTCCTCGTCTCCATGGCTCCGTCTAATTTCGCTTTCTTCTGGCGTTTTTAGACGCGCTTGCGCTGTGCGGTCTGCTGCCTGGTGAATGGGGCCGCTCGTGCCGGAGAGCTGGTCATCGTGTCTCTGCCCCATCACGTGTGCCGATTCCAGCCAATCAGGAGGCTGGAATCGGCAATGGACCGCACAGAGCCCACGGTGCACCATGGGAGAAGACCCGCGGTGCATCGTGGGTGAAGATCCCGGCGGCCATCTTGGTGAAGGAAGAAGTAGGAAGAAAGAAGAAGTCGCAGAGCGGGGATTCGGGTAAGTAATATATATATATTTTTTTTAACACATCCCTTGGGTTTGTCCTGCGCCGAACGGGGGGCCTATGGAAAAAAAATAAAACGTTTCGGCGCGAGACAACCCCTTTAAGGAATATAGTTTTGTAGAAGAGCTAAAGTTATATAAAGCAAAGCACATACCGAGCTCAGTGAAACGCTACATTACAGCTAAAGAAACTCTGTTTTATTTTCAGCCTCGGAGAAGCAGACGTGGAGGCCTACTATTGAGTAGATGTCAGGCTTGCTATCATGACATCTTGTCACTGCATATAGGATACAAGAATATAGGATACAAGAAGCTACAGGATTGACTTTGCTTGATGAAAATACTCCCAATGGAAAGCTACAGGGCTATGAACACTTCACAACTGTGCAGTTCAAAGATTCAAGAGACTTGAATGAAGAAATCCCAGTAGTGCAGTACGAAGCACAAGGATAATGTAACATAGAATAAAGTCACCACCAGAATAAAGCTATGAATTTGGTGATTTGCAAGGAGCGTGCCGTCATCTATGGATGTTGTAATGCTATGCTTTGATTGCAAGTAAACATGAGTTTAGCTTTTCCGCTCCTGACTCTTTGGACTTATTTGGGGTAATTCACTGCACCATAGCACCATCTATACCATGCAGCAGAGACCAGTCCCAGTACAGCTTACCATCACCTCATACCCTTTTAATGTGTGTGACTGACCAGATTTGGGAGAGACACATTGTGACAAGGGTTTAGACCTACCATCCCTTGGACAGTCAAGCCAACTCCTGGTCATCTATATAGATATATAAATAGAAGTTTGAGGGGAGAGCAAAACATAGACATAGCCCCAAAATATGTCTTGGGGCTATGTCTATGATCTCTTGAGATTTAGGTGTCTGCTTAAAGGTCTTCTCACTAAAAAGTTAGCAGCCAATATAAATAGCTTTCTGCTCCCCTTGTGAAACAAAAGTACCAGAGCCTCTGCAGGATCATCGCAGTATAGCTGTGAAGACTCCTTCTACAAGAGAAGTGAGAGAGGACTATATTGTCAGCTGCCTGAGGGAGAAGGAGACTGATTCTGTACAGAGCCTGCCAGCTGGAGCACAGAGTAGCAACAGCACCAAAGGGGGCAAATGGAAGAAAAAAATTGTGAAAAGGTTAATTTTATGCTAGAAACACTGACAGGGCTGTAATCTTCAGTTATGTTAGAAAACACACGACTCTGTACACTCTGAAGCTACCTGGAAAGGTACTGCAGGCAAACCTCCCATGCATTGGACATGCTGCAGGTCACATGCAGCTCCGTGTTGAGCACCAAAGATAAGACCTGTCCTATCTTTGGTGTGCCATGTGCAGGAGTTTCCATTGACTCCTATGTGAGCTGGAGTCTACGAAAACTCCTGTGCTTGGAATAGATTCCCCGCTGCTTACAGCAGGACATTTAAAATCTGCTGCCCAGAAGCACATTTTAAATGTCCCGCTGTAAACTCTTGTTAGTCACCGGGGGGGATGAGGTGAAGCCCCGAGGGTTCCCTTAAAGGGGTTGTCTCGCGAAATCAAGTGGGTCTATACACTTCTGTATGGCCATATTAATGCACTTTGTAACATACATCGTGCATTAAATATGAGCCATACAGAAGTTATTCACTTACCTGCTCCGTTGCTAGCGTCCCCGTCGCCATGGTTCCGTCTAATTTCGGTGTCTTCTTGCCTTTTTAGATGCGCTTGCGCAGATCCGTCTTCTCCCTTCTTCTCCCTTCGGCTCCGCTCGGCAGCATCGGCATTTTGGCTCCGCCCCCTTGTACGCATCATCGCGTAGCTCCGCCCCATGATGTGTGCCGGTTCCAGCCTCCTGATTGGCTGGAATCGGCACGTGACGGGGCGGAGCTACGCGATGATGCGTACAAGGGGGCGGAGTCAAAATGCCGATGCTGCCGAGCGGAGCCGAAGGGAGAAGACGGATCTGCGCAAGCGCGTCTAAAAAGGCAAGAAGACACCGAAATTAGACGGAACCATGGCGACGGGGACGCTAGCAACGGAGCAGGTAAGTGAATAACTTCTGTATGGCTCATATTTAATGCACGATGTATGTTACAAAGTGCATTAATATGGCCATACAGAAGTGTATAACCCCACTTGATTTCGCGAGACAACCCCTTTAACTCTCAAGGAGACTAACAGGAATTTACAACATGACATTTAAAATGTGCTTCTGGGCAGCAGGTTTAAATGTCCTGCGGTAAGCAGTGGGGTATTCGCGAGCAGCGATTTTGCACAGCTATTTGTGCGCAAAAAAAACGCTCATCTGACCGAGGCCTTAAGGGAATTTCAGGAGTTCTGGTATGAAAATCATTCATGGGATAACCCCTTGAACAGACGGTGGCAGATTAATAAATGAGAAACACTTTATTAACTTTGTAGCATTTAGTTTAATTCATCCAATTTATTTTGTGGCAAAAATGAATGAATGAATAGCAGATAATACAAAAAGATATTGTTGCCTTTTTAAACTTCAGGTTGTCCTGAAGCCTTATAATAATGTGTGAATTATTTATTTGGCCAGACAATTTGCCAAAGACAAAACCAACTGTAATTATGCCTTTAGAGAGCATAAACATTACACTAATTACTCCCTGTGCCACGCGCATTGCCCAGATCTAAAGAATAAAATGCCGTAACACTGCAAACGCACCAACCTAGATAGCTGGATGAAATATTTATTTAGCACTGCCCATGTCACAGATACATTGTATAAAAGCTGGAGGACTGCCACCTGAGAATAGTCAAATGTAGCACAAATGTAGCATTTCACTCTGCCCCATCACACATTAAGTGAATGGGAATGCTAAGGCTGTACAGCAGGAAAGTGACGCTTATTGATTTGGCAGTGCACGCTTTCCCCTACAAAGCTGTGTGTGCCGGACACTGACCTTACACTATTTATATGACAATATTGTAAACTGTAAATTCTATACACTAAAATCACAGTAATTATTTATGTTGTTATGTGAACTTTGAAATGCTGCAAGACCATAGGATTAACCCCTTAGTGACCAAGCCTGTTTCCGCCTTAATGACTAGGCTAAATTTGGGAAATCTGACAAGTGTCACTTTTAGGCTGCAGTCAGACTAGCGATTTTTTAGCACATGAATAGGCGCGCTTAAAATTTGGCTCTATTAGAACCAATGCTTTCAAATGAAAGTGGTCACTTGTCCGTTTTTTTGAGATGCTAAATAATCGCACCTGCAAAAGATAGGACATGCGAGGGCAAATGCACCTAGTCACAGGATTTTTCTAAACACGATGTGCAATTTTTTTAGCGCCGCTATTCATGCTAAAAAAAATTGCTCATCTAACAAAGCCCTAACATAGAATGACTCCATTAAGGTTTTGCATATCCAAGTGATTCTGACATTGTTTTTTTGCCACATATTGTACTTCGTATAGTTGGTGAAAATAGTCCGATACAACTTGTGTATATTTATTAGAAATGCAAAATTTGTGGAGAATGTTTAAAAAATTATAATTTTTTAAAGTATTTTCAACTGCAGTATGTCAAATATGGGCAAACACACTGTACACATTCTGGGCTTATTTACACAAGCGTATAACGGCGGGCCGTGAAAACGGCTGGCCGATTTATGCTACTGTGTGATGCACGGGGCTGCGTATACGCCGTCAGTTGGGGGGAAACAGCCGTTTCCTCCCCCTCGCTGGCTCTCTGCAAGGGGAGGAGGCGGGATGGGGCGGGAACTAGTGTGTTGAGCTCTCGCCCCTCTCTGCCTTTTGCCGCTGTTTGCACACACAGATATAGGAAATGCTATGATTTAAATGCCGCGCAAGTTTTCTCGCGGTCAAATCGTGGCTGTCAGCATAGGATTGCATAAACTAATGCAATCCTATGACAGTGTGCCACAGCGGAAATTCTGCAGGAAAGTAGTTTCTTTAGTTCAACTTTTTTTTTTAATTAGATCATTTCTATTAAAGTTATATTTTGAATGCAATTACCCCTTAATTTCTACATTCATACATGCATGAGCATAAAACATAGCATTCCACATACTTATATTAACCTCTACAACCATGATAAATAATATTCATTTATGTTTTACATATATAAAAATCACCGAGACGGTATATTTCTCTGATTTATTAGAACTCTTCAAGGAAAAAGAAATTTAGTTAAAACTACTAACTTTATTGAATATCATTAAAAACCTTGTTACTGGACAGACTGAAACATATATTTAAAGTGAGGAGGGGAACTGGTTAACAGATGGAACCAAAGTATCAACTATAAATAAGGGGTAACTAAATAATAAAGAGGCGCACAATGACATTGGTGTACATATACACCAAGAATCACTGCTCACTATCTTGACCTCATGGTTTAAGTACTATCAGTTTGTAAGGCCAGATAAGGGGCTTTCAGACAAACTTAAAAAGTATTAGCCTTCCCGATCTGGTGATCCTACTAAATTAACGGTCAGGGATTGCTCTACGTGCTGTACCAATACCAATATTTGAGTGGATTAATATGTGGAGTGTGGGGATATTTGGCTTCCATTTGTTAACCAATTTCCCTCCTCACTTTAAAGATATGTTTCAGTCTGTCCAGTAACAAGGTTTTTAATGATATAAAATGTTTTACATATATAATGTAAAATGCTGGTTGTATTGCATGGTAGAAGAGGAGAAAGAGAAAGAAGTGGAGAAAAAAACACAACGGCTAACCCCATATAAACATATCCCCATGGGCTCTAATTGCCTAGGCGTAGTGATAATGGTAAAAAAATGCCAGTATCACAGTAAGGCTACTAATACTAAAGAGCAGTACCCTGGAGCCTTCCAACTATCTAACAAATAATCTAATTTCAGGCGGTCAAATACTCTATCAATAATCCACTAATAAAAAGGACTACTTATTATTGTTATAGAAATATTGTTCATGTTTATCAATCCAGGAGGCGGCATCCCTAGAATTATTTTTTTTTAAAGTCTCCCCCTGCATCACAACTCTCAGCCATGCCGGATAGAAAATAGCATAAGGCAGCTGTAAACCCCATTACCTTCTCTTAACATCTTGAAACTTCATCCATTTTTTTGTATGTCCACTGAATAATCTGGAAAGACAGCTATACGATGACCGTCCATAGTTAACGCTTTCATTTCCCGATCTTTGTAATGCAGATTTATAAAAACATTTCTCGGCATGGCACCAGGTGGAGGTGGTTTAGCTAGAACTATATGAGCCCTTTCCATAGCAAAGAAAGTTAACAAAGTATCAATAGTTGATTTCAGCCACCCCTCAAAACATTCTCTCGGATACAATTCTTCCGCCTTTTTTGGAACCCCTGCCAGTTGCAAATTATTTCTTGGTCTACTTTCTGCTCTATATTGCCAAGTACAGTTAAACTGCTTGAATTTACTAATTGTACCCTGCAGGGAAACTATTTTTTTCTTACATTTCATTAATGCGTGTCTATGCTTTAGACCAGTGGTTCTCAACCTTTTTCAGCCCAGCGCCCCCTTTAGGTATTGGGATGGTGGCCAGCGCCCCCAAGCCTTACTAGTTTAAACCCAGTCAAAGTTTACCTTGTTTACAATGTTAAAAGTACAAATTTAAATTCTAAATACTTTTTTTGGAAAGTTTGATAGTGTTTAACAGATTAGCGTTAATTGTAAAAACATGTCTAAGTATTTTAGTCAGATAAATATTAGCTGCTAAAATGTAGGTGCTAAATATTTTATTATTGTGGATTCAATAATAAGTGGGTTTTATTGCAGAGGATAATTTTGGAGGGAAGCAAGCAATAATACCATCTTTAATTATCATTCGATAGAAACATACAATGTATAAAGAAAATGCAAGAGACACCTTAATCCTTAATGGTCAGAAGACTAATTAAAATGCAAGAACAATGAAATTCCACTAATAATAATGATGTTTGCCACAATTAATCTATGTTATTAACGGCTGCCTTGGGCCTGATGAGCGGATGCCAATTTTGCAATATCTGGTTCTATCTTCGTCAACTGCAGTCTCAAGTCGATCCTTACATATATCTGAAGGTTATTTCTCGCTTTTGTCAGGGGCTTCAGTGCTGCTGAATGGCACTGAACCCCGTCTCCACTAAGTACATAGATGGAAAAGCTAACACGAGCAACTTAACTTCCTGCCACAGGATAGGATAGGAATTCTTCACTTTCAACCTAAAACATTCATAGCCACATTGTTGGAAAAGTGCTTGGGCTTCGCTATCGTGTTTCAAGTTGATCAATTACTCTTGTAATCTGGGATGAAATTCTCCTGCACCTGCTGAAAATGGACTGAGTACCCACGTTGGTATTTCAAGGGTACATAGATCATGAAACCTAGTTTGTATGTTTTTTTTGCCTTGTTTGAAGTATGAGCAAAAAAGTCTAAGTCTGCATCTTGAAGTTTGTCTCCGTCTTCGCGTGCAATTTCTTGAAGACTCAGAACTGACAGAGCTTGAGTCAACTCAGGTTATTGGCAATGAAGGAAGAGATTATATCTTTAGCCTTAATGAAATTCATTTTATTTCCGTGTAGCTTTGTGTTGATTTTGTTTAATCAAATACATCTGCGAGATAGGCAACATCAAGACGTCGTAGTTCGATTCCACCACAAAGGCTTGGGTGAATCGGCCAAAGAAACTCGACTACTGTGTCAAAAAGTTTGTAGAAGCGTTGTAAGCACTTTCCTCTTGACAGCCACCTCACTTCGGTGTGTAGGAGTAGACGTTCGAATTCTTCATCATGGTCTTGACAGAGCTTTCGGAAAAGACATTTGTTTAAAGAGTGCGCTTTTATCTTGTTAACAGCATTAATTACATAGCGCAGACAATCATGCAATCTCTCACATAAATGTTTAGCAACAAGGTGCTGCCGATGACTCACACAGTGGACTGCCATTAGGCCAGGTATAGCAGATTTTAAATTGGCTATAAATCCACGATATTGATCAATCATGGATGCAGCTCTGCCAGCAAGGGAGGTTTTGTTTTTTTGGGGGAAAAAATTTTGCACTCTTTTGTATATAGAGTTAGTCACAGTGAGGGTTCTGCTGTAGTCTCTAAAACGTAACTTTTATTCAAAATGAAAGATAAATAAAAAGGATTTTGTAACTCAAAATCCCAGGTTTTTAGACACACGAATAAAAAAGATAAAACCTAACCCCTATCATATGGTGGGGAAAGCAATGTATGAGCCACCTTGAAGAAGGTATTTGTACCAAACGTATCGGATTTAACAAAATCCCCGTTTTTATCTCTATGCCCATTAAAAAAAACGGGATTTTGTTAAATCCGATACGTTTGGTACAAATACCTTCTTCAAGGTGGCTCATACATTGCTTTCCCCACCATATGATAGGGGTTAGGTTTTATCTTTTTGTTCGTGTGTCTAAAAACCTGGGATTTTGAGTTACAAAATCCTTTTTATTTATCTTTCATTTTGAATAAAAGTTACATTTTAGAGACTACAGCAGAACCCTCACTGTGACTAATTAATTCTACACCTAGGTGTTCTTCCTGCAGCTGTGAAACTTTTGTATATAGAGGAGCTATTTGTGTCGGAGGTTAAATTTCTGGTAAACATCAGTTCCTTCACTACCTCTTCATTCAGATCAATGAAACGAACGTAAGCTAACAGCAATGCTTCATTGTCTCTAACCGGTGACTTGTCAATTTACATTACAAATTCTGTGATCTTTAACATGTCCAAAAGCGTTTCTTCCACATCAGCAGCCATCTTATCAATTCTTCTTGAAACAGTGTCATTACTCAAAGGAATTGATTTCACCATGGCACACGTGTCAAGCCCCAGCATAGTACTGACAATCTCTTTAACTGTGGGTAACACAAGTGTTTCCCCAATAGTATGTGATTTGCCACATTGCGCTATTAATAAAGAGGCTTTATAGGAAGCAAGGAGGCCTTTGTCAGCATTGAGAGCAAATATTCCAAATAGCAGCTTATGTCGCTCTATCACATGATGATGTATGACTTTTATAATTCTATGACTCCGCTACAGATCAATCACACTGAATAACCTAAAGAACAACATAACCCGCTGTATTCCTTAAAGGGGTTGTCCCGCGAAAGCAAGTGGGGGTATACACTTCTGTATGGCCATATTAATGCACTTTGTAATGTACATTGTGCATTAATTATGAGCCATACAGAAGTTATTCACTTACCTGTTCCGTTGCTAGTGTCCTCGTCTCCATGGTGCCGTCTAATTTTCAGCGTCTAATCGCCGGATTAGACGCGCTTGCGCAGTCCGGTCTTCTTCTTTTCTGAATGGGGCCGCTCGTGCCGGAGAGCGGCTCCTCGTAGCTCCGCCCCGTCACGTGCCGATTCCAGCCAATCAGGAGGCTGGAATCGGCAATGGACCGCACAGAAGACCTGCGGTCCACCGAGGGTGAAGATCCCGGCGGCCATCTTCACCAGGTAAGTAAGAAGTCACCGGAGCGCGGGGATTCAGGTAAGCACTATCCGTTTTTCTTTTTTAACCCCTGCATCGGGTTTGTCTCGCGCCGAACGGGGGGGCTATTGAAAAAAAAACAAAAAACCCGTTTCGGCGCGGGACAACCCCTTTAATGCTGCTGATTGGCTGGAATTTTCAATTGTGTGGGTCTCTGGGAGTTGTAGTTTATGTAAGTGTTCTAGAAAGACACTTGTTATCCACTAAGACTACAACTCCCAGTGAAAGTTTGAAGCAGTTCCAGACAATCAGCAGCATTATGGAATCTAGCAGGTTAGGTTGTGCTGTAGTTATGAAGTGTGATTGATCTGTAGCAGAGTCATGGAGTTATAAAAGTCATACATTATATGATAGAGGCTCGCAGGCTGCACACAACTCCCGTTACATGTAAATGTTTCATATGGAAATAATTGCATCGGTTTCGTCTGTTTCGGATTTCATGGATTGTTTTTGGACAGATTATCAATGAAAACCAAGGTATCACTATTAAGTTTTAGAAAAATGTAGTTAATAGACGGAAAAAAACAACAAAGCAAGCACAGAACGCCCCCCTACCGCCCCCTTTATGTTCTAACACTCTCCTGCCGCCCCTTTTCGTACCGCCACCCCCTTAAGAAGTAAAAACGCCCCAGGGGGCAATAACGTCCACGTTGAGAACCACTGCTTTAGACAATCTTTTAAGTAACTTTTTGCAAATCGTGTTTCATAAATCCAACAACCTCTTTCAGGTTACCAATCTGAGTAGAGAGGAAAGCCAGAACAGTTTGGTACCATGAATCCAGAATTAATGCCCGAGGAAGGATTCTGAGAGGATCCGAAAGCTTGCAATAAGATCATGTATTTTTGTTAGCCATTAAAAGCTATCATATCTACAGGATTACTTGTTTTCTCTTACTGAGAACAATCACAGTTTTGCTTTTAGTCACAGCTAGAAAAACATCAGGTAGAGTAGTTGCATTTTCTGCATCATTTTGCATATCCACATCACTAACGTGCTGAAATAGCGTGCATAATAGTATTCACAGAGGCAGATGAAGTATATAAAGTATGCTTACTCTTTTCAGCATGAGATAATGTATTAAAAGTCCCATGAGAGGAGGCAAATACAACTTAAGATGTTTCATGAGCATTTCTTACTGGAGTTTTAGGAGAAGTTGAGTGAGCAAATTCTGCCAACCTGTTTGCCACACAGAGGCATTTCGCAGTAGAGCGAACAAAATGGTCAAAGCATTCTGTGTATTTCACACAATCACCCCGCACAATATTGCCTCCAATGCTGCATGCTCAGCCTCACGGTGCAAAGTATTGCAGTCGCATTCACAAATGCCTGCGTCTGAGTGCCATTATTAGTCGCACCTGTACTGGCGACTTCTTTCCTCCTCATCATTACAACTTGGTTAAATGACAACCAGGCCTCACAATAGACCGTCCTCTGCTATCACTGCTCCTCCACTTCTCTGCTCCGCCACAACAGGAACCCAGGTACAGCACAATTAAAGGCACAGGGACCAACAAGGCAGCAAGCACAGCAAAGTCAAAAATACTTCGGAGCAATGGAAATACATTCTCTGAAATATTGAATATGAAATATGAATTTTGAGATAGGTGGACAGTTTGACATTTCCTCATGTCCACATATGTACCAACAACGATAGTCTTTGGTGAAGAAGAAAACTAATAGTTTGAGGCTGTTTTTCAAAGTTTAGGTTGGGCTCTTTATTGAACATAAGATATAAGATTTTTCTTACAGCAAGGTTTTGCAGAGGTTAAGGATTAAAAAAAACTAAGGGATTTTATGTCTCTACTTAGCCTAGTCAACCTAGTAGAGATACAGATGATTCACTATCTAGGAATGGAACAATTTAAGAATTTATATATTAACAAATGCTTTTTCCATGTTATAGATTAATTTATGACAGTCTATAGTCTGGCTACTCTTCACACGCGTGGGCTGCTGTACATGGCATCATGTTAGAATCATAATCTCATTTCTTTGATTTATGCATGTTTTGAAAGCTTTAATGTGTCTTTTCGGATCTTACTAGGATTTCTCAATGTCACTGCTTAAGGCTCTGTTCACATCGGCATTGGAGATACTATTTGGGACCTCCGGCACAGATCTATCCCAAGCTCCTGGACAATATTACGTAGCATGCTGCGCTATTTTTTCAAGAGAATGTGGGAGGGCATGAGAGAAGCTGAATGGACTCTGTTATAGTCAGTAAAGTTCCTCTGGTGCCATTTGGTTCCATCATGAGATGGATCTGTTACATTTTCCTGTTCTCATGACATAAAAGGAAAACAGAATCCATGAATGCGAATGTGAACAGATCCTAAGGTGTAAATGTCATTTCAGTTGACTTTTCAGAATAAGCTGCTATGTGTCTACATGAGGAAAGTGTGATTTTTCTCAGTAAGAGAAACCAAGTAATCTTATAGATATGATACCTTTTAATAGCTAACAAAAATACATGATGTCAATGTGAGCTTTCAGACCTCACAGGGTCCTTCACAAGGCATAATGAAATGGATCCGAAGAGGCATGCATATATATATATACACACACATGCTTATGACAAGACACAGACACGGTGGGATTAATTTGCATTTAAAAGAATATGACAAGGTTTTATGGTCCCTAAATTAGTGTTAGGAGATCATCAGATCAGCAGTGTTATCTATGTTACAGATGTCTCATACTTCCCATTCACGCATGAATCCATTTGAAGAATTTAACCCTTTGTTGAAAATGTGAAAAGTTGTTATAAATTTGTATTCCCAAATTCTTCAGTGGCTTTTTGATTTGAAATTGTCTTTTAATATAATAACCTTAATGTCTTCCAAGTTGTGTCCGTAACTAGAAAAGTCCTCTGCCACAAGGAATTCTGTCTTTCTCTGTTTAATTGTGTGGGGATGAAACCTCATTCTCACTTTAAGTTTCTGACCTGTTTCTGCAACATAAAGTTCCCCAACAGGACATTCACTGCACAGGATCAGGTACACAACATTGGACGTGGAACGTGTGAATGTTTAGTGGCCCAAATGGGTCCTACAAAAATACCTTGTCCTTAAATGGCGGCGCTCAGTTAATGTATAACCAGCAGGGGTTAACCCAACAGCGCTATTAATAATCTGCCAGGTGGCCAGTCAAGTTTCATTGGTTGCTGGCAGATTGAACTCTGATTGGCTGCAAACCAGTAAAGTGACAGTTGGGAGGCAGTTGATCATGCTGGTCTGGCGAGTGAAGAGAGAGGGAGAGGTAGGAGAGGAGTTGTGTCGTAGTAATAGTGAAAAGATCATCAGTCAGTGAGATTTCAGTCAGATCAGAACAGTAAAGTGTGCAGAGTTTGTCAGTAAGTCAGCTTTTAAACAAGTGAACAGTATAATTAGTCAGTGTGATCATGTGTGTAGTTGAGAGGAGTTAGTTAGACAAGTGAGAGAGTTAGATAGTGAAAATCTTTGGGTGTCCATCAGAGAGAGAGAGAGAGACAGTGCTAGTGTTTATAGAGAGAAGAGTTAGGATTACCGGAAGAAGAAAGCTCACTATCAGTATTGCAGTCATGGAGCTGCCAGAAGCTACCGGAAGAGTTGTTGGATCCAGCAATGAGTTGCGGCCTGTCACAGGAGAGTCCCTGTGAGGTGGCCAAGACATGAGAGGTAAAACACAGAAGTATACATTTTACCATGAGGAGAGGTCTCCAAATACAGAGCAGAGTTATAATTGTGGACACCAGAGACACAGAATACTCTCATAACCTGGGCCAAAACAAAGGTGTATACTGCTCACAGTTCACGCCACTGAAGAGCCATTAAACCGGCCCAAGGAAAACTAAGAGCACTGCCATATGTTACCAAGAGCATCAGCTCTGTCTTTAACCTGAAGAATCCCATGTGCATTATTCCTGCTCTTTGTGTTGGATGTTAGAATATAAGGACTCCACATCCATGGTGGCCAGGATGGCGCCATTGGGAAGTCTACCTATGGTTGGCAGTTTGTTCAGTAGGTCAGTGGTGTCCTGCAAGTAGCTGATTGTATTCCTCACCAGTGGTTTGAGGACACCTTTTTCCCACCCTGAGATTTATTCAGTGAGGGTGCCCATACTTGAGATAATTGACCTCCATGGGTTGCCAGCTTTGTGTAGTTTGGGAGGCATATAGAATACTCCAACCCTGGAGTTCTTTGGTATCAAGTTCAAGAGTTTTATGGAGCCCACAGGCAGGCTTCTGATGACCCTTCTTAATTCCCTCACATATTTCTGAGTTGGGTCTTGATCCAGTTTGGTTCTGGTGTCCGTCAGCTGTCTGTCTGCTTCTTTCATGTAATCTGATGTATTTATGAGGACTATAGCACTACCGATATCCGCAGGCTTAATGGTGATCTCCTTGTTGTTTTTGAGTTCATAGATAGCTCTTCTTTTCTGCATATTAATATTAAATGCTTCCCTTTTCTGCTTGTCCAGTATAGTAGACTACACCACATGCCTAAAGGAGTCTATATATTTATCCAAAGTGGGGTTGTGGCCAGGAGGGGGTACATGAGGAAAAACACTGTTCCTGACCACTATATAACTTATCTATTGCATTTTTTACTAGTTTTCCCCCTCTGCAGGCTCTATTTGTATTTGTGAGTTTGCTTTATGTTAGTCGGTAGAGGTATTCTCTCTTCTTGAGGAGAGCAGGTGAGTGAGAGGACTATATATATATTTATTATTACTCAGAGGAGCATGCATGGCCTTATAAGTCTCCTCACTCACCTTCTAGGTGCTCTCTTCATGGAGAGACAATACCCCTCCCGACTCATGTCACAGGCCTCTCACTAGCCAAGCCAAAATCCTACTGCACACTGATAAGGGGCAAACACTCCAAAGCAGCTGTCTGTGTATGGGCTCTGACTTGGTTTTCAATTCCCAATTTTTGTTAAGACCTGTATCAAAAGTTTTACATTGATTTGAAGGAATTCTGCCAACCAGTAGGTGGAGCTGCAGAGGCATTTTTCCATCTTCCTTATTTGTTTTATGTTAGTGGCAGGAGACTAGCTGATATGGTTTCTCCCAAACACTGCAGAGATCCTGCTTCCCTAGCTTTCTATATACCTTTAGAATTGACATTATAGAGCAGCAGTGTAGCTGTGAATCCAGCACTGGGGTGAGGAAGCAAAACACTTACTAAATCCTGCAGCAAGATCTCTGTGAATCTCTCTGCATTGATCCATCTTCACTGAAGATTAATTTTATCAAGTGGGTACAGGTGCTGTATCATTTTCTGGTGGCTCAGTTGCGGACGAACACCCATTATATCTAGGCAGTTTTTCCTTGGTAGAGGGATGCATCAGGGCTGTCCTCTGTCCCCAGCTCTCTTCACTATCGCAATTGAGCTGCTTGCAATACAGATTTGAGCGTCAACGGCAGTCACGGGGTTCCAATTGAGAACTCATGAAGAGCGGGTGGCATTGTACGCAGAAGATATTCTTCTGTTTCTGCAAGACCCAGAATCCTCTTTAGCCTCAGTGCTCTCAATTTTTAACATTTACGGAGAGTACTTAGGAGTAAGGGTTAACTTGGATAAAACTGGGCTGTTGGTGGTCGATCCTTCTAGCCCCTAATAGCTCCCTTTTTAGGTATTTCCAACTTTACCATGCCCTGAGAGCCCAATTTAAAGGCCTGAGTATCCACCCTTGTCTTGACTCAGCTGTAGGAGTTGGCACAGATGGCTAATATTCTGAAACCGCTCTCCTGTTTCTATAGACAGCTGACGCATAGCCTTGCTTCACTGGGAAACAAGTCTCTTGAAAAATGGGGCTCGGATATACCGGACCTGGACTCGGAAAACCAGAGAGGCCTTTAGGCAGGCTCTGGGCCTCCCTTAATAAGTACTAGAGACAGGCTAATACAAATCAAGTTTCTCCATAGAGTCTATTATACTTCTAGCTGTCTAAACGCTACGAGCTCATCTCCTAGTTCACACTGCCCAAGGTGCTTGATGGATACAGGCACAACTATGCATATGTTCTGGGAGTGTCATTTTTTACAGGCTTATTGGAGGGATGTTCTTGAGTTCATGGAGATGCATCTGGGAACACCACGTATCCTATACCCTAAGATTAGTGTCTTCGGCCCTATACAAATTGCTTTTTTTCTATGCTAAAAAGGTAATATTACTTAATTGGAAACATCCCAAAAACAGCCCTGCCAAGTTCACCAAGATATGGGGTTGGTGGGTTGACTGCCCCAATACTGTGCTGGGTGTATCTGACTAACTCCTCTTTTCTGGAAAAACTGAAAGGCTTTTCTCTATTGGCTGTTGTGACTCACATAGACAATACGTATACACAATATTGGTACTGGAGCTGTGGGTTTAGTTTATAGTTATTTTTTCTCTTTCTTACGATTCCCCAGGTTGGGAGTCTTGGTCTCCTTTGTTATAATGGCCAAAGTTGTTTTAAAAAAAGGGGGTATTATAAACACTGAAGGGAGTGAGAAAACTGTAATGTTTTAATTTTGTGAAGTATTCTTGATGACTCTCTTGTTCTGTATTGTGATGTATGATATGCCCAATAAACGATCCTTCAAAAAAAGAAGATTCATGTTATCTGTGAGGTCAAAGTGAATCATCAGTACAGGGAGTAAGTAAAAAAAGAAGCATTTGTAATGATGTAGGATTTATTACACGTTTCTTATCTTTCCATGCATTATTTATGGAGAAAATTGAAACAGTTACTAATTAACAATAATGTAGTAAAAAAATCAGAAAAAGAAATTAACCAATCTTTTTATTCCAGATTATCTCACAGTTTGGCAGTTCCTGCATCGGCATATCATCAGAGGCGTAAGCTCTTCTCTATCACAGTAACAACAAGTCCACTGCAAGGGTCAAAAGACCTCTGTATGATCAGTCTCTGACAAGCTTAGTCGCCATATCGCTGTTTCCAAACGTTTGAGGAATGAGAAAAACAAACACCACCTCTGTAGAACCAATATTTCAAATCATACTCCTGCTTTTAATTCAGCACCTATAAGTAAACCCATATTCCTCTGCATAGCTCAGAACCATGTCCGATTGGCTTCGCCTGCCAGCTATGTCACTGATATATTCCTGAGCTTCCAGCATTTCCATATAACAGCCCTCATGGAATTATTTCCAGGCCACAGGTAAAAACACACACATACTGAACAAAATTAATAAAAACCATTAAAACTTTCTCTGTTATAAAACAGTTAAAGGGGTTGTGCAAGTTGTAAGACTTTGGGATAGCCCCTTCTCCAGGAACTAACATAACAAATAGTGATATACTCACCTCTTTCCCTCTCCCCACTCCCGGTGTGCTATGTGCCACTCCAGTCTCTTTTTACAGCTGCAGTCCCGCCAGGTTTACAGGAGGTTATTGGGGCCTCAGCCAATAACAGAGCTCAGCAATTAAAAGTTGCGGGGAGAGGTGAGTGTATCCCGATTTTACTGCGTGGGGAAGGGGTTCTCCTGAGATCTTACAACTTAGTCAAGCCCTTTAAGATCCAATTCACTATTTAAACTTCAAGGTAATATATAATCCAATAAATTAATAATATCTGTCTTCTGGGATGGAATTTTTTGCAAATACTCATTGCCCTCAGACCCCATGCGTGACGGTGGCACCAACTCCAGAGGAGGTAGGATGCCTTGCCCTAACTTAGCTGGGAGGGTGACAGGTGCCTACCTAAAGCGGGGACATCATCTTGAAAAAAAAGGCCCAGTGGTCTTCTTTCTTGCTCCTGAATGTCCCTATAAGAACCCCTGGAGAAACGCACCGACATGCAAACAGAATAGACAAACAACAAAACAACTAGAAAAGACCCAGCACCTACTTATCTGCAGTTGCAGAACACCCCGCACACTAAAGTTCCAACTCCACGTACTCCACTGTGTACGAAAATAAGCAGCACTGATCAGCAGGAAGCAGAGAATAAACAGCTACTCTGCACCTGAAACCATGGCAGAGTGAATAGAGAACCACACCTCCACCCTACTCTCAGGCATGGTTAATCCAACATGCAATCATGCAGCAAGGCAGACAGCAATAGCCAACACTGCACATGATGCATTAACCCTTGACCTGCTTAACCAGGCCACCGGTCATAGCCTATGTAAAAGCCACTATGCCACAACATTGTCGTGACTGACAAGCTGCGACATATATATTTTGAACACACATTAGTTACTGTCCAGGGAAAGATAATCTTAATATTCATAGGCACAACAATCTTTTGTCTGGGATGACACATTATGATAGATTTAGTTGTAAAGCTGACTGTAGATCTAAGTGGTCTGACCTTAAACATTAAAAAAAATTCTTCAAAGTATGAGTGAGTTCACACATCACGTAGTTTGTAGATTTTTGCATGGATTATCACCACAGAATTGAGTCATTGCATTACAATTAAAGGGGTTCTGTCAGTAACTAAAAAAGATGTATACTCACCTGCATGCTGCCCAGCATCCCTGTAGAGTGTAACCTGTAAAAAGAAAAGAGTAAAAAAAAAACGAACTCACCTAATCCTGTTGCCGTTCTTCCCTCCATTGTTTAGGTGCCGCATGAGGGGTCACCTTCTAGCGGCTCCTGCACGCTCCCGCTATCCTGGCCGCGTCTAACCTCTACCATCCACGGAGAGTTGACGGCGCATGCGCATTTGCCGTCAACTCTCCAAGGACAGCAGAGGTTAGATGCGGCCAAGCCAATCAGTGGGCGACGTGTCACTTGTGATGCGCTGACCACTGACCCGGGCGGCAGTACTTACTGCCCGGCATGGTCGGAGCAGGGGCAAAAGCTGAAAGTTTGCCAGCTTCTGCCCTGCAATCGGACAGCTGCCAGAGGAAAAGAAGAGGAGCAGCAGCCTCCCGGTGACCAGCCCCGTACGGCGCAGGTGAGTACGTACTTTTTTTTCTGACAGAACCTCTTTAATGAATTATGTGATGAAAATCCACAGAATTTCAGCAACAATAGAGTATGCTGGTGATTAGAAAATCCACAGCACAGCTATTTTCTGCTGCAGAATTTTCAGCTGCAAGTGAATGGGGTTTATTAAAATTCCATTCACTTGCATTGTACTGTACATTCCCTAGCTGAAATTCAGCAGCAATTCCGCTGTATATGAACTCAACCTTATGGTACTGATCCGAACCTACTATTTAAGTACAATGTATAAGACTATCCAAAAAGTTGGTGCCCACAAAAAATATGTGTTTCCTTAAAATGCTCCTCCACAAAAGTATTTGGCCTCTTAAAGTATGTGTTCTCCATTATGTATATACACCCTAAAAGTAAGTAACACGTAAATAATGTACCCTCAAAAGGGATGTTTTAATAATGTGAGTTCAAGTTGTCCATGAACCAAAGTGAGGTAAATTTATGATAGATTGTGACAAAATGTTTACAAAAAACATTGTCTGTAAAATAATTTGTAAATGATTGTACATAATTGATACATGCTAAGAAACAATTAAAAAAATTAAAACCACAAAACAAATAGGAAATCATCAAAAAACTATAAAACCACAAAAAATAAATAAATAAAAATAAATAAAATAAATCTTTTATTTGTATAGCGCCAACTTATTCCACAGCGCTTTCAGGTAATTTATTTATTACCCCCCCACCAAGCTAAGTACTCATCTTACCGACCTCAAAAGGATGGAAGGCTAAGTCGACCTTGAGACGGCTACATGAACCGTGTGAGGATTGAACTCGCAACCTTCAGGTCGTGAGCGAGAGCTTAGGACTGCATTTCTGCTGCCTTAACAATTTGCACCATACGAGGCTGTTATCTAAAACCATAAAAACTATGAGCTACTGTCAGGCAGGTTATTTGTATCCACCACGTCATACACCTGTTTGAATTTGGATTATATGAGGAGGCAGCACCTTGGAAACCTCAGGTTTCAACTTTGACCCCTCCAAGCGGGATATGATCTTTGCTGCGGGGTTCTCAAGCCATCACTTATACAATGCTGGTAGTGTGGCTACTGACGCTGCACTGGCTGAGGGCTGGAGATGCATGAACAAGGTCCCAGCTGAAGGTCAGGGCAGGCAGGAGGCAATAATTAAGTCCAATAAACAATACTGAGGTCAGGGAGTACAGAAGTCAGAGTTGTCAAGAATCAAGCAGGAGTCAGAACCGAAATAAACAAAAAATGGGGCTTTGTCACAATGGCTAGAAGAGACCAAATGCTTAGCTATCCTCCATAGGGAAAGGATGCCTATTATAGCATGAAGGGGATGGTGGTTGGTAGGTGACCTATGTATGGTTTGGGCACTGGTCCTTTAAGAGAGGTGCACCCTATGTGCAGACTGGAGTGACCGAGAAGTGAACCATGCGCTGCATTCAGCTCATGGAGGACAATGGCGCCTGACGGCAGCTCCAATGACGGGTAAGCCTGGGGAGCGGTGGCAGCATGCAATGACAGGCACCGTAAGGAAGGGGTTCCAAGACTCTTACGCTGGAAGGATTATCATCCTGTCAACACTTCTGTATTTTGTATTCTAATGTTTCATGAAAAATGAAATAAATGACCAAGAACAAGTTTCTAGAGCTCGCTGTATTTTTGCATTTTGCAAACACTAACAGTTACTGTTGTAATGCTGGGGAAGCACTTTTATAGCATGGTCTTAAAGAGTACTTGACTCTTCAGAATAAGCTGTCATATGTGTGCACATGAGGAGCAGCAATATTTCTGGTCATTTTATGACTTGTACATAAAACAAAAAATGTGCACTGTACTCAGGAACATGGCTACTATGTGCATCAAGATATGAGAGGAACCAATATCCATTTATTTCACTCTAGGGGGGATTTTAAATGCTGGGTGGCGTTTGTGATGCACCATCCTATGTCTTGATGCTATATCAGCCTGTTATCATTAAAGCTTTGGATCCACCTGTCTATTGGACCATCTGTTGATTATTGATTAATGGACCTGGAATAAGGAGGTAGTGGGATTGAAATCCCCCATTATGACCAGTTTCCTGTTGGTGTATTGGACCTTTGGCTAGAATTTTCCTCTGTTTTGGTGGATGTCCTTGGGACAGGAAGCAAGGTATGCATTGTAGTTTATAGAGTACCAGCTGGGATCATAATTGTACAGGGGTACACACATCTGTGTGCATTTCCCTTGTATACTCCGGTAAGTCACCACCTATACTTCTGATGTTTAATATTTGCGAAGATTTATCTCAAGCTAATACTGTTCATGACTTGTATTTGGCATTTTTCCCTTTTGTAGGCTCCATCTTCAATTCTCAGCTGTATCTGGTGGGTAGATGTATACTGAACAAAGAGAAGAGCAGGATATAGTCTTTTCCATCTCCTTGCAGCCCACCTTCATAAGCATCAGCATCGTGGAGGACATTATACAGGAGTGCTGAGCAGTGTAGATGTGATTTCAGTTACTATGATTGTTATGAACAGCAAAAATGCTCCTGCTAGTTCGTTGTTCCCTATCTATTAATTTGTTGTTGGGGAAGTTTGTTGATTCATTAGAATGGTTCAGCTGATCTCACTGCTGCAGCCTAGGTTCATTTGAAACAGGAGTTCCTATTGGCACTGTTTAAATAATCCTGTCTTTTTCTGTGGGTTGCTGGTTATAGCATATGTTATGTTTATGTTTTGGCCTCTCTTTGTCTCTTGTCTGTATAATTTGCTCCAGTGGTTTTCTAGTTCAGTTCTTTCTTCTTAGCATTGCTACTTGTTAGCTTTTCCTTCTAATTTAGATCTGCTCAGTTTGGTTTTCTTGTCTCAGGCCTTAGTGCTAGCAGCTCAGATAGGATTATTTTAGGATTACCGTATATTCCGGTGTATAAGGCGATTGGGCGTATAAGACAACGCCTTAACTGTTGCCTTATACGCCGGAAATACGGTGTAAAAAAAAAAAAGCAGTACTCACCTCCACTGGCAATCTACGGTGGTGCTGCAGGCTGTTGCTCCCTCCTCATCCCCGACAGAGCATTGCTTTCTGGATGCGGGGCTGGAAATCCCTGCCTCCAGAAAGCTAATGCTGTGATTGGCTAACTCACGTGGCATCAGCCAATCACAGCCATTCAATGACATCATTAAATGACTGTGATTGGCTAACTCAGGCAGGGTCAGCCAATCACAGCCATTCAATGATGTCATCGCCTCAATAAAAGGCGGCCCCACGGTCTTCTTTTTGGGCCCTGATTATCCCTATAGGAACCCCTGGACAGATGAACCGACATGCAAAGCAAAAACAGAAATTTAAAACAACAATACAACTGAAAAATAACCCGCAGCAACTTATCTGCAAGTAGAAAAACACCCAGCACAGCAGAGCTTCAAACTCCAAGTTCTCCACTACGGAACGGAATAAGCAGCACCGATCACCTGGAGGGGTGAGAATATAAAGCCACTCTGCACCTGAAAAACTGGCAGAGTGAATAGAAAACCACACCTCCACCCTACTCCCAGGCATGAGTAATCCAGCATGCAACCATGCAGCAGAGGCAGACAGCACCAGCAGACTCTGCACATGATGCATTAACCCTTGATCTGCTTAACAAGGCAAAGAGGTATAGGGGCGAGGGACGAGAACATTATTTTTCCACTATATAAGGCACTTGTCAGGCCTCATATGGAATACTGTGTACAGTTCTGGACACCGGTGCTCAGGAAAGACATTGCAGTGCTTGAGAGGATACAAAGACAGGCAACTAAATTAATAAACGGAATGAGAGGACTGGAATACCCAGGGGCTATTAAAATTGGGATCATTTACCCTGGAAAAAAGACGGTTAAGGGGCAACGAAATAACTATGTATAAATACATTAGGGGACAATACAAGGATCTAACATATACATAGTAACATAGTTCGTAAGGCCGAATGAAGACAATGTCCATCTAGTCCAGCCTGTCTCTCCTCCTGTGTTGTTGATCCAGAGGAAGGCAAAAAACCCCAAGAGCAGAAGCCAATTAGCCCTTTTGGGGAAAAAATTCCTTACCGACTCCCTAATGGCAATCAGACTGTTCCCTGGATCAACCCCTAATAGTTCCTACCTGCCTGTATACCCGGATTAACAATTAACCTAAGATTTATAACCTATAATATCCTTCCTCTCCAGAAATATATCAAGTCCCCTTTTAAACTCTTCTATCTCTCCCATGATCTGTTTATACGCAGGACTGGGACGGTAACAAGAGGGCATCCTCTACGTTTAGAAGAAAGCAGGTTTCATCACCAATATAAAAGGGGGTTCTTCTATATAAGAGTAGTGAGACTGTGGAAGTCTCTGCTGAGAAAGTGATGATTGCAAAATCAATGGAGAATTTAGGAGGGTACTAGATGCCTTTTTGGAGCACCACGACATTGCAGGATACAGACATTAAATAACCAGAGGGGTTGGTGATCTGGGTCTTGGAGTCAGGTAGGAACTTTCAAATGTTGATCCAGGGATTATTCTAATGGCCATTATGGAGTTCGGAAGGATTTTTTCCCCCCTAAATAGGGTAAATTAGCTTTAGCCTCATTTGTTTTTTTTTGCCTTACTCTGGATCAACAAGGGAGGGGGGGGGGGGACAGGCTGAACTGCATGGACATTTGTCTTTTTTCAGTCTTGCATACTATGTTATTATTGCAGACAAAGTTCCCATTTATCTCAATGGAAGCTGGGCCTGCAATACCAAACCTGGCCACTACAGTAAGAATGGAATTGCCTGCTTCATGCAAAATTCAGGTCAGTACATTTGTGCACCAGCCTGGCAAACAGTTGATCAGCAGGGGTCCCAGGCCAAAAAACTCCAGCCAATCTACTATTGATGACTTATCCTGTGGATAGGCCATTAATATTTACAACTGGAAAATTTGTTTAAAGATTCAAATGAGTTAAGTCATCACAACTCATCATTATATGCAAATAGGGAGAGGCCTGTCAATGAAGCCAAGCCAGAGGGGAAAGAAACCAGAGGGGAACTGCTCACTGGACACTTTTCCCTAAGTACAGCTCTTTTTAAAACCATTGTTTTCTGTGAAACACTGTACCATATTTCAGAGTAATGAGGGAGCCCTTGATTATGGCTGCATGAATCTGCTGACAGCTTCTCTTTAATAACCACCCTCTGTTGAGACAGTTATTATTCTGACTCAATAACATGGCTGCAAGCGTATCGGCTGAAGTAACTTCTCTTGTAGTTATGAACCAGTACTCACAGTAGGTATATGTTGTCAGACAGCATCCAACTCGACTGCAGAGGCATGGGAGAAGATTCCAGGGTTTATTTAGGTAGAAATCTTGTAGAATGCACATTCAGCAGTAGGTAAAAAGAATGATGATGAGCCAGAGCACAGAGTAGAGACCTAACACATAGGCTATAGACAGGAAACTCCCTAGCAGGAGGAAAGGGAGGGGTTATGCAACACAGGGGGTACAGAGAACCAGGAGGGACAAACTAAAGAAGGCAAACACTTACAGATACAGTACAGGTTATACATGTCAATGAATAGAGTCAGGTAGATGAGACATGACACTCCCCGTCTGAAATCTTTAGATTTCACTGAATACTGTTTTGACATAATGTCCCTCAAAGTCCAGAAATTCTTGTTCAACCTAAAAGACAAATAAACAAACGCAACAGCAATAATAAATGAACAAGTCAACTGTTGTGGCAAAGGTAATCCACAGATGGACTTCTTCAGTTCCTCTCATTTGCAGTCTGCGGTGATATGCTCCCCGCCATGAGCTGTGTAGGATAATCAAGCTTCCTTAGGTGACTTCCTTCCTTGGAAGAAGAAGTACTAGTTCACTGATTGGACGGAAGAAAACTCTTACAGTGCCTCCTTTTGTCACTTTGACTTCCACTTTTCCAATTTTCCCATCGTCGTTAGGGATGACCTTGGTGACGAGACCCATGGGCCATTCGTTCCGGTGAACCTCTTTGTCTTTCAGAAGAACAAGATCACCAACCTGGAGATTGGGTTTTGGAGTCTGCCACTTCTGACGACCTTGGAGGGTGTGTAGATACTCCATCTTCCAACGGTGCCAGAACACATTGGAGAGATGTTGAACCTGTTTCCACTGACGTCTGTAAATGTCACTACAGTCAAAGTTGCCTGGAGGAATAGTAGCACATCCATTAACATTGAATCAAGTATTCTTCTTGTAACGCCAATCATGCGCTCCCAAGCTCCTCCCATATGAGATGAATGCGGAGGGTTAAATACCCAGGTACATCCATTGTTGAGCAAGAAGTTGCCTAGTTGTAGTTCCTTACAGGCTCCTACGAAGTTAGTCCCACAGTCGGACCTCAGCTGTTTGACTGGTCCACGAATGGAGAAGAATCTTCTAAGAGCATTGATGAAACAGGAAGAATCCATAGACTCAATCACTTCAATATGTACTGCACGAATGCTAAGACAGGTGAACAGCACAGCCCATCTTTTGCTATTTGCGGCGCCACCACGCGTCCTTCGTGTGACTACGGACCACGGACCAAAGACATCCACACCAACGTAAGTAAAAAGGGGATCGGTACTTAACCGATCTGCTGGTAAGTTCGCCATTTGCTGTTGTTGTTGTCTTCCCCTTAGCTTGTGACACTTGACACATTTATGGAGTACGGAGGAAATGCTTCTCTTCATTCCTACGATCCATAAACCGGCTGACCTGATGGCACCTTCAGTGAACTGTCTGCCTTGGTGATGCACTTGATCATGGTGGTGTCGGATTAGCAAGGTAGCGATATAATGCCCACCTGGTATGATGATGGGGTTCTGTTCTTTATTGCATAGATCGGATTTCTCTATCCGACCACCCACTCTCAGCAATTTGTGGTGGTCAACTACTGGGTTGAGTTTATAGAGTGCACTGCTCTTGAGCGGACTGATGCCCTTCGAGATATTGTCTATCTCTGAGTGATACACCTCTTGTTGTGTACACTGGATGATGATTTGTTCAGCAAGTTCAAATTCTGTGACTGTAGGGTGTGCTTTACACATATGCCAACCACTACACTTCGATGATGCGTTCTTTGCAAAACACTGAGCAATGTGAATTAGTCTGCCAATAGCTTGCACGAGAGATCTCCATGTCGAGAAACTTTCAAAGCGATGTGACTTCAGCTTCACCTTAGAAGTTACAGACGTGTAGAGCGTAGAACTTAGGGCTCTGATTTCCTTGTCAGACGCGGGTTCCACCAGATCATAGATGGCATTGGTAGGTAACAAACAAGGATCTTCGTATAGAAAACTTGGAGGTGAAGACCATATGTGGTCTAGCAGATTTGATGTTGGTGCGGCTCTTGTTCCCCGGTCGGCTGGATTAAGTTCTGTAGGGATGTGATGCCACTTCTGATCCTTTCTACTCGGTGTCCTACATACACGTAGAATTGTTTTGTTTGGTTGTGTATATAACCGAGAACAACCTTACTGTCTGTGTAAAAGGTGAATGAATCAAATGCGACATCCATTTCATCCCTTATCACTTCGGCGATCTCTACTGCTAGCACGGCTGCACAGAGTTCAAGTCTTGGTATGGAATGCGCAGGTTTTGGGGTTAGTTTGGCCTTACCTAGTACGAATCCACAGTGTAGCTCATTGTTGGCTCCTGAGATCTTCAGATAGGCCACTGCGGCTATGGCTTCCATTGATGCATCAGAGAAGATGTGTATTTCCCTTTTGACAGCAGCTGAAAGAGAACTGGGAGCATAACAGCGCGGTACTTGGAGTTGTTCTAATACTTTCAAGGACCTTTTCCATTTTTCCCACCTTTGTTGTTTCTCGACAGGTAAGGGAGCGTCCCAATCCATATTCTCAGTAGTAAGCTGTCTCAGAAGTATCTTGCCCTGAATAGTGATGGGGGCTATGAATCCGAGAGGATCATAAAAACTGTTCACGACCGATAAAACTCCACGCTTGGTGAAAGGTTTGTCGCAAGCTAATACTTGAAATATAAATGTATCTTGTTCGATATTCCAGAGCAATCCTAGGCTGCGTTGTATAGGAAGAACCTCAGAGCTGAGGTCAAGGTCCCGCAAGTTGATTGCATGATCGTCAGATGGAAAGGCCTTCATTACTTCCTTGCTGTTGGAGGTAATCTTGTGAAGCCTAAGGTTTGTGGCAGACAGCATTTCCTTGGTTCTGGTGAGGAGATCAATCACCTCTGCGCTTGTGGGTAAGGATTTAAGTCCGTCGTCTACGTAGAAGTTCTTCTCGACGAATTGCCAAGCATCCGATCCGTGCTCCTTCTCACCTTCTTGGGCTGTCCTTCTCAGTCCATAGATTGCTACAGCAGGTGATGGACTGTTGCCAAAGACATGTACCTTCATCCGGTAATCTATGACCTCTTTGCTGACATCATTGTCCTTGTGCCATAGGAACCTGAGATAGTTTCTGTCATCTTCCTTAACGATGAAGCAATGGAACATCTGCTGGATGTCAGCCATAACCGAAATGGGTTCTTGTCTGAAGCGAATTAGAACGCCCATGAGGCTGTTGTTTAGGTTAGGGCCTGTGAGGAGAAGGTTGTTGAGAGAGACACCTTCATGCTGAGCACTGGAATCAAACACAACTCTGATTTGTTCAGGCTTGCGGGGGTGATACACGCCAAAGGACGGAAGGTACCAGCATTCTTCTCCTTCCCTTACCGGTGGCGCAGGTTCTGCATGGTCTCTATCGAATACCTTCTGCATGAAGTCTACGAAATGTTTTTTCATTACTGGTTTTTTCTCAAGAGTGTGTTTCAGAGAGGAGAATCTAGTGGTAGCTTGCTGCCTATTGTTAGGTAGCTTTACTCTTGGAGAACGGAAGGGTAAGGGAGCTACCCAGCTATTGGAGTCATCTTGGGTGAATTCCCTTTCCATGACCTTGAGAAATTCAATGTCTTCTCTAGCAGGTGCCAACTTGTTATCGTCACTTGTTGTATTGAACACTGTTGATCCAAGACTGTCATCCCAGAGGAAAGTGTTTGTACTGTCTTGTTGGTCGTGGTGCCACTTTCTGTTAGTCAGTTTCTCCTTCACCCGATAATGGTGTGGGCATGGATGAAAATAAGTACCGCGACCATTTGGTCTCCTTCACCCGATAAAGTGTTTGTACTGTCTTGTTGGTCGTGGTGCCACTTACTGTTAGTCAGTTTCTCCTTCACCCGATAATGGTGTGGGCATGGATGAAAATAAGTACCGCGACCATTTGGCAAGATGTGTGTTTTAAATGAGGAAATCTTGGTTGGCTTTTTCATCTTGTCTATACAGACATTGCCTATGATGACCCATCCTAAGTCAAGGCGCTGGGAAAATGGTGCATCATGAGGTCCATTAATTTGCTGACGTATTTTGTGCACCCTAAGAATGTCTCTACCCAGCAGAAGTAGGATCTCTGCGCTCTTGTCAAGGGCTGGTATTTCGTTAGCTATAGCCCTTAGGTGGGGATGATGGAAAGCGGCCTCTGGTGTAGGGATCTCTCCCCTATTGGATGGTATCTGATTACATTCAACAAGTGTGGGCAAGGGTATCTCAAGATTGCCCTTAAGAGAGGCTACTACAAGTCCGCTGGCTCTTCTCCCGGAGACCTCTGTCACTCCACCACATGTACCCAAGGTGTATGGGTAAACATCTCCCTTTATGTTAAACAAATCAAAGAGTTCTGACCTTGCAAGTGATCGGTTGCTCTGGTCATCGAGGATGGTGTACACCTTCATAGTCCTTTCTGGTTGACCCTGGGGGTACACATCGACTAGGCATATCCTTGCACAGGACTGGTCGCAAATGCCTTCTCCACAGACTTCTGTGCATGAAGAAGATACAGTGGTAGGACATGCTGCTTGATCTGTGTTCTCCCCGCCATACGTTGGTGGGGTAGGGAAACTTGTAGCTGGTGCAGTACTAGTTTGAGATGGGTGAAGAGCTTGTACATGATCTTCACAACCACACTCAATGCATTTGATGGCATTTTTACAGTCTTTAGCAATGTGTTCAGTAGAAGCGCAACATCTGAAACATACCCCAAACTTCTTTAGAAGCTCCTTGCGTTCTTGGAGTGGTTTCTTCCTGAAGCCGATGCACTTCTTGAGGGGATGAGGCTTCTTATGTAAGGGACACAGGCGATTAGGGTTTTCAACCTTTTCATCTTGATTGCTCTTGTAACTGACTCCCTGTGGAGCTGACAAAGTAGAGGGAAAAATATCAGTCTTTTTTACTGACACTGGACCTCTGCGGCCTTTGTAGTCGACGCGTGAGTTGTCAGACTTGAATGGATGTGGACCGGGATTGGATTCCTCATAGGAGAAGCTTGGATCGTTCTTGGATTCTGCAATGTTTTTGATGAACTCACAGAAGTGAGAAAATGGAGGAAAAGAGACTTGATTTTCTCTCTTATATCTTGACCCCAGAGCGGTCCACTTCTCTTGAAGGTTGTATGGCAGCTTTGACACGATTGGGTTTACTCCACGAGCAGTATCCAGGTAACTGAGGCCAGGTAGGTGAGTGTCTCCCTTGGCCAGCTGCAGCTCTAGCAGTAAGTCACAGAGCTCTTGGAATTTCTGATTGTCTTTACCAGATATCCTTGGAAAGGCTTGCAGACGTTTGAACAGAGCATTTTCTATTGCTTCAGGACTACCATAGGTTCTCTCCAGTCTCTCCCAAGCGGCTGCAAGGCCTGCTGCTGGATTTTCAATGTGGACAGATCTGAGTCTCTTTACTCATTCTGTAGACTGTGGGCCAAGCCACCGGATCAGTAGATCTAGTTCTTCCAAAGCAGTAATGCCGAGATCGTGAGTTGCAGTTCTGAAGGCACATTTCCAGCCTCTGTAATTCTCAGGCTGGTCGTCGAACCTTATCAGTCCTGTCTTGGTGAGCTCACGATGTACCATGTATTTTGCAAACTCTGACATGTCGGTTTTCTCTGACTTCAGGTGTGAAATTGGTTGAGTGGTGCTAATCACATCGTTTGTGGTGTTTTGCATGAGAGACGTAGGTACATATGGGGCTGTCAGGGTGTTCAGCCTGGGAGCTGGTTTGAAGTCCATAGGTTTGGTGACATGTGGATATGGAACCATGTAATTGCTAGAGGTTTGGAGAACCGCTGGTATTTTGAATTGTCCATGAATAACGGTATATTGAGCTTGCTGGGGTGCAGAGCCTTGGTGCTCCATATAGGATGGAAGGTTGGTGTGAGGCACGAGCGGAGTTCTGTGCTGACTTTGCATGCCTGGTGCTGTGGAAGAATGTGCGGCCTGCCGCTCTGGAGAGACGTCTGTTTTGTCTGGAATGTTTGCGGCAGATGGGGAATTGAAGCATTGGCTTAGTACATAGTCTCTTGTATGCTCGAGAGGTTCCTCTGCATCCATTCCGCTAAAGTCAATGCTGTCTCTTTCGCTCTGACTCGTGGCTTGTTCTAAAACTCTTAACCTTGCTACGGCTGTAGCATGTTCACATTGTTTCTCCAGAGCCTCTATTTCCGCTTTTCTATGTGCAGCTTCCACTTCTGCTTCCTTATGTGCAGCTTCCACTTCCGCTTTCTTCTGCGCAAAGACGGCCTGTATCTTAATCGCTTCCGCTTCTACGCGTGCTTTTAGAAGCTGCTCACTGAGGGTGGAATGCTTTGAAGATCGTGACCTAGATGTACGCTTGGAGTGCCTGGTAGAGTCAGAAATGTGAGATGACACCTTCTGAAGTTGCGCAATTCTCGCTTCTGTCTTAGACTTAATGTTGCGTACTAAGCTGTCTCTTTCTACACTGAGATGTTGGAAGCTTTGCAATTCCTCTATGGAATTCTCTGTGTTTAATTTTCTCAAAGCATTTTTGTACTCCTGGACTTGTATATTATAATGTTCATACGTTGCACGAAGCTGTTGCAGGGCTCCCTCTAGTGGCGACACATGGAGTGAAGACAGACTCTGCTGAATGTTGGAGACATGACTTAGTAATGTTTCCCACAGTTTTAAAATGTCAGAGGAAAGTTCCTGCTTGAGACTTTCAAGGTTCTCTCTAACTTTCCAGGTTGGCTTATTAGAGCGCCTGTCTCTCTCACTAGACTGCAGACTAGGGTCCATGCTAGCTTGTGCCTCAGAGTGTCCTTCAGCCCTGATGCAGCACACTGGATGGAGGTAACACTGAGGAGAGTTATACCTTTGTGGGAGATTATGAGCTGCAGCTGTGGTTGTATGTGGAGCTGCTGGAGGAGTCTTTACAGCAGTGTCTGGCAGGATTTATACATTCTTTTTACTATTCTGACTCAATAACATGGCTGCAAGCGTATCGGCTGAAGTAACTTCTCTTGTAGTTATGAACCAGTACTCACAGTAGGTATATGTTGTCAGACAGCATCCAACTCGACTGCAGAGGCATGTGAGAAGATTCCAGGGTTTATTTAGGTAGAAATCTTGTAGAATGCACATTCAGCAGTAGGTAAAAAGAATGATGATGAGCCAGAGCACAGAGTAGAGACCTATGGCCGCCTGCAGACGAGCGGGTCGGATCCGGCAGCGAGAATTCTCGCGATCCGACCCGAGAGCCTGCAGGGACGAGCGCGTACTCACCCGCGCCTGGCGGCCCCGGCTCTTTCATGTGCCGGCTGTCGCGCAGCCGGCGCATGCGCAGACCGGAGCCGGCGGCTGGGTGAGTGCGTGCCCCGCAGAAAATTAGGACATGCCGCGGTTTGTTTGCCGCGCGAGATTTCGCGCGGCCAAACCGCGGCCGTCTGCATAGGAGTGCGTATTGTAATGCACTCCTATGCAAACTTTCAGCGGCGGAAATCCCGCGGGAAATCCCGCGGCGGGATTTCCGCTCGTGTGCAGGCGGCCTAAGGGTGCCTGCACACGAACGGAATTTCCAGCGCGTTATTTTAGGCACATTATCTGCCCCAGACCGCAGCCAATATACTCCTATGAGGATCCGCAGTTGTCCCCAGACGGACGGATTTGTATCGCGTTTTTTCACGCGCGTAAAAAAAAACCGGGACCTGCTCTAATTTGGGTCGGATTCTGCGCGTGAAGCCTCCAATACAAGTGAATGGGTGCGTTTTTTCACGCAGTACATCCGCAGTGCAGCTGCGGATGGAGTCACTGGTTGCTATGACTACAGGAAGTAGGCATGGTAGGAGGCGTCCCAACACACAGCAGAGCTTCACAGGCAAATTTGTAGAGGGAGATAGGTAGTATTTCTTGCCAATGCAGGATCTAAGAATGCAAAATCTGTAGTAATGAATTCGGCCGCCTGCAGACGAGCGGGTCGGATCCGGCGGCGAGAATTCTCGCCGCGGGACCCGACCCGAGAGCCTGCAATGATGAGCGCGTACTCACCCGCGCCTGGCGGCCCCGACTCTTTCATGTGCCGGCTGCCGCGCAGCCGGCGCATGCGCAGACCGTAGCCGGCGGCCGGGTGAGTGCGAGCCCCGCACAAAAATAGGACATGCCGCGGTTTGTTTGCCGCACGAGATTTCGCGCGGCCAAACCGTGGCCGTCTGCATAGGAGTGCGTATTGTAATGCACTCCTATGCAGACTTTCAGCGGCGGAAATCCCACGGGAAATAACGCCGCGGGATTTCCGCCCGTGTGCAGGCGGCCTTCCTCTTGTGAATTTTTTTGCAGTGACTAAAATAAAGTCACGCTGGAGAAGCGCCTGAAAAAAGTTACATGGATCAACCATGCCCACAAAGACATCTGCTCACCGGGTGAAAGCATGTTGCCAGAATAATTTAACGGTGCTCGCACAAGCAAGAGGGACAAAACGGAGTATGGGTGTTGGTTTTTAAGCTGTTTTCCAAGGAATGGTCTGCTGGTTTTTCTGCGCGTTCTTTTCCGCAACACATCCGCGTATATCCGCGCGTGATTTTTCACGCATCCGCAGCTATCGGCCGCCTGCAGACGAGCGGAAATCCCGCCGCGGGATTTCCCGCGGGATTTCCGCCGCTGAAAGTCTGCATAGGAGTGCATTACAATACGCACTCCTATGCAGACGGCCGCGGTTTGGCCGCGCGAAATCTCACGCGGCAAACAAACCGCGGCATGTTCTAATTTTCTGCGGGGCACGCACTCACCTGGCCGCCGGCTCCAGTCTGCGCATGCGCCGGCTGCGCGGCAGCCGGCACATCAAAGAGCCGGGGCCGCCAGGCGCGGGTGAGTACGCGCTCGTCCCTGCAGGCTCTGGGGTCGGATCGCGCGGCGAGATTTCTCGCTGCCGGATCCGACCCGCTCGTCTGCAGGCGGCCATCCGCAAGCACATTTAGGTACCATACGCGCGTGAAAATCCGCTAGCGGTATCCGGAACACTCGTGTGCAGGCGGCCTTACACATAGGCTATAGACAGGAAACTCCCTAGCAGGAGGAAAGGGAGGGGTTATGCAACACAGGGGGTACAGAGAACCAGGAGGGACAAACTAAAGAAGTCAAACACTTACAGATACAGTACAGGTTCTACATGTCAATGAATAGAGTCAGGTAGATGAGACATGACAGTTATTAACCCAATTACATACATTTTACAAGTCCAAGCATTCTTATTTTAGGTACCAACCTTTTACCTGGTGCGATTTTGAATGCATTTGGAAAATGTAGCTGCAGAATGGGCACAAAAATGAGCTACAACTTCAAAAAGCCTTAGAGATTACATTAATTGCACAGTGTCCTCAAAAATAAAAATGCTCAAATGAAGTGAAACATTTTTGCAAAATTAAAGAAAAAAAACTTAAATAGGTTGTGTGAAAAATATACGGTATACCTTATGGAAATAAAAGAGTTGGAGACAGGAGGAAACAAGAGTCATTGAACAAAAAACATGGAGCAATACAACACAATGTTGGATGGGAAAAATACAGGCCCATTTAGTTTAGCTGCAGTGTTTCTAGAGAAAGGCAAAAAACCTTATAGAGCAGTTGCCAACTGCCTCCTTTTAAGGGATCCCCACTCTGTGTCATAGACATATCACTGGCCTAGATGAAAGAAAGTTGCATGGTCAGCGTAGACGAGCAATGAGTATGGAATTTACTGCCACAGGATGTTATGGTTGATTTATTGAAAGAGTTCAAAAGAGATCTGGATGCCTTTCTTAAAAGAAATAATGTAACATGTTATGTGAGCTAGATTGCTGGAGATGGGTTGCTGATTCAAGTGATTTATTAGGCCTCATGTCCACGGGGAAAATCAGGCCCGCCGCGGATTCTTCATGTAGAATCCGTAGCGGGTCCCTCTTGCACCGCGGACATGAGGCCTAAAAAGAAGAATAAACTCACCTGCTCCGGACGATGCGGTTCTTCCCTTCTTCGCAGCCGGATCTTCTTTCCTCAGCCTGGCGGATGTGCTCGGCACGCCGGCAGCGTGCCGCCCGCATGCGCCGGGCACATCCGCGTGTGGGAGAAACGCTGCGGATTTTAACCCCGTGGACATAAGGCCTCATGTCCACGGAGAAAATCAGATCCGCTGCAGATTTGTAAGGCGGATTTGGGCTGCGGATGCACTGTAATTGTCTTTTATTTTTCATGCGGGAGATCAATTGAGCTATATGCTCTATGAGCTCCCGCACGCGTGATCCACACTAAAATGGAGCATGTCCATTTTTTTTCTTTGAAAGCGCAAATTTTAATAACCAATCCCTGCACTTATAGCTCTGTGCAACACATGGATATATCACCTAGTTATTAAATAATTTGTTGAACATGATGGACTAAATGGTTTTGTTTAATCACTATATGTTATACCAACAAAAACCACAAAAATGGCCATTTACTCACAATTGTGCTAATGAAAGGACAGGTAATTCACCTAATCCTCAGAATGCAGACAGTCAAACTGCTATAATGCAGGAGCAATAGCACAAGTGCGAGGTACTGATAAACAACCCCTTATACATCAAACTACTAACGACCACTTGACTGTATGTTTGTGTGTGGATGCTTCTCATGCTCCGCCCCTGGTGAAGTCATCGTTACACCCCTGGTGACGTGATTGCAGGTACTACAACATATATAAAACACAGAGCCTGACTGACAGGGGAACAACACAGTTAAGGCTCTTGGAAGGGGAGGACAAAAATAACGAAATGAGAATACAACTAAGCCGCTATTATCTGAGACACAACTCACCAGTCCTAACAGAAGACACCGACCTACCACCACCACAGAGATCCAGTGGACCGAAGCACCTGTGGTGATGTCACTGCTGTAGGAGGAGGAGCTATTGTGCAGTTTGGTAAAAAAGATCCAGTGGGCTGAAGGACCTGCAGTGCTGTCACTGCTGTTGTGTAGTTTGATAAAAGAGATCAGGTGGGCTGAAGGACCTGCAGTGATGTCACTGCTGTGGGAGGAGCCATTATGCAGTTTGGTAGAAAGTACTGTATACTTGCTAATCCGACAGCAGCCACCAGGACCTGTGATGACATCACCGTCATGTGATCACCTGTGTGGGTGAAGTCAGGGATCACATGACTAGAGGCTGATCACTGTATCCAGGAGTCTGCTGAGCTGGTGATGTCTGGAAATAAGCATGAATGTACCACAGCTGTGTGTGTGTGATGTGTGTGAGTCAGGATGCATGTAGCAGAGGTGTGGGTGTGATGTGTGGGGATCATAATGTATGTAGCACAGCTGTGTGGCTCATTCCGCAACCAGAAACACTAGTACGATAATTTCCTAATAATTACTAGTCCTCCTTATATCGAGGGGTGGCTGGCTAGTACTATACTTGCACATAGATAAAGCATACACAGGGTTTCAGGCCACATGGTACTTGTCGTGCACCATGCAGGCTCACAGTCTACTGGTGATGCCATGTTTTAATCTAGCAAGCTGCCCAAAACACATGCTTACAAGCCGCGTCAAAGCTCCTCGTTCTCTTCTGAGTCCCTACACCAACATCAGTTAGAAGCACAGAAAAATGAAAAGATTGACCAATGCTTTGTATTTATCAAGAATTGTTGATATGTATTAGTAACATACAGTGCGGCTTTGAATGCTTGGGGAGCCTGGGGTGCCAGTGCCAGTGTGGTTCACCTGTGAGGTGCAGGGTAACCCTCTGGATTGAAATATTGTGTCACTAGTAGGTTGTGAGCCTGCATTGTGCACTACACGTACCATGTGGCCTGACACCCTGTGTATGCTTTACCTATGTGCAAGTATAATGCTAAGCAGCCACTCCCTCTATATAAGGAGGATGTGTGAGTGGTTGTTTTCCAGTATCTTGCACCTGTGCTCCTCCATTATAGCAGTTTGGCTGTCTGCATGCTGAGGAATAGGTGAATTACCTGTCCTCTTGCATTAGCACAATAATAAGTACATGGCCATTTTTTGTTGGTTTATGTCCCCTTTTAATTTTTTTGTTATACCACACATGGGATAAGGGAAATTGTCACCACTTTTAAGCCCTTTAAGTGACTGATAACATCAGATAGATGAATTAAGTATGATAGATGAAGTATAAACATACCTGTGCAGATGTTCATAGTAAGGCTGGCTGTCCACAGACGAGGTGTCATTGCAAGATCTGTGGCAATAAATCGCACGCGCAGCTCACATGACATGCTTTCCATTGGATAATTATGGAAAGCGCAACCTACTGCACATGAGCAGAAAATCATAGCGATTTTCCACTTGCGTGATTAAAATCACGACATGCTGTGATTTACCGAGATTCTCCGCGGTGAGCCTATCATTAATATAGGCTAATCTCGGAGACCTTTTAGCGCTCCCCCCCCTTTTTAGCGTTGGAATATCACTAGCGATATTCCGTTGCGGCCATGACCAGGCGGCCTAGTAATGGAGAAAATTTTTATTTACTCACATAGTGCATACTAAATAGATGCCAAATGTCCATGGGGCATTGCTCAAGCCAGAAAGTGTCCTGAGGTTTCCCCCTTAAACCCCTCCCCTCTGTTCTTGTTTGACACTTCTAGAATTTGCCTGAGTCGTTTTATATACTATCCAAATCCCATACAGTTTTAAAGGTTTGGATTAGAGATGAGCGAACGTACTCGGTAAGGGCGATTTCGCAATCGAGCACCGCGATTTTCGAGTACTTCACTACTCGGGTGAAAAGTACTCGGGTGCGCTGTGGGGCGGGGGGTTGCAGAGGGGAGCAGGGGGGGGGGGTAGCAGCGGGGAACAGGGGGGAGCCCTCTCTCTCTCCCTCTCCCCCCCACTCCCCGCTGCAACCCCCCACTCACCCACAGCGCACCCGAGTACTTTTCACCCGAGTAGTGAAGTACTCGAAAATCGCGGTGCTCAATTGCGAAATCGCCCTTACCGAGTACGTTCGCTCATCTCTAGTTTGGATAGCAGGTCAATGATCTATATCAGTGTCATAGCCTTTGAAATGAGCAGTGCGGTATATGCTTAATTATTGATGCATAGTGCATCCCCCACAATGAAGAGGGGATTGAATGGAATTGCAGTCATACGTGCGTAATACCAATCCATTCATGTTCATTGGAACTACCGGAGGTAGCTGAGCACTTGCACTCGGCTATTTCCATCAGCCCCATTGAAATGAATGGAGTCTCGCCACGCATGTGTGACCTCTGCCCCATTCAGTTTCCATGTCCCTAAAGGTAGGTGCAGTGAGCCCGCATTGAGGAGAAGAGGAGGGCACGTGACCCTGATTCTTGGGATTGGCAGAGGTTCTCAGTGGTGAGACCCCCACTGATCAGACTTGTACACATCATTCTATGGACACAACTCTTTGCTAGAAGCGTGGTAAGTTTCCAGGATCGAGTTTATGTGATGTTAAATACTCTTATGTAGAAGAGACTACGTTTGTTAACATCCCGATGAAGGAGCCTTTGTGCTCTGACAGCTTGCAAATATATTTTCTCTGGTTGGCAAACAAAGGTCTCACTTCTACAATACTTTTGACTTTTTTATATTAAATAGATTTTTTTGACTAACCCCGTGCCATGCTGTTTTTGCTGTACATCCCAATGGGGTTTCAAACTCCACAAGATCCAGCTGATATTGAATCCTTCAAACTGGTTCCTGCTGTAGTTACATGGGAATAGAAAAAAAAGGCTATTTGGGGTGATGCTGCAAGGGTCACGAATATTAGCATAACATATTTAATTGTCATATACCAGTCATGTTTGCAGCCATATTGGTTTTCACTTTTAATTAGCTGCTCAGCTAATGACAGTAAACTGTTAATTGTATTGTTGGTAGAACATGAGGACAAAATTACTTTTTTGTCAGTTTCTGAGAAACTAATTAAAAAATGAAACATGCTTAACTAAATAAACTTACTTAACAAACTTTCACTATTGCTCTAGCTTCTGATTTACAATAAAAATGTTTGTTTTGGGTGGAAATCCTACTCAAATTCTATGATTATCTGTATATTTCTTCTATACGTGTCTCTTGTCTTTCTAAGTAGTACTGTATTTAGTTTATTAGTTTCATGATTGCCTATATTAATTGCTGCATGTATTGTATATCTCTTTTCACACAGAAGATAATCAACAATTGCAGCTCTCCTGGGGTGAAGAAGTATGTGAGTGTTTCAGAATAAATTAGGGGTGACTTACCTGGCGTGATCGGGCCACCCAGGATAGGTCAGTCTCTTACTCCTCAAGTGCCTGTTGGCAATTGGATAATGGGTAGATATTCAGATCAACGTGCCCTGGTCACACGGACTTCCAGAAGGAGAGAGCGTCAATGAGACCCCGAATCAGGATTTTGGATGTAGAAGATGCGAATAATCAATAGATGAAAAAAAACAGCGCTCTAGCAAACTAACCATGAATAAAAAATTGGTAAAAGTAAGGAGAGATCGCTTACTTCACAGGGCGGGGGGTCTATGATGCTTGAGAAAGATGGCAAAGCTATATCCCCCGAAACGCGTTGCATACCTTTTCTGGGCAACGTTTTTTGTTTTTTTTATTGTTATAATGTGTTAGGACTAGAAGGTCCAAAAATCTATTGTAAATAAATGTTGTAAATGAATACTCTGCTGGATCCTCTTCTTCAAGGCCTTTGGCGACACCACTGTAGCACACTGCAAACCAAGATTAGGGGGTGTTCTCATCGGAGACCCCCCTGTGAAGTAAGTGACCTGTCCTTACTTTTACTAATTGTTTGTTTATGGTTACTCCCGTGGAGCGCTGGGTCTCTTTCATCTATTGTTTATTTGCATCTTTTCACACATACATAATATATAAACCCTTTGGAAAATATTGTTTTAAGCAGAGATCAATTAACCATCCATAGCTGAAAGTAAATTTCTACCTTGTTACACCTTGCCATTTTAGTTTCAACATTCTGTGCCAATTCTTTTAACTATCTATATCCCTCTAGCGATGGGGGCTTTATTTCTCTCTTATAGAGCTCTAAATTCCCTACATACATATAGTGACATGATAAAATAAGTCCGCTTGCAGCCACTACTAGCGGGGACTAAGGATCTTACTGCATACTGTTTTATTTTTGCGTTTAAAGTGGTTGCCTGGTTACCATATGATTTTTTAATGACAGGTAGACGGGTGTTAAAATAACAAAACCAATACTATACACAGACCCTCAACCTCAGCGCAGCAGCCCCGTGGTCCTCCTGGTCTTTGTTTTGGAAGGTTACCACCTGACTGCTGCAGCCAATCAGAGGTCGCAGTGGTCAGATGCTGTTCTCCTGGCATGTGAGCGGATATGCCAGGAGAATAGTGCCTAGCTGCTGCGGCCTCTGATTGGCTGCAGCAGCAGTCAGGTGGCAACTGTTCCAAAACAAAGACCAGGAGGACAGCAAGGTTGCAGCACTGGATCCTTGGGACTGAGAATGGGTAAGCACCACTGTTTTTGTTATTTTAACACTTGTGCACTTGTCATTAAAAGATCATATGGTAACCGGAAAACCACTTTAAGGTATTCACAGTATGCAGTAGATTCTGAACCCTCTGCCAGAATTTTATAATTTAATTTCATGTCTATTGATAGCATATTTTGTAGTTTGTAAGGCTGAGTTCATATCACTTTGTAAGCCTTCCATCTGCAGTATACACGTGGAGGACTTCTGATGTACAAGGGGGTACCCAAAAAAACAGGAATCGTCTTCTGGCGGGTGGGGCATTACTAGAACGGCCTTCTATTGCCATATGAATGTCTGTGGATACCTTCTGAGGTGTTATGCCAACCGATGCTGTTGGGATAGGTTGCGTTTAGCTCCAGTGCATTTTTTTCAACACATTTTTTTGCCTATTCAGTTTTTCGCCTATTTTGTGATGGCTGATTCATATGAACAACGTGCAGCTGTGAAATTTTGTTTCCTTTTCCACTGCCCAAAGCACTCGTAAAAAAAAAAATTCACGGAGCGAAGTCAGGTGAATATGGAGGGTGAGGCAAGGGTGTCATGCCACTTTTTGTGCTAGCAATTTAGCGCTATGGAACTATTTAGATGACATGAAAACAATGATCAAGGATTGATATTTACTCTGTTCTGCCTTTATAGCCTGCTACCCAAGTTGAAATTGAGGCGTTACATAGAAGTTACAGTACTGTATTTCTAAGTGTTGTACAGCACTGGAAAAATTACAGAAATTCATCATGAACGCGTTGCTCAAAAAAGTCTCTGCAGACACATCCAATGCTTCCTTGTTGAATATCTGCCATTTAGTGATTAAGGTTACAGTTAACTCATTTTTTCTTGATCAGTGACGTTAACAGTGATGTAGAAGTATTTCATTTATACTACATTTCACAATTTCAACATCAGCATGTTCCATTTGTCATATTTCTTAATCATTCTGGCTTTGAGAACTTGACATGCAATACAAACATAGTAATTACTTTTAATTAGTTCAAACAAACCCCTACACCATCTATAAGATGTTGGCCAGAAAGAAGAAAGCATAACAGACACTTGTATCATAAATATTAACTTCACTTTATTATTTCAGTTGTTATAATGTCTGTCTGGGATGATTTAGTAAATCCTGGACTCAGCAGGGGGTTGGACCCGATGACCCTGGAGGTCCCTTCCAACTCTACCATTCTAGGATTCTATGAATGTCCATAATGATATAAGGATGAGTCAGGAAATTTGCAACTAGTCTTGTGTGCCACCTCGTACTATGCTAGTAGTCAATGTCTGGGATCTGTTCTTTGAAGTATTGCAAAAAATACATTATCACCATAGAAAAATGTAGATTGCTACATAAGGAACAGAAAATGTAACAGCTTTATCTCATCTTTAAGATTTAAATATTTATAAAAGACTTCCTCAAAGATATTGTTCCTTAGTTCCGTAATGATGAAAAAGTGAGCTAGTCTGTATACAGTAGAGATAATATTACTAAGGGGTTACACTTCAGGTAAAAGACATTTCTGTAGCAGTCTGTCAATTTTTAATCATTACGTTCTGGGGTTAGGTCCGAATCTTAGAAAATGGGATTCCGATGGAAATCCCCGGGATGGAGCCATAGGTTGTCACTACTCAAACAGAAATCAGTAAAGTTTCCATCTGAACAGCTTTCTGTTCATTTCTGGTTTTTCTAACAGACAAAATATCATTGGGTACTATGTAATTCTGTCCGGCACAAATGCTGGAAACCAGGAGCGTAGCTAAAGGCTTGTGGGCCTGGGTGCAAAATTTTATCTTGGGGTCCCCTAACTTCTCTTAACCCCTTAATGCAGAGGGGTAACTTGAAGCTCCTGGGCCCCAATGCAAAACCTGTAACAGGGCCCCCAAATATAATGCTTTATTCATAGTACTGGGCTCCCTATATGGAGAGGAGAGAGGGCTTATGGGCCCCCTAAAGCTCTTGGGCCTGGGTGCAACTGTATCCCCTATAGTTACGCCAGTGCTGGAAACTAATGGAATGCTGGAAATTAATGCAGTGGAGCCTGTGGAACTATCATGTGAGGACAATGGAAGGGTATGTTCACATGGGGCGGAAATGCTCACATGGTGCAGATTTTTACTGATTTGAATGTATAAATGCTGCAGAATTTGCAGTGGATTTTCCATTGGGGAAATTCTACAGCATTTCTGTATCCAAAACAGAGTCAAAATTCACACCATTGGTGCGGGGTTTGACCCCAAATCAGCTGCGTAGTCAGAGTTGATTTCAGCAGATACAGTGCTCCCCTCACCTAGAAAATGCTGGGTTACTGGTCAGATGATGCAGAAGTGGATTTTAACTCTGTTTAAGACATTCTGCAGCATTTCTGCCCTGTGTAAACATACCCTAAGAGAGAGTGTGGGACAGGTCTTGTAACTAGAAGCTCTCAGCAGTTATTCAAAGAGAGAGCTGTCAAGAGTCTAAGAGACTGTTGCAAGTGAGCCAGTGGCTGTGGAGAGAGCAGACCGAGAAAACTTATGCCATGATCAGAGAAAGCAAGGTTTCATGAGTACAAGCTGAGCAAACTACCGTAGTAGAGGCAGATCGGAAATACACGTCTGTAGTTATCCTCCTCTTGTAGTTGAGAATTGTGCAAGTGGCACCTAGAGCCACAGAAGTGTAAATATTAAAGTACAAGTGAAACTCAGACCAATATCGCCCTTGTAAAAATTGTAATTTTCTATGCGAGTACAATGCAATTTGCAAGAAAATGACATTGCCGAAAATAGGGTTTTCACATTCACTTTTTTACATATGTAAGAATCTCGTATTTTCAATAGAAAATATTAAAAATCGCATTCCACTTACATGAAACTCACATGTACATGCAAGTGTGATGCGACTTTTTTCTCACCCATTGGAAATAATGGGCAAGATTTCAGTGAAGTTGCAGAAAAATAGAGCATGCTGTGATTTTTCGAACCAGTCAACTAAAAAGATATAGGAATGTTTGTGCCTGCATCAGTGAAGAAACTTACCCAACATACTATATTTTCAATTTTACCTCTGATCACCATTCTGTCCTATCTTCAAGTTATTGGAAGACTGTGGATTTTCTTGTTACAGCAAGATGTCCTGTTTGCTGATCATAAGTAGACAGACAAGAAAATACCAGCACTCAAGAGAATGTTCAGTAAACCAAAAGAAAAGAAATACTGTACATTGAGAGTGGTGCTTACTTGTTAGGGGGATAGGGAATGCCAAGTCATCTACCCTCCTTCCTTGCCAATATCCAAGTAAAGAGCCTCACCCAGGGCGCTGTCTCTTTTTTGATTGGTTTTATTACCTGTTTGCCGATCATGTTTCTACTTATGGCTTGCCCTTCACTAAACAGAATGTGATGGGTGACATAGCCATGTGAATCATGAATGATGCGTCTGTCATTTAGAGACAGTGCCTGCCTGTTTCTTCAGGTGCACTATATGCCTTTTAACCCACCATTAAGCCAGTGCCGCGGTTCTCCCTTTTCTTCTTGCCTGCTCATAGAAGAAGCAAGGACTATGTAGGTAAGTATTAAAAAAAAACATGGCTCATTATTTGGGGGTTACTTCACCACTTATTCCAAATAATGTACAGTATGTTGTAAGACAACCCCTTAAAAGTGACAATAACCACCAGAAGTGGTGTGCCTCTGTGTAAGAAAATAAATATTTCTTGTTTGCATCAAAAAGTGTCAGCAACATTCAGAAGCATTGGCCCCATCAAATAACAATTGGAGCATCTTTCCTTAAATTTTGCACTGTGTTGTTCCTGTTATTTCTGCTTAAAATATGTGAATAAATTGACAAGTGGGTGTTACCATTCACCTTTTTACAGGCTGTGTCTCTACACAATCTGGCAATGTCAGCATTGACCTAAGTGCCCTTTTACAGGGTCCCGTGGGACAATTATAGTTCAGTGTAAATGCATACCCCATCTATGAAGGAATGCCTGTTTACAGTGAATGGAGGTAGGCGGGTCAGAAGATCCCTGGCTCGCTCTGCTTCCATTCACTAGCGATTATTGTTCCTGTATAAAAGCACAGGGACGTTATCGCTGGGACAACCTGTCAGGCATCTGCACCCGACAGGTCGTCCCATGTAAAAGGGCCCTTAGACTGAGTTCTAAGAAAGGATTTTGTAGTATGGTTATTTCTAGGAAGATGCAAGTATTTACTAGAACACACATCAGTATAGTTGACAAATCCACTTTAAAGAGGTTTCCTCCATTACATATAATGTATGGCTAAAAGAATGTGGGCATCCCTTTGCCACAAGTGAAATGTCTAATCTGCTAGATCTGCACTGGTCAACTATATGTGCAATCATTGTGAACTGGAAGTGTCCAGCCTTAACAACAGCTCAGGTGTGAAGTGTAGACCTCACAGAGTGTTACTGTCAAGCGATGAAGCATGTAGCATGCAAAAATAGTCTATTCTATATTGCATCATTCACTATAGAGTTCCAAACTTTCTATGGAAGCGACATCATTACAAGAACTGTGCATTGGGAGCTTCATTAAATGAAATGGGTTTTCATGGTTGAGCAGATGCACTCAAGCCTATGACTACCATGCGTAATGCCAAATGTTGGCTGGAGTTGGATAAAATACATCACCACTGGACTCTGGAAATGTGTTTTCTGGATTGATACATTAATTTTCACTATAAGGCATTCTGGGCTAAGGGGGGATAATGGTATGGTTGACCTAGGCCCCTTGTTTTGAGTGAAGGAGAATATTAATGCTATAGCATACAACAACGTTTTGGACAATTGTATGCTTCCAACTTTGTGACAACTGTTTGGGGAAAGGAAAAGTTATCAATAGTTGATCAGTCGGGGTCTGACGCTCTGTATCACCGCCAATCAGCTGACTGAGGAGATCACGTTGCTCAAGTGGGCACAGCAGCCTTTTATTAGACCGCTGATGTCATGTTCATTAATCACATGGCCTGAAAGCAACCCCATTCCATTCAATTGAATGGAACTGTGCTGTAAGGTACAGCCGCTATACAATGTACAACGCTGTGCCTGGTATGGAGGGCCAGCGGTGCTCCCCCAAGTGCTACTGTCAATACAATCAGATGATTGGTGGGGATCCTGAGTGATGGACTATCCTGAGGATATGTCATCAATAGCTTATTCCCGAAAAACCCTTTACTATAATAATGAAATCTGAAAGATATAAGAGAGGCCACTTCCATGTGCGTAAAGATCTCAGCTCTAAGGGTGTGTTCACACATATAACTGATTTGCTGTAGCTTGTGTTGCGGATTTTGGCACATGTGAATGCACCGTAAGGCCTTCCTCACACAGACATTTTTGTGCAGCGTTTAGCGCTGCGCTAAGAGCTGTACAACGCTCCTATTCATTTCAATGGGGCTGTTCACATAAGCGTCAAAACGCAGTGCCTTCAATGCTGCGCTTTGACAGCAATGCATGTTCTATCTTTGGCTATTTTCAGCCCTGCCTCGCCTATTGAAATAAATGGGCAGCAGTTTCAGTGCTGCTGAAAGCGTGGCACAACTTGGTACCACACTTTTGGCAGCGCTAAATGCAAGCGCTGGCTGCACTACCTAAAAAAAAGGAATACTCACCTAGCTGGCGCCATTGGGGTCCCCACCACTGTTCTCTAGAACTCCGGGCAGGCTGCCAGGCACTTGTCAAGCCGACAGAGCATCTATTGCTAGTGACAGGGATTGAAATCCCCGCCTCTCAGCGAGAGATTGCTCTGATTGGTTCAGAAGCATCGGCTCCACCAATCAGAGCTGGCACTCTATGAACCAATCACAGCCGTCACTACAAAAAGATACTCTGTCAGCGACGACAAGTGCTGGGAGCTCCGGAGAACAGCGGCAGGGACCCGGACAGTGCCAACTAGGTGGGTATTGATTTTTTTTTCAGCATCCTTCGCTGAAAACGCAGCCAAAACATTGTCAAAAATGCATGACAACACTGTTGAAACCACAGAAAACCTGTGTGAGGGAGGCCTCACAGAAGCTGCCACAGGACGAGCAGCTCTGTTATAAGTCGAATAGATTTATCAAGTTGACTATAAAAGAGGCAGTACTATAGGCAGAAATCCATGCGCATGAGCAGAAACAGCCCGGTTCAATTGTATGGAATGGATTCTTCAGCCACATCAATTCCTGCAATGAATCTGTTTCGTGTGCATATATCTTGGGCGCTGAACCACAATTTAGACTTTACAGTATTTATACATGTAGCTCCTGTAGACATGACATAAATCAACAAGTACTCAGTAATAAAAATGTAAGGCAATAAAAAACAACTTGAAAGTTAAAATGTTGTCATGCTGAGATAAAGCAAATATCACATGATTCATGATGTTCATTTGCAAACACAGACCTCAAACCAATATTACCAGGGGCAGAAAAATCATTTCTCACACTGTTGTATTAACCTTTACACGTAAAGGATATTGCACCAATGTATTGCTCATATGCCTTGACCTGCCTTTATAAACACAACTTCATGTAAATGATTAAAGCAGGAGTGAAGAATTTACTTAGAATGAGTAGAAAACTAGTACTATAGCTAAACTAGAGAAGGTTAACATATCATATACATATAACAATATAACCTGAGCACTACATGCTACAACAACTAAATATACATCTTCTGGTAAAGAAAAGGGAAGTTTCATTAAACTTCCATTAAGAGCCATAACATATTTGTTCTGTATGTATATATATATATATATATATATATATATATATATATATATATATATATATATATATCAGCCTCAAAAAGGGGTTAAAAGCCAAATCTAATCTGAAAGCATTAAATCATCAAACATTCTTAACTTTTATTTCTTCATTTTTTTATGGCATGTATGTTAATAATCGTCAGTTTAACTAGTCACAGAAAGTATTGTAGTGACCCTGAAGTAAAAAGCAGAATTAGTTTAGAACCAGACACAGTTTCAGGAGACTACAATTAAATAAGTGGGAAAAGGACAGTGCAGTGTATCTTCAGTGACCTTATCAACCTTTCTTCCTGCTGCATCCTGCACCCACTCCTTTCAAGCTTACATTTTAGAGCAAAGTAAATTGCAGTAGAATGTGTCATAGTCTTTAATGCATGACGCCCATGCAAATTTTAGAAGGAGGGGTTTGGGTATGAGGTATTTTTTTTTTCTCAATGGAAACGATGTGACTCAAGATGTGTCATCTTCTGAAAAAAAACACACACATACACATAGTGAGACTTCCATTCCATCAGTGGTGTATATAAACCCCCAATTTGTAGTGGTGTGAGTTCAAATGCTCACACATATATCCACTTAAGTCAGTCACACTCACTTTCTCCCTCTATCAGACACTGGTAATAGGGAATACAAGGACTGCTTTGCTGTTTCCTACCTCAGAGCCGGGGAGCAGGTGAATTAAAGTGGAACTCTGACAAGCCCTGATAAAGTTGGGACATAGCTTGTGTATCCAAGAAAGAGAAATAGGAACAACAAAAAGAGAGAGAACATTACAGAACAGGAAACATCTTACAAAAACAACTTACCGAAGCAACACAAAATATGAAAAGTAAGTATATTGACTTGAAATGTTTGTTTTTAAAACTTCATTTGTGTATATCATGGGACTATGGTTGCTACTATGTTATCAGCTGAAATGCTTTAACTACTGTCAGGACTTCATTGTATGCCTTAGATTTGTCCTACACTTATAAGAGAAGATTTTGAATGTTGTGACTTAGGGCATCATTATGAACTCTTTCACTTGGTACCCAGAGACTCCTCTGGAGAAAGAACTTCAGCAGAAGCTCATTTACAACAAAGCTATGTGAGCTCATAGCGCCGCCTGCTGTCTACAGATGAAATTCCTTCTTGCACTCCTTTTTCAAGACCCCAAAGTTTTTCTTTTATTCATTTTGGAAACTTTGCTATTATGTAAATTGCCCATTAAAAGCTAACATATAACTTGTACTGCCAGTTAAAAACGTACTTAAAAGCTAAATGTAGCAATACCTTAATAGCTTTATAGAAATATAATTTGATGCGCCAAATGATTTTTTTTTAGAGGTATTTAGAATTAATATAAACTATGAAATAACAGCAATACATATTACATACAAGCAACCTTGTTCACAAGTACTGGACTGCAGCTACAAGTAGAAAACATTGTTTTGCATTGGATAATAATGAGTCTTTATTCCAATATTAGGGAATCCTAATCCTAATTAGCGTCCATTTACTAAACATTCCAACATTTTGTAACAGTTCAGTGAGATTTGTAATGTACCGTGCAATGCCCATTATTGCCTGCATAGCTTACATACAGTTCCTGGAATGCATTTAGAACACTTCTGAGTTGTCAGACACTCTGACTGCTAGTGCTGCCTCCCTGACAACATGTACAACTGCTGCTATAACGCATAACTTAATACGTATGCAGTTAACTACTAAACATGATATAAATTATGTAACTGATATGTTTTTATAAGTTACATTGTATTTAGTTCCGAAAGAGAGCACTCGTCTGATCTAACAGCTTTAGGAAATGGTATAAAGTAGCAGCAAACTATTTCATAGGGTAATATACTTTCATTAGTGGAATTAAACTTTAATTGGCTTTAATGATTTTAACTTTCATTAATTATGTTACATCATTATGTTTTCATTAGCAAACGCAGACTGAGATATATGACACTCAATAAACTCTTGCGGCAAAGCATTTCTACTACTTGCTAAACAGCAAATAGAATAAATGTGTCTGGCTAGAACTGAGGCATTTAATATCATAGGGTTGAACACTATAACCGCATTAAGTCAGGGCATAAAGCCACTTGGAAAATAAATATTATGAAGCAACTATACCCACGTGACCCAACCTAGACAGTGCTTAAAAGCAGAATTCTGTAGTTAGATTATGCCTAAAATAAGAAACGTAAAGTTATATATTTTAATGCTAGCAAATGCATTCGTAAAGCCAAGAAGTACAATATTTATAGTATCATACCTTCGCACTATTTATAATATTTTACAGTTATATGAAAATAACAATCTGCAGACAAATGGTTGTTATGTCACATGTATAACACGGCGGACGTTTGCTTACTGTGCTACGCTATTTGCTGTATATTTAGTGCTGCTCTGCACAAATAGTGTCAAGTTTGGTGTTATTACATCTGTATATACAGTAAGTAGCATGTATATACTATACATATGCATAGATTTTAGTAACTTTGTAAATACTTTCCACTACTTATCTTGTACTACTTCTTCTGCTACATTCTGTATTACAGCCAAGAGCTGCATTCATAGTTCTGCTGACTGCTCTTGGAAACAGTCCATATGTTTGTCAACAGGCACATTTGTATAGTCTTAGATGCAGGGACATAGTTATTTGTACCTATATCAGACTACTGTACAGTGTCCGGTTCAAAAAGGACACTTCTTTAATCCACCTTTACTACTAAGCACTAACACTGTTAACAATTAAGTAGTTTGAGAAATACTAAAATGGGTCCACTTTCAATATAAAGATTTATCTTAGCAGCAGCTTATATTGTGCTGTCTAAACCTGCAGGGAAACTATGCAGTCCTGCAGGTTGTGATCTTGTAAGGCCATCTTCATATACTGCCGAAATTCCATAATGCGTACCATACAAGCCATATGGAGGGGATTTAAAAAAATCTCCTTCACATGGTGCGGAAATTGAAAAATACTGCAGATTCTAAATCCACAGCATGTCTACTTAGGATTTATGATGCAGCATTCAACCACTGCAATACAAGGGTTAAATTCCACAGCTGATCCGCAATTTAAAACATGGCCAAATCTGCACCATTTGTCATGTGTGAAGGAGGCCTTAGGGTACCCATACACATTAGGTGGCCAAACCCGCTGATTTGGGCAGGACCAGCTGACCATCTAATGTATATGGTGATGTCCCGACAGAAGATCTCAGGGAAGATACAACATGAATCCAAAAGATTTTGTTTTGGCAGCAACTTATTCTTCTCTCCCCCTTGAGAACATAAATGCTCCGATGAGCGAATATGGATGCATATGGTGGGGAGCGGGGGTCAGGAAGAATAGCTGTTGGCCAAATGAACATTTGGCACCAGCTATTTCAAATGTATGGCCTACATTACTGTGTTTACAAATTAGAATATTCTTTATATCAGATGAAATCCATAGATTCACTTGAAACAATTTGATTTGTTGTCATCATTGTTCACATTATGATGGAAGTGAATCATCATTTTGCAGACCTACAAATGTCCTGTACATAAGATGTCTTCTTCTTTATAGTCTCAGTATAGTAACAATGCAGAGAACTGCAAATATTTAGTTTTAGCTCTCTGTTACTTCTGGTTTCAGCAAGAATGCTACAGAGAAGCTAAGAACACTGTTCTAATATTTTCCTCTAATACGAAGAAAAACCACAAAAATGCCACATGTGAACATACCCTTCGGATATGTTCATACATGACAGACTTACATCTTGTTCCATACCTGAGAAGTTTGTTTCTGCAGCATGTGCTTACAATTTCTACAAGCTGTATTCAAATGTGTAAGATGGCTTTCAGCTGTAAAAACAAAAACAATTCTCCCATTCCGGGGTCGCTAAAAAGCATTTCTTGTATACTACTTGACCCACCCAAGCTGGAGAACTTGCTGCATACTCCAAACTATGCAATCGAAATTAGAGTGACTGTGGCTAAATAAAGGAACACTCAAATGCTAAACATAATATTTGTATCATTTACATAAATTCTAAAGGAAATTAGGTGCCAGGCAAGTTGCACCCACAGTTGTTCCCCAAGTCACTGCTCAGAGAGCAGGTAAAAAGTGCTCCATGGGTATGAACTGAGCATTCCTGGAGCACGACCGCAATCATCGAGCCAATATATTTATTTTTATATGTTAGTCCTTTACTCTTCTAGTCTCTGAGGACAATTCTAAACAACCAATCTGCCTCGTTTACATTAACTCATTACATACCTTCTCATCGAAGATCATAAGCTCGTAATGACGTCCTTTGGAGATGGACAGGAAATTCTCTGTCCAAAAGCAGCAGAGGAGGAGGAGTCCACCTCTGCAAACAGGACTCGCACAGCTGTAGGAGCTGAACGCACACATCCAGTATGTTTGCTTTCACTCACATGTGATCTGCTAGTAGACTTCTTGCAAGCAGAATTCTGGACATTTTATATACTGTAACTATTCTACTTTCATTCAAAAAGTGTTCAAACTTTTTGCATTTTCTAACCTTTTCATTCCAGGATATTACAGATGCAGTATAACTAGTTGACGGCTTGCTTACTGTTATGGCGTACATATGTGTTGCGCCATAACTGGTTTCAGACACTGGTTTGACATTAACATTTTTGTGGAAAACAGTAACAATAAGCCCTTGAGTTTGTTGCAGATTTCAACATTACATGTTTGAGTACTGGGGCAAGTATCTCATAATAGTCTTGTCCATATATATGGCCAATATAATTCTCCAATATAGTTCTGTAAGTATCCCTTCACAACTAGTCTTGCTGTATATCATTAAACTGTGCCATCTGTATTGTATTTCATCCTTCATAGAAGCTTTATTAATGTCCATCCTTTGTTTCATGCATAGATTTTATTTCTTCCTCTGCAGCTTATGTCTTCCTAGGCTGTTGGTTCATTCACATTGTGATGGCCTTGTACGTGAGACGTACAGGTGGTTTACCTTTTGCTTTCTCTTGTTGAGCGCATTGGTTCTATATCTGGTCTTGCTTTTGTCTTATTTACTTGTAGTGTTTGGGTTGCATTCAGAAGACACAGAGGAAGTCTGAACTGTCATTATTTTTCTTCTGTTCTTGATTCCATTAATATCACCACATCATCTTTTAGATCTTCAGGAAAATAATACATAATTGCTATTAGTAACTGTCTGTTTTGAGGTTTAGGATTCTATACCCTTTGGAGTTGGCCCTATATCCAACAAAGATTCCCTTTACTTGTCTGATTTGTAGTTGGTGTGTTTTTCTTCTGTTCCATCTTCCTTATTTGCATATTTCCCAGAGGAGCATGGATGGCCTTATAAGTCTCCTAACTCACCTCCTATGTGTCTTCTCACACACCTTCTAGGAGAGAGGATACCCTTCCTGATCTTCTGGAACATACACAAATGCTCTGCAACCAATTACTCTCACATGTTTTATAACTTGCTTCTCACTGTGCCACAGTTTAAATAGGGTTATCTCCACTATTCTGGATAAGTCTATTTTGTGACTACGGCAGCTGTCCTTGCGGCTTAAGGGGGTTGTTCAGTTGTAAACTATTGATGATCCACGGGGGTTCACTGCCAAGGACCTCCACCAATAAGCTGTTCGCTGGGTTGATGTGCTTGTGCAAAGAGATGATTTCTGCAGGAAGCAGACTGCTCCATTTCCACTGCAGCGGCCTGGCTTGGTATAACAGGCAAAGTTCCCATTCACTTCAATGAAAATTTTGACTGTAATACCAAGCTTGGCCACTGAAGTGTGGACTGAGCTGTCTGCTTCTTGCAGAAATCAGCTCAGCGTACAAGTACACAGGCCTAGCGAACAGCTGATTGAAAAGGCACCTGGGCTGCAGCTGATCTACTATTGAAAGCTTATGTTGTGGATAAGATATCAATAGTTTACAACTAGACAACTCCTTTAACCCCAGTATTTTTCTGGTAGTCCAGAATCTGTCAGCATACATATGATAATTTCATTCAGAGTTCTGCTTTTTCTCTCAGCTACCCCATATTTCTCTGTTGAGTATGGGATTACCATTCGATACTCTAGTCAATGTAGTCTTAAGTAGTTTCTATTTTGTGTCTTGTGAATTCCCCTCTATTATCACTTTGAAAAATAAGTTTTTTTTCTGAAACGTGTCACTTGTCTTTGTTACGTAGTCTTGTAGTTTATTCAACACTTCACTCTTGTTTTCTATTAGTGAAGTGCGTGAGTATCTTGAAGTCATCTGTAAAGGTCACTATACAGTATATCTGTTGTCTCCAGGTCTAGGCAGTTTTATGGGACCACACACATCACTGTGCATTAGTTCATGTGGTTGTGAGCCCTGGTCAGAGTTTCTGTAGGAAGAGTTACCATTGTAGCTGTAGTTTTAATAGAACATTCACATCTAACAGTAATTAGACAAGTGAACATTATAAGATCCTTTGTCAGGTTTCAGTTTTATAGTAACAGTATGATTTCTAGATGTCTGTTGCTTAAAGAGAACCTGTCCGCTTCCAACAGCACCATAAACAAAGTTATAGTGCCGTACCAAGAGGTATTGGTGAGCCGGGTGATGGAATTTTTATACTTAGCTGTTCTCCTGATTTTGCGTTGTCGATCAGTGAAGTCTGCATGTGGCACAAAAATCTTGACTCCTTCTAGATTGCCATGTGCTCATGGCGCACTGAAGAGTCAGATTTTCGTGCCGTGCATTAACTTCATAGGGTGACAGCACAGGATGAGTATAAAAATATGTAAAAAAATGACATGACCCCTTCTCCCGTCACCTGCTGAAACAGCTCTAAAACTTAGCTTACGTTGCTGTTGTGAGGCAACAGGCATTCAGAAACCAGTCACTTGTGGCCAAATAGGTGAATGGTTCTTCCATCATGACAAGACACCTACCTACACAGCGCTGAATGTTAAGCTCTTTTTGATGAAAAACGGTTTGACACCCTCGCTCACCCTCTGTATTCACCCGATCTCGCTCCAACTTTTTTACTAGTGCTTTGAGCAGGGAAGAAGACAACAACATTTTACAACTGACTGTTGTTCATATGAATCAGCCATCACAAAATAGGTGAAAAACTGAACATAATAACATAGTATAAGGCCAAAAAAAGACGTGTCCATCCAGTTCAACCTATTATCCCCCAATGTTGATCCAGAGGAAGGAAAAAAAACTCCAATGGGGTAGAAGCCGAATTTCCCCATTTAAGGGAAAAAAATTCCTTACTGACTCCAATCTGGCAAGTGGAATAATCCCCGCATCACCAACCCTTCTGACGTTATTAATGATTATAACATGTAATATTGTATCACCCAAGATAGTTGTCCTGGCCTCTCTTAAACTCGAATTCACCCTCACAATATTCTCAGGCAGAGAGATCCATAGTCTCACTGCTCTTACAGTAAAGAACCCCCTTATATGTCGGTACTTGTTGAAGTAAAATCACAGGAGCTGAATACAACCTTCCCTAACAAAGTTGGCTGGCATATCGCCTCAGAAGAGTCCTACTGACATTCACCTAGCAACAGAAGCCTGTACTAGTAACACCCCACCTAGCAGAAGAAGATTCCTGTTTCTTTTAAGCACCCCATTGTATGCCCTTATTGTTATTTAACCACCACTAACTCATTTCAGCACTATTTGTGATAGTTCAGGCTTCCTTCCCACATGCTTTTTTTAACCCCCCCCCCCCCAAAAAAAAAAAAAGATACAAAAAAGCCAACATTTTTTAAAACTGGCATGTGTTTTTTTACATGTGTGGTTTTTTGGGTGGTGTTTTTTTGTTCTCACATTTTTAGCATGTGTTTTTCATATCCTATAGAGAAATCTATGCAAAAACACTAAAGAAAAGTGCCAAACCTACAGCCTGCCGAAATTGCAAAAAAAAAATGCCACTGACCCAAAACACACGTTTTAAGTGAAAAAAAGCCACAAGATAAACCAACGGTAATGTGCTTTGGAATTTCCTATTGACCTACAGCTAACATCTACCGACAGCCGTTTTTTGCCTTAAAAACACGGCAAAAAACATGAGGAAAAACACCACTAAGACATGAAGTATTTCCGAAAAACGCTGTGTGTGAAACTACCCTTAGAAACAACTATTTTCTCCCAATCTTTTGGGATGGCTTTATACCACAATCACTTCCAATAAACAACTCGTCTGGTAGAAAGTCCTTGACTATTTACACTTGAGTTTTCTTTTTACTACTCAGTTCTGCTTAATTTTATATGACAGTAAGCAAAACCCTAAAGACTGCACAGCTGGTCTGGGTATTCGCGATCCGCCCACCCTACCACAGTGATTTCACCTGCACTGTGAACTTCTGTATAAAAGCATTCATTATACTAAGAGATTAACTATCACAGTACTCAGTGTAATATAGGATTCTCTTAAAAAGCAAACGCATTTTGCCTATTGCAGCATATTTAGGAGCAGACTTACTGTCTCTACTACTGGAAGAACATGAAGTGTTCCAATAAGATTTTGGTTTGGTTGGAAAAAGAATGGCCCATTCAATGGCACCTCTTTCTAAATGCCATTTTCCTTGCTCTTTACAGTCCACTTTCCATAAAATATTTGACTTCATCCAGCCTCGCCTCCTTGGAAAGCTTGAACATCATCAGTGTTTCCGAATTTCACTTTAGCCTTTCTCTGTCCTTTTTTTCCCTCTTCTACATTGCTTTACCTCTTTTACGGCGTGGAGGAATTGCTATGGAGACATGAGATGTTCTCACATGGCAAAAATTGTTTTTGGACGGCTCAACTCGAATGCAAAACCCATTCACCGGTCAACCCCGCCCTGCCTAATGATGTCCTCATGGGTCTGTTCTAATAGGTTTGTTGAATGACTGCCTGAAAGACATGTCTCTGCCAGTTAAGCTGGCAGAAAGAAATTGATCTTTGCTTTATTGTCAAAAACACAGAAATACCTTTTTACTTACCTACACTAGCCTATTTAAGGTTGTTAGCATTCCTATGTGCGGTCTGAAGGACAGGATTATATGATTATTGAATGTACAGGCCAGGTATATAGTAAGCTTGAAGTAGTCACTAGTACAAGATTAAAAGTATTGTCGAAGGAGTGTTCAAAAGACACACACACTATTAAGTACTAACTTGTAGAAGGGCGAAAGCGCAAACACCAAGCAAAAAGTATGAAGCACGGTTTCTGAATGACAATACATCTCAGTTCAATCCAGTAAAATTTCTTTAAAAGGAATCTGTGAGCTACTTTGAACCCTATAAGCTAAGTTTATGGGCTCAAAGTAACTGTCCCACTGAATTTGGCGATGTTTTATATTGACCACTCCCGCCATTCCCTCTGTGTTAGCCGTCAAGTCTGCTGCTGAACGCTTCCAATGGACTACATAGAATGAGAGAACTACATAGTGCGCTATGTAGTCAGCGGAAAGCATTGCAGTACAAGTGTGGTGTATGAACTGTCCTGTTCTCTGTTGTTATGCATTCCCTTGTGTGTTGGAGTGAACTGTGTCCTGTTCTGCGTGGATTGTTCACCATCTAGGATGCTAGGTCCTTAGGTTCCAGCATGGGACCGTCCCTATCGGGATGATTGCCCCGTATGCAGGCAGGATTCATGCGGAAGTTGTCTCATTAGAGAAGGGATCCACGAGACAATGAGGACTTTTGTCGGTGGGCTTGTGGGCTTAAGTATCTTGGCCAAAATACAAACTAATACCTCGTATATTCTATAGCAATTCTATCTGGTTATGCATGCAGGCATGCTGGTAAGTGTTTTGGGCATTTGTCAGACATTGTGCTATGTTTGCCCTTCAGCTCAGTTGGAGATGTAGTTGAAGCAGGTTGGAACATCTATCCTGGGTGAAAGCTTTTCACTTTCAGTTAAGTGCAGGTTTTCTTTCTTTTTGCTTTTGTTAGTCTTTACACAGTTTCTTTGCAGTGTTTCACTGCAGTGCTCAATGAACCAATCACAGCCATCATGTTGAATGGTTGTGATTGGTTCATCGAGAGCTGCAGTGATTGGCTGAGCAGCGGCGCTCGAAAACCAATCATAGCCAGCAATTTCGTCGAGAAATAGGTGAACAGAGAAGTGGAGCAAACCCACAGTGAATACTGGGACTAAAGGCCGGGGAACTTACCTTGGTCTTAAAGTGCTTAGATTGGATATGGTAGATAACAGGAGGTGCTGCCACCCAGATTAACCCACGATGGTGGGAGGGTAAAATATGCTAAAAAAATTCTGTTGCATAGGTGCCACTCTCCGGAGGTTCCAATAAAGGTACTAGAACAATTAAATGAATATCCAATGTCTTGTTTCATTTAGAATATTGAAATTTAAACGGAAGGGAACTCATAATCTTAAATACTGGGTAACAGAGTCATGAGCTGAAGTAGAGTTGATGTCCAAGAGAGAAATAGAAGCATTTCCCACCCCACCCTGCCAAAAAAAAACCCTGGCAAAAGATCGCTACAAATTCGCACGACTTTATAGCGCCACAAAATCGCGACATCACCCTCGTCAAAATGCAGCAATATCACACAGAACCCAGGTGCGATATCGCTGTGATTTTCTTGTGGTGATATCATTGCCACAGTAAAATTCTCGACAGAGTACACAAATCATCGAGATCTAGGGACAATGAAGAAGACTTCACTCCACACAAGCAATTCACTTTTTTTAAAATCCTTATTCCAGGTTTTTTCTTTGCTGTCTTATTAACCCCCTGCTGTCCACATATACGCCTTTTTACAGCAGTCCCTACGGAGCTCTATTCTGATTCATGTGCCTTCATACCCTTTCTTCTTTTAATTTTGGAGTTTGAAAACTCATTTTTGTTGCGATTATTGTGCTCAGCATTCATTTTGCATGTATTTTTTTTCTAGTTTTATTATTTTCCACTTTTATCAGAAGCTTCTTATTCCTTTTTTAGTTTTTACAACGCAAGAGAGGTGTGAGAAAGTCGTAATGTATGTCTACACTCCCTCTCTCTTCATCCAGTTCGTTTTTAATATTGTTTTTAAGCCGTCTCACTATGAACGCAGTGCTAAAAGTCATTTATACAAATGGAAAATTCGGTTTCCTAAACATTTACAGTACCTGCTTGTGTCACAAGAAACCCTGCAACTTCATCATCATGACGTCAGAGGCTTCCATGACAACCTTAATTGGCTAAATTCACACTATGTCTGTGGTACACAGACTCTTTCACTAACTTGCCTATAGACTTTAATAGCTGAACGTACTCCAAAAAAGTGTAACTTTGTCATGGGCTTGCTTCTGCAACCTCAGATGAAAAGTGCAGTCAACTTTTCAGTATAACTTTATGCAAATACATTAATTCATGGCAGATGTATACAAGTATGTAGACTAGACATACATTCTGCATACATCTGTAGCATACAGTAAGTTCGGCAAGACAGTTTCAGACAGTTCTACCAGATGCAATCATTGGATGCCGTTTGCATCTAGCCCAAGCAGAAGCATTGCTTCTATATTTGCTAACAATACATCCGATGTAGAACTGTTTGAAGTGATTAAAAGAAACTAAAAGTCGTAAATTAAACTTTTGTAATTTATTACCCGGTGAGTAAAAGGATGAGAATTGAGGGCAGCTATACAACAGTGAAGAGGAATTTTAGTGTTTTGACCCCACACATGGCTCTATGCTGTAATGCTACTAAGCAGAACTGTCAGTCATCCCCTTACTGAGACCACACACAGTCTTTGAATATGCATCTTGGCTTTCTATCCGTCCCTCTTGTGCCAAAATCTAGCCTTTGCTGTCACAATCGCACACAGCACAGTCAGCTTTTGTCAGGTAGCATGGATTTAATTTTAGAAAAATATTCGTACTCCAGAACAACAGTTTTTCTTCGGCAAGCTGCAGTAATCTCATAAGGCAACTAGCAGTTAGAGCAAGAATATATGCCAGTAATACTCCTGACAACAGTGAAACAGCATCTATGATAGACAGATTTAGTAGTACTTAATAGTTACGATGCAGACATTTTTATTAGGCTCCTGGGATGGAGTTAGCGAGTGGCAGGATGTAGTGTAGAGGTAATTGGAATTTAATCCTATTAATTACTGCGTGTCAAAATGACAGCAGGCAATATAAAAGAATGCTGTGAATGCCAAAGGCTTACCCATTTCTGAGTTCATCAGATGAGGGCTTTATCTCATTGCCTTTTTGGCTAAAATAGGGAATGAAATGAAACTTGGAATGTTAGCCAAACCTCAAAGGCTTAGTTCAGCAATATGAACATGAAGTTTCCAAAGAGTTCAAAAGTGCTAAAAATCTTGTGATAGCTTTCTAAAAACGTCCAAAAAAACACAGTATTTTAATGTACAGAGGAAACACAGAAAGAGCTTTTTGTGCATAACTATGCAGTGCATTTAGCACACAGAAATAAACCAAGTGCTGCACAGTTTAACTCCTCAAGCACACAGTTGGGCCTTAAAGATGCAGCAATTTTTTTTGTTTTTTTACATCTCTGCATTTTGAAAAACTTTATGAGGGTTTATATCAGCCTTATCAGGAATTCACAGTGGGGTACAGCTGATACTATTGGTTCAGCTGTATCCTGCTCCCTGAAGACAGGCAGGGTATGAAGAACACAGCTGTATTCTGCATCCCCCGCTCGGAGCGCTCAGCTGTATAACAGCCAGGCGCTCCGAGCAGAGAACAGCTGGATGCAGAAGACAAGCAGCTCCGCTTGTCTTCTGCATCCCCCACTCGGAGCGCTCAGCTGTATAACTGCCAGGCACTCCGAGCAGAAAACAGCTGGATGCAGAAGACAAGACGCCTGGCTTGTCTACTGCATTTCCACCACGTTTGAGCGATTACCTTGCACTAAAGGCAGGCAACGATTATCGCTTAAAAGTCGCTCAAAAGATTTTTTTGAGCGTTAATTGTTGTGTCTAAACCAGGCTTTAGACAGCATAACATAGACCAGAAGATGTGCCAAATGATTCACAATGGCTCACACTGTAGGAGAATTTATTGCATCTTGCTAGATATGTTACTTTAAGTTTACATATTTTATTGGTTGGCTTAGTTTCTGCCAACATATTGCATCAATAAACTGTAACTTGGACAACTCTCTTAGTAAACCTTTTTTTTTAAATAAATTTTTATATATTGCTATTGTTTGATGACTCATACAGTATAATGCAATACCATAGTATTACATTACACCATGTTCTGACAGGCAGTCTATTGAGACATGTCACAGGCAGATCTTGATCAGCAATTACTTATGGCAGCCCTGAGGGCTTTCAAAAAGCCCCAGGCTGTCATAGCAACTAGAGATGAGTGAGCACGCTTATTTAAGGCTGCCACTCGATCGAGTAGCAGTCTTATTGAGTTGCTGTGTACTTGACCGAGCAGCATGCGGGGGGGGGGGGGGGGGGGCAGCAGGGGCCAGCAGTGGGGAGAGAGAGATCTCTCTCACTCTCCCCCCGCCACCCGCCACCCTCCCGCATGCTGCTCGGGCGAGTACACAGTAACTCAATAAGACTGCTACTCGATCGAGTAGCAGCCTTAAACGAGCGTGCTCGCTCATCTCTAATAGCAACCAAACAGCAACTCGCAATCTAATTAAAGACAGCCAACACCCATCGTGTATGGAACAGGATCGACTCCTCATCCCATTCCTTACAAACCCTGCACGCCTAGGACTTAACTGTCCACCCTAGGGCATGAAGACGTTAAACTGATTGCTAAATGGCTGATTTTGCTAGAATACAGCTGTTTCACCTGCAAGATGATATGGCTAATTGTAATTGCTGCACGGTTTTGCAGGTGAAACAGCTGTTTTCTGGTAAAATCATGTAACTACTTTGCAATATATTTAAAAAGTACATTGCCAACCCAGTTTTTGGCTGCATTGCAGCTGCATCAGTGCTTCAGCATTTAGATTTATTCTGACTATAGGCCTCACCAGAATATTGCTGAATGTATCCCACCGGGTGCCAGTGCTAGCATACAATCAGTGTTATCCACTTCTGCTGTTAGTGATTGTAATGTTATGGATGATTTGTGTATATGACACATAGGAATGCATGCCCCTTTTTTATAAATTGTTCCAAATGCATGTGAAACTGGAATGCATGTCATATCAGGAGTTACTCATTACATTGATAGGGAGATTAAAGTGCTGAAACTAGTCAGATCAGATTGATGAAAATCTGTTCCAGGAGTCAGAACTAGTCATACTTGAATACTTTTTACAATGTAATTGTAAGATCGCCTCTGTTCAAATCTGTCTCTACTGGAGTCCCTAAGGCTTTGTTCACATCTTTATCAAACACTTTAATAGGAGCTCCTATCTCATATCACTTGCAAAATGCATGCTGTGCTTTTTTCTGTTAAAATGATGGACACCATGATGGAAACCTGACAAACTCCATTTCCATCTATGGGGTCTGTCGGTCGCCAGTGTATCTGTCGTATAATGGGTCCTGCACTGTTGTCATTTTCCCTTTTTCTGTTCCTATGACAAAACATGGAAAATGGAAACTTGAAAGCATTTGTGTGAACCCAGCCTTACCTACCTTTAACACAGGATGGAATGTTCTGCAACAGCATTGCAGAATATGCCCTCCTGCAGAATACTCAGCATTAAAATCTGAACTGCTAATGTGCAGATTTTGGTGTGGAATTGATAATTGACAGCAGTGCGGATTTTGATGCAGAATTCAGGGATGGCATATTCCGCAACACCGGTCCCTTAGAAATGTAGTGAAAAGATAAGGAAGAATGAATAAAAGAAAAGTTTACAATACTGCCCCCTATGGTGCCCCACTAGTAACAGTGACCCATCAGAATATGTACCACTTATAACCACCCCCTGCTTTCTATCACTGACCAGTTACTTACCCCCTTACACACATTCTCACCCAGACAAAGCATTCTCACTTTATATACCAATCTTTTATGTGGCACAGTATCAAACACTTTGGAAAACTCCAAATACACGAGATCCAGTGACTCTCCCCGGTCCAGTCTAGAACTTACCTTCTAGTAAAGCTGATCAGCTTGGTGTGGCAGGATCGATCTCTCATTAACCCATGCTGATACGGAGTTATGCAGCTATTTACCTTGAGGTCCTCCAAGATAGCATCTCTTACAAACCCCTCAAACATTTCAGCCACAATGGAAGTAATGCCCCTTTTACACGGGACGATTCTCAAATGAACAAGTGAGTGACGTCACCACTAGTTATTCGCGTTTGTACAGAACATTTAGACAGGCACATCATCGCTGAATGTTTATACATAAGAGTAACTGAGTGAACCAGCGATAATTTTTATGCAGACTGAAACTGAGTGACAAACAAAAAGCAAATAAAAAGTGCACAATGGCTCACATTTAGACATAACGATTATTGTGCACTTTTGCTTGTTTGCGCGAAATTTGAGCGACGACCATTATGCGTAAATGGGCCTTTAGACTTACCACCCTGTCTTTTTTATTAGAAAATATAGGAGAAATGCAAGATGCGCTCCAAAAAAAATCAAGAAAAACAAATGTACTGTGTTGCAAGTTTTCATTTCCTTAATCTTCTTTATCTCATTCATTTTACCACGTCCCACAAAACTTATTCAAACTGGAATAAAGACAGACAAAATAACAACAGCCTAGAATTTTCACATTTGTTTCCTGTTACTGATCTGGCAGCTAATGCTGAGTGCTCTGCCAAGGATGCCAGGAAAATACGTCACAATGACAGGGTAAGCTGGGAACAAAAGACTGTCCATTCATAAATCTGCCCATTAGAGGCTGTTAAGCAACTTTTGAACTCCCTAGATTGTTCCAGAGTTTCAGGACAGCAGTACAACTTACTTCATTATAGAGTGCAGTCATCGGGTTCATAAATAGCATGCTCTCCAAAATAAAGCAGTCCATCTAATATGGAGTAAACCTGGGTAGAAGAAATATTGTTTTAATAAAGAATGATAGTGGTCTACATATAAAAACGTTTTACTACATAACAAAGAAAAAACAAGAATAACAAACATAAGTACATTAATGACAGACTGGTACAGAGGGAGAGGGGACCCTGCCTGTGGGGATTTATAGTCTACAGAGAAAGGAAGAAGACAGTAGGTAGGGTCGAAGCTGCTTGTATGGTAGCGAGGTGGCAGTAGGGAGTAATATAGGTTTTGGGCTTTCCTGAAGACGTGAGTTTTCAGGTTCCTTTTCCTAATGCTCTAACTGGCACGCTGTACTGTCAGTACACTAACAGCTTATTACCATATATACATTTTCTGGGTCTAAATGTGAGAGAGTAGTAATTCAGCAATGGGAATATAATGTCATTGCTTTGGGTTCTGGCAGCTGCCTGGGATGCCCAGATTTAAAATAGGGGACTCTGTGTCCTCTTCTAAATATGTACGTGAGAAAGGATTTTCCTTTCTGAACAGCTGCAGTTGCTTGGTAATTGAAAGAAAATGTGCCATTACTAGTAAGCAATTTACATTTACCATGTTCCATATTAGCATCACTTTCTTCCTCTCTGGTGTTCCCCAGTATGTAGAAGAAACATTGCATTTTGGGTGGATGACAGCCAATATTCTGTTACCCAGCTGTTCTAGACCACTTAAATAAACATAGTGGCCCACACACCTCCTTCTCTTTTAATTAGGTGGCATGTTTACAACAGTGGTTATGGCACTGGTCCCTTATTAGTTAAGCCAGACAAAGTGAGACTTTCAATCTAACATGGTTCTTTTATCAAGTTACTTTCCCACCATATATCCGGTGGCTTTTTATTGGCTTGTACCAGAATATTCTAATATTAATTTGTTCTAGTCATTGCGAAAAAAAATACATAGGGTAATGTTATTCTCTTAGTTAAAATGAAGAGTTGCTGGATCCGTAATCACATAGATCTAGCTACAGCTCTTTTATACATCTTGTAACTGGTATATTCCTGTAGAAAACTACTGTATAGAAGGTAAGAGATACCGTAGTGAATGGAAGACAGCTTCAACGATGCGGCAGGAATGGGGTTAATAAAGTGAGAAAGAGTAAAGGATCATTTTTATTGCTGTTTTCTATACAGTTAAACTTTATTGCCCAATTAAAGCTTCATAGCATGTATGGATGTCTGACCGATACTTAACAATACTGAGAGCATCCTGATTGCATGACTGTTCAACCATACCTCAATTTCATGTGTTTCATGTTAGAATAAGGCCGCTTTCACATAGCAGTATTTTAATAAGTATTTTGCTTCGTATTTGCAAGCCAAAACCAGAAATGGACTATTTCCATTATATCTGTGTAGGTTCCACTCCAGAATTAGGTTTATCAATATAGACTAAAATACCGCTGTGTGAAAGTGATTTATGGTGCAGGATGGCCGTTTTCCCATATATCTGGCTATCCAGTAGTAGTAATAGTGAAATGCCAGATGGAAACTGGGTTTATAATGGCATTATTCATGGTATCCGACACGTCAATTTTGATGCTGGTTGTCTTCCTGTGCTGGATAGACCCTGTGGATGTAGAAACTGTAGGTCTGTCAACTGAGGTATGTGAAACTAGCTTTAGGGCTTCTTTATATTCTTTGCAATTGATTAGCCTTGCTTAAAGGCTAGTCACAGCTGTGTATATGGAGCTTGTTCGGAGCCATAGGCACATCTTGAACCACTGCATAGTACTGTAACTCAGCATGGCATAGTGTTATGGAGATACTGTAACTCCATCATGTAACCTTAAATGGAAGATGGTACCTTTCATGAATCCAACAGAAAAATATCTGTATGCTTTCATGTAAATTTCGCAACGTACAGTAATGTCACATAGACTTTTATGGGTGTCACATTATGACTCTGTAGAGCTCAGAGGTAATAATGAGCTTTGGTATAACATGGCAGCGTGCATGAGGCCTTAAAGGGGTTTTGTTATTAAAAAAAAAAATTCTTTACTCACCTATTCCTCCAGGGGCACACTCCTTACCACATCTTCTCCTCACTGATCTTAACCAGTCCCCCCTTGTCAGCTCACCACAAGCCGTCTGGATTATCTTCTTGTTATGAAGCTAGCATTCCTCGCATTCTTCTTCCTGCAGCTCAATGAAGGTCACGTCCCTGTGAGTTAGTGTCCACTGGCTACGAAGGAATGCTGATCTATTGCAGAGACAGCATACATGAACAGTCTCTGCAATAGCTCGGCACTCCCTACCAGACTGTGATTCAGTGACGTAGCGTGTATTGTCGGGCAGGAAGGAGACTGCCTGTGAATGTACGTAACCTCACAGGAAGCAGAAGAATCAGCCAGCTGGAGGTGAGGTGATCCCCCCACAGCTGGACTGCAGGAGACAGGAGAAGATCAGCGAGGTGAAGATCTGGTAAGTAGTCTGACGGGGAAGGAATAGGTGAGTATAGAATTATAGTTTTTTAATGACAGAACCCCTTTAAGCTGCATAAACAACTGATATATAAAATGATTTCTATCTGCATCAGTTTTTAGTTGTGGAACTTAATAAATGTAGCATATACGTAAAAAAGGAAAAATATGAACCAATTAAAATTGTATCACTTATGTATCTTTGTAGTTGAGTAACAAACTCCAATAAACTCACTAGCAGGCACATGTTTATACAACAATTTTGGATTTGCTTATATATGTTTTGTCTACAGTGATACCTTTTCTTCTTTACTTCAGGCAGCCTCTACCAGATAGTTCTAGCTATTATGAGTGTAAGCGAAGGAATATGGTCGATTCCTCTAATGAAGACAAAGCCTTCTGCAGAATTTGACAGTGTATGGAGCATGGCAAAGCATCTTTTAAGTGATACCAAGCACATGTACAACAACTTTGTAAGTTTATCTTTTACAAGTCATATTTAGTAATAAGTTGGTCTAGTTAAAATACTTTCTCTGTTGAATAAACTGTAAGCAAATGCATGTTTTTAAGGTTTGTTTAAAGTGCTACACTGTGGTTACATTACTACAATATAAACAAAAAAGGAACATTATGGCAGAGCATGGGCTATAATAATAATTAAAAAAGCACTACTCACTCCTTAAATGGCCCCCTTGTCCAAAGCAGCTGTCATGATTCCCACCACTTCGGCCCTAGAAACTCCTACAGCAGTCACATGCTGTTCATTATTAATGTGACCACTGCAGCCAATCACTGCCTTCAGTGCTTAAATGCTATTAATGGCAGTATCACCTCTAAAGCCAGTGACTGGCTGCAGTAGTTGCATGAATAATGAATGGCCCATGACCACTGCATCAGCTTCTGGAACTGGAATGGCAAGACTAGGGTGACTATGCTGGACCAGGGAGCCAGGTGAGTAGCCCTGTCCCTGTCCATACATTTTTTTTTTAGTCTTAGAAAATCCCTTTTACTAAGTTAGGTTGCAAGATTATTGCTGCAATTATATATTTTTCAGCACTTTCAACAGACAGCTTGGTAGTTAGACATGCTTCTATGGTGATACTCAAACGTACAGGTCTTGAAATAGTCTTTATATTCATGTCTGAAAGCAGTCCACAGATTCCTATTCCTGACTATTCCTGGAGCCCTAGATGTGGGTTGGAACATACAGGTCACATTGTGTAGAATGTGCAGATCACTTTACCTCCAAACGTCAAGGACTATAATTCCATTCAATACCAACATTTGAACATAACAATTTCTTAAAGTAGAAAATGTATTTAAAAACTTTGTGATACGCTTGTGCTTGAATATTCTGAATACTGTGCTTAATGATTACTCCAACGCTGCGTGTATATATTTGTTTAGTAGATTATCTAACTCTTATGGTCTATAATCATATCAATGGGCTATGTGTATTTTGCAGAAAACCAAGTATCCTTACGAAGGAGAGCATAAGTTAGAAAGTTTACCTGTACTCTCTATAAATGCTGCAGAATTGTCTACTATTCAGGTAATTACAACTTATTTGGTTTTGAAATATACTTTTAATTTTCTCTCTTTAAATCTGCACTTCATGGCTAAAAAGTAACTCCACTTATAAGCACGCCTACTGTATTTGACTGGCATGAATCAAAAACTGATATCCATGACAGAAGTAGTAATTATTTTTTGCGTAAATGCTTAAAGGGAATGTGTCACCTAGATTATCTTTGCTAATTAAAATCAGATACTGAAACACTTTTCTTTTTTTCTAATGTGCCTTTAGTTTTGGATTGTAGTTTTTAACATTTTGTTTTCTGTACATGTTATGGAGGTTGCATGAGCTTCTGTTAACAGCCTACAGAGATTGGCCTTACAGCAGCCATATGGAACATAGAAACCTGAAGTCTGGAGATTATTTGCTGTTTGTCATTGGTTTCATTAGAAAAAAATATCAGTACTTACTTACCTATTCCTCCCCAGGTAGTTCTCCTCCCTGATCTTCTCCTGGCTCCTCCAGTCCCCTGGGTCACCTCGCCACAAGCTGGGTGGATCACCTTCTTCCTGTGACGTAGCGTTGATTCGCAGTATTCTGCTTCTTGCAGGTCAGTGTACACTATATTACTAGTGATGTAGCATTCAGTGTTTAGCAGGAAATGTTGAATCCTTGGCAGCCTGTTTTAGTGCACAGGCACGGGCTATTGACATGAATGCGCATGCATGGTGTCTCGCCGTAAGTGTTCAAATACTATTGCCATGAGTCACCATGCATGCGCAGTCGCGGCAGTAGCCAACGCCTGTGTGCTAAAACAGGCTGCTGAGGATTCGTGAATTCCTGCTAGGCAGTGAACACTACGTCACTATTGATACAGCGTACACTGACCTGCAGGAAACAGAATGTCACGAATCGATGCTACGTCACCGGAAGAAGAGGATCCGGCCAACTTGTGGTGAGTGACCGAGGGAAATGGAGGAGCCAGGAGAAGATCAGGAAAGAGAAGATGTGGTAAGGAGACTGACGGGGGGGGGGGGGGGGGGGAATAGGTGAGTATTTAATTTTTTTATTCTAATGACAAAGCCCCTTAAAGAACTACAAATGCTCTCTTTCCTTTTCTTTTCTATTTGGCCCAGATTACTATTTGCACTTCTGATGACTGCAGAGTTTACTTGTGTGACATCTTTGGCTCCTCACTTCTGCAGCCATCTACATCTCTATATCAATATGTATACTGCAAATACAGATGACAGATAGACATACAGTATAGTAAACATAAGTGCTCCATAAGGATCCTAGGATCAATGTGGAATTGTCCCCATCTACAGAGATATTGGATGGAAAAAACAGTATATCTGAAATATGAATAAATCGAATCCTTAGAATGTCTTTTGGGTTATGTGTCAGAAGTTCCTGTAATGGAGAGCCATTAGCTAGCTAATCTCCTTTTATTGTACCATGCTGGTAAACATTTTGCATTCAGCTGACTAAAGGATGTACTTGTTGGCTCATCCTGTTCTGCTAGTGTTTTAAATGCAAAATTAATCATAGCACGTCTCTGCCCTTTTATGTGTATGTATGTATATAAGCCTGATGAAGAGCCTGATGTTGTAAGGAGCAATCACCTTTGATTGTCACACATGCCAGGCCCCAGGTCTACAAGAGCTGAAATCCCTACACTGTGTAACAGCCATTAGTATTTACTTCATTACCGAACAATCCATGTCCAAATTCCAAAAAGGTCCGGACTCCTAACAAATTTCCATTGTGTGCTGCCATCTCTCTTACACAAACTTCTCAGGCTCCCCCGTCCCTACCTTTCCCCCCATGTATCACACAGACTGCTCCTCCATGCCACCAACTTTCTCACAAAGACTGTTTCCTATGTCACTTTCTCGCAGACAGCTACTCATACTCCCCCTATTACGCACAATGCTCTGCATAGACTTTTCCTTAAACAGGCTGCTCACAATGCCCTCTTTTTAATATGGACTGCTTCCCATGCTTCACACTAATAGACTCCTCCTCATGCTGCATAGCACTATACAGTCTTAAGGCCCTTTTACATGCAAAGATAATCTTTTAAATGACTGAAAGATTTAGCTATCCATTTGCATAAAGTGTTAACACTTCATCATCTTCATTTGCATGTATAAGGACATCCAGTGGTTGTTTGCAGAGCCCAGTGTGTTTTAAAACACACACCCAGCTGTGCAAACAACTGCCAACAGATTGCATTATTCTCCTTGTGGCTAGTGTGAACCTGCCACAGTGAGAACATCCTGCTGTCTTTTGAAAGATGCATGAAATACATTCAAATGGAATGTATTTGCTCAGTCTTTCAGCGGCTGAACAATAGATTTTAAGTTTAACTGAAATCCATATTTCAAACAAAAAATTAAACAACGCCAGCGTTTACATGTAACGATTATTGCTCCTTTTCGGCAGTTTGAGCACATTTTGAGTGATAATCGTTGTGTGTAAAAGGGCCTTTAGCCAGTGGACCAAGTGCCATGACAGAGTGATGCCAAGTTGGAACGTCATGGAAGAAAATTATACATACAGAAACCCTAACAAGCAATTAAGATAAGGGACTGGTTTTGGGATGGTTGGCAGCTATGCTTCTTTTTTCTCCATTCTTTCACTCTTGTCATGTAACTTCAGGATCATGTGACTAATCCAGAGCAACTACATTCTAGACCCTATGCAATCTACATCTCTGTGGTGCAGGACCTTTATGATCTGGCTTTAATATCAGTAAAGATCCTGCACCTTCTAGTTGAGGTTTTGTAGTAATTTGCACAAAAATGTAGCAAAAACATTGTGATTCTGCTGCAAAAAACAAATCTAGAAGCCTCTTTCTAAAGTGCCATGCTGTGCCTTGTCAGCCAACAAAAGTGTTAGGACAGTGCTTTCATTTCCTCACAATTTTCAAGACATCTACTTGCCCTCAGATGAAGCTCAAATAGAGCCTAATGGACATGGCAGACTTGTAGTTAGGAGGCTGTACAGAGGCAAATAGAAAAGTTGAGCTTCTGCATTATTTATGCAGTAATCCTTCAAGGGGTAGAACAACAGGAACAAATCTGTGTGCCTCTTATTGAAATCTGAGGCAAGTATAGTAAGGCATTATACACTTCTACAGTATGTGGCCGACTCCTATATTATGTCTCTGTACAAGTCAGTGGTTATACAGAGACATAACATGCAATGTTCACATCAGTGTTTGCAGCACCGTTCATATCCTCCATCACTGAATTCCATTAAAAAAACTGAAAATAGTGCGGCATGCTGCGCCATTTTATCCAGGAAAATGACAGACCGCAAGACAGAAACCAAACAGACCCCATTATGGGGTCTATGCGGTGCTGTTCATTTCCATCATTTGGCCAGGGGGTCCGTTTGACTGCTCCTATAACAGAACACTAAAACGGAACCCCCAATGCTGATGTGAACATAGCCATACTGAGACTTTACTAGCAATGCTTCCATTAATTCCAGACTGATACATTTTACCTTCACTGATACAATGTAACAAACTATTAAGGAAGGAGATTTTGTGCTGCTGATGAATTTGCTGACAGAGAAAAGCCTGTGGTATCTACATTTATATGGAGATCCCCAACACTTTAGGGGTTATACTTGTGTGTGTTCAAAATAAAAGCCTACTAAATGGTACCCACATTAAAATAGTGTTTGCAAAGATTTGCCTGGCCTCTTGGCTAGAGGACAATAAATGGTTCAATCAGTTCTGAATGCAGACAGATGTTGGAGTCAGTGTAGGTTTTGACATGCGTCCTGCAAGCACTTCATACTAATGCAATAGAGTATTAATTTATTGAATCATTTGCATTGTAATGATGAGGGCAATGTGGATAAACTTTCTTGTAATGTACACTTTTGTCAAAGAAAATCCAGCACCTCAAAGGAGTTGCTTTGCTGCAAAACTCAGCATGCAGTTACATCTCAAGCAGATATGTAAATGATTTGAGTTGGGGCGTGATTAGATAAAATATCTTGCCACCTGAGGCCCTAAGGGTGGTTCACATGTTGTGGAAATGCTGTGGATTTTCCACAGCAGACAAATGTACTACTAAAGTGAATGGGATTAAAGCAGATCCTGTTCACATGTAAAGGACAAAATGCTGCAGATTTTCTGCTGTAATTGTACTGTAACTCTGACCTGCGGTTTTGCTGCATTTCCACTGTGTTACTTCCGCAGCGGAGCCACAATGTTTTCGCAACATGTGAACACACGCTAAAGGGGGTTCCACCTTTGGCTTATAAAAAGATTCTCAGAGACTACTTGTGTGCAATGACCTCTTTTTCTGCTTATGTAGAGCTTGTTGACCACTAGATGCCTCTATGATGCAATCAAAGAGTTTTTACCCAGTTAACAGAGTTTGGGGGGGGGGGGGGGATTTTTGGAATGCAAGAAGCTAAATGGTTGTATTGACAAATTGCCCGATACCTGGGCCATTCTGAACAGACTGTTAGGTGTTGGAATCAGTGGATGCGTGAGGGCAGGATGTCCTCAACAGACCACCAGTAGAGAGGATCATCTGATCGACAAGCATGATCAGTTCCAACTATTTCGTTGTCTCCCATCCAGAAACAAGTGGCACCATCGTTACAGGCCCCTGTGTCTGTTGGAACCATTTCCAGGTGCTTTGCTGAAGGACATTTGGTCTCACAGAGCCAATTACATGTACTGCCTTTGACACCCACCATCACCTCCATTTGCTGTGATGTCATGAACGACAAAACTGTACTGCTGTGAAATGTAACTAGGTTGTTTTCAGTGACGAATCCAGGGTTAGTTTGGGCACTGATGACGGCTGTGTTGCTGTCTGGAGAGATAGGGGTGAGTACCTCAATCCTGCCTTTGCAGTGGAGCGGCACACTGCCCCCACTGCTGGTGTGATGGTCTAATGGATCATTACATACGACAGTCGGTCACTCCCAGTAGTGGTGCAAGGGACAATGACAGCTCAGTGACATGTTCAGGACAACCTGCAGCCACATGTGCTACCTCCCATTGCAGGGCTTCGAAGAGGCATTTTTCCAACAGGAAAATGCTTGGACTCACACAACAAAGGTGTCACAGAAATGCCTCCACAACATTGCCACCCTGTGGCCTGCCAGTCGCCAGATTTAACTCTAATATATAATGGATTGGACCATCTGGGACACCAATTTCAACAGCCCATGAGTTTGCATGATCTAGACTTGAGTTTCAGTTACAGCAAATGTGGACTGATATGCTGCAGGATACCATAGGGAACCTGTATGCCCCCATGCCCGCCTGTATCATATCTTGTATCCAAGCTAGAGGTGGCTCAACGGGGGGGGGGGTGTCTGTTCAAGGGGTCAGTTTTCCCCAACAAATTATCCTTTTGCTCTGCTATTGTAAACACTTACTTCTATAAGTGTTACAATCAGACATATAATGTTTCATTAAATTCTAACAACTCCTTCTACGTGCTTGATATTTTTTGTCAATTAGTGTTTTTGATATCTCAATTAAAGAAATTAAATTAATCGTATTCTGGTATCTTAGTTGTGCAACTAAATACAATAGAAAAGTCATGCAACTTCATGCAGATTCTATCAGATCCATAGTAGTTTAAGTCATAGAAATGATACGGACCACAGTGAAAGTAGCAAAACCTTTTATTATTAGGTCTGATCACATCCTAAATCTGCGATGCTATTTTTGTGCATCTGAAATGCTTTCCGTCCAATTTATATCTTGAGTTGGACTTCATTTCTTAAGAGGCCTTATTCGTAGAGTGTGTTATCCAACTGGACAGAGAATGACTGGAAAATGCTGAATAAAATGTATATTCTGTAAATCACACAAGTATTAGTAATATGACCTCATAACGTATAAACATAGTGCTGGGAAAATCTACAATTTGGAAAGAGACAGAGTTTGAATACAAAATAAGAGTTACAGTGTAATTAATCATGAATTGTAAATGCCAGTTCTATTTTTATAAATATTACACATGTGAGATGATATCATGTTCCAAGAGAATAAAGCTCACAGATTAAGTTGTGTCATTGAAGAATAACAATAACTTGTCATTGGGGGCAATGTGTATTAAACAGATGATGTCACACGGACATGTGATATAATCCCAGTTTTATGTTACATGGAATGCAATATTCAAAGAGCTTGATGTCACTGACAGCTGGAATCTTTTGGAAACAACTGCAAACATGGGGTTTCCTGCGCAATTCCTGACCCCAGGAAATCAATGCTTAGCAAAACTCCCACAATCATAAGCAATGTTCATCCAAGGAAGCAGTGAAGCAAAAATCATTTCCTGCCTCCTTTCACTGTCGTAACTGGATGTATTAGTCAAATGCACATCTAAAGTCACAACAGGAAAATAGTCAAAACAACACAGCCCCAACTAAAAAGCAGAGTGGAGTTTTAAAAAAAAGTTAACTTTGTCCACACAAGCACAGCTGTATGACTCTCCCCAGACTGTGAACTGTGCTGACACCCAATGGCCGCAATAAGGAATGTAAAAGCAAGCGTGATTCTTTACTCTATAGAAGTATAGTATCATATATATACGTATATATATAATAAATTAAAATCTAATTATTATATGTAAACGTATTTAAGTATAAAAATCCATATAACTGACAGAATTTTAATACGGATCTGTCCATGTAAAACTTTTTGCGTGGGATTCTTCAGAACGCTGCAGGTTCACTCTTCAACTGGCAATCTATAAAACAGGCCATAGTTAGTGCGCTTGAGTTAGACCATAAATTATCTCACCAGAAAGAAGGCTTAAAGGGCAATTTTGGTAAAAAACACATTTTCCGTCCCTGTTCCCCTCATATGATTGCCTGTCACACTCTGGAGATCTCCTATGTACATTCCATTCAGTGCATCCTCTTCTTTGATGCTTATCAGACACCATCTTGATGTTGAGATTTTTGATTTCACTTTCAAATCAATCCCATGATGCATCAACATTAATATTACATGAGCAGCTAAAGACGGTACCATCCCTGCTGTAGGGAAAGCACTGCCATTACACTCTGTATTCACCTAAATAAGCTACAGACCATAAATATACAGTCATGGAGGATGAGCTGTGATCTCCTCTATTATACCTGTGTGACAGGAGCTGTGTGATCATCATCAGTAACTGTGACAGTAGTGCCTGTGTCCCTCTCTAAGCAGCTTCTGTGCTAGGATTCATGTAATGGCATCCCACAGACTGAGAAACTCACTAGAAACTAAACATATACAGGAATAACTAACCCAAGTAATATTAGCTCCCTTATATATATATATATATATATACTGGGGGGCTAGGTATATAATGAATTAAAAAAATCACTGGAATTGCCCTTTAAAGTGGTATTTCCATTCTAATGATCATATTAAATCTAATTCCTGATGTAACGTTATGAATCTTTTCAAATAGTGCCTTGTTGTTAGGATTTGGTATGCTTTTCATCCTAGGTCTCTTCAGTTGCCTATCTTCTGCTTCCAATAGTTATGGCCATGGGCACGCTTGTGCAGATCCTGCCGTATTTAGTTGTATTATCCTGGCTGGGTTCTCCAGGGGCTTCCAACCTGGCCAGCTCTCTACTACTCAACAAAACTGAATTGGATGTCTTTTAGGCATGCGCATTAATCTTGGAGCCATTCTGTTTAGCTTCACTCAGGCTTGTTTCTACAGACACCTAGCGCAGCTTGCTTGTCACATGCTAAAAGAAATTCATACCACCCAATTCCTCGCCAAAGCCAGTGACGTATAGGCAGCAGAAAATTCTCGTCTGGCGGTGAAACATTACATCTGACTGGTTGATTACAATTATTTTTCAGTATATATATTAGGTTTATTTGGAAACAAAATACTGTAATGGGTAGATAGGAATAACCCTTTAATGCAGATGAATCGTTTCTATGCAAAGCACAGTAAAATACTGTGAGTGCTGACGCTCAGGATGTACATGGGCCTCCAGTCCAACATCATCAATGTGCTGTACAAGGAATATGTCTATAGAGAGCAATGGAAGTATTCTGTCCACGGAGCTCCCTGTACTAAAGAGACGTGTGTAAACAAACAATTCCACCACCTCTTTTTCCCCTTGCGGCTACAGTCCATGAGTCCAGCTTGCTGAATCTGAATTTTAACACAGTATATATTACATGAGCTCTGTTATTTTAGTAACATTTACCACATACCAGAGAACCCCTTTATGTGAATAAGGAATGTTTTATGTTGATAAAAGTATTGAAGCTGGGACCTTGGCGAGTTTAACTGCGTTGTTCATAGTGAAAATGTAAGCCAGGGGTGATCAGACTTCTCTGCTAGGTAACTTACTCTTTGTCGAGTCAGAGAACTAAGTAAATTACCAACCACTGATGAAGTGAGGCTATGGCCAGTGAGTCTTGACATTAGCTGCATCCTACTTCTTGCCAAAAGGTCATATAGAGAAGATAGGTACATACGTTGCCTTTAACCTTGTTCATGAAGATGCATGCAAGAAAACAGTAACATGTAAAACAGATTCCAGGTATGCATTATCTTGTAGTTACAGATGCCCCATAAAATAGTTTTCCAGCGACAGATGCCCCCCATAGCAGTGTGCCGCAGCTGCTGATAACCCCATAACTGTAAGCATACTCATCGTACATTTAAAAATGTGGCTGTCCATTACATTCTCATAAATCACCATAGCAGCATGCTCCAAACACAGACCTCCATATCAGCCAGTACCAATCACAGATGCTCCTAATGTGTGGCATCCACAAATTGCCTTCATGACAGCATACAGCAGCCACAGATGCTTCCATTACAGTATATACGAGTCTCAGATACCAACCCTATGCTTACTTTTGGTTTTAGTTGGGCAGGAAATGCGACTATATCCCATGAGCTTTCTTACTTACTTAAAACCCTCAGGACCAAACCATTTCTGGACCACACACATTTTTGTATTTTTCATTCTGGAACTAGCACAATTCATATTTTTGCATTAAGGCAATATAGGCTCTTGTCTATTATGCAGAACTGTTACGTTTGTCCTGGACTGCAACAAAGCCAGTTGAGATTTTGTACCTGAGCAGTCAGGACAGATGTGTTGGCATCTTAGTATATGGGTGGTTAGATGCAGAAACAGACAGACAAAAGGGGTAGCAATTAGAGATGAGCGAACGCGTTCGTCCGAGCTTGATATTCGTGCGAATATTAGGGTGTTCGGGATGTTCGTTATTCGTAACGAACACCATGCGGTGTTCTGGTTAATTTAACTTTCTTCCCTGAGACGTTAGCGCTTTTTTTTGGCCAATATAAAGACAGGGAAGGCATTACAACTTCCCCCTGCAACGTTTAAGCCCTATACCACCCCCCTGCTGTGAGTGGCTGGGGAGATAAGGTGTCACCCGAGTATTGAAATCTGCCCCTCCCGCGGCTCGCTATGGATGCATTCTATATGCGCTCAATGGGGCCAGCGGCAGCAGCGCTGACCCCATTGAGAACATATAGAAGACAAATCCTTCTTCTCTGGCACAGCTGTAACAGCTGTAGCAGAGAAGAACGATGTTTGCCCATTGAATTCAATGGAGCGGCAATACAGCATGTTCCACTGAATGCAATGGGCTGCCGGCGATCGCAGGATGAATGGTCGGAAAGGGGTTAAATATATAACCCCTTTCCTGCAATTCATCCAGAAATGTGTTACACTAAAAATATATACCGGCGTATAAGGCGACGGGGCGTATAAGACGACCCCCCAACTGTCACCTTATACGCCGGTAATACAGTGGAGCAAAGAATAAAAATCATTACTTACGTTTTTAGATGATCTGCGGCGCTCCTGCAGGCTGTCACTCCCTCCTGGTCCACGGCAGAGTATTGCTTTCTCCACGAAAGACTTTAAATCCCTGCCTCCAGAAGCACATGTGCCTTCAGCCAATCACAGCCAATGACAATGATGTCATTGAATGGCTGTGATTGGCTGTGTTTCTGGAGGCGGGGATTTCAAGGCTTGAAATCCCCGCCTCCAGAAACACAGCCAATCACAGCCATTCAATGACATCATTGTCATTGGCTGTGATTGGCTGAAGGCACGTGTCTTTCTGGAGGCAGGGATTTAAAGCCTTTCATAGAGAAAGCTTGTCTGCCGTGGATTAGGAGGGAGTGACAGCCTGCAGGAGCGCCGCAGATCATCTAAAAACGTAAGTAATGATTTTTATTCTTTGCTCCACTGTATTACCGGCGTATAAGGTGACAGTTGGGGGGTCGTCTTATACGCCCCGTCGCCTTATACGCCGGTATATATTTTTAGTGTAACACATTTCTGGATGAATTGCAGGAAAGGGGTTATATATTTAACCCCTTTCCGACCATTCATCCTGCGATCGCCGGCAGCCCATTGCATTCAGTGGAACATGCTGTATTGCCGCTCCATTGAATTCAATGGGCAAACATCGTTCTTCTCTGCTACAGCTGTTACAGCTGTGCCAGAGGAGGACGATCTTTATGCTGACAGTGGGGGGGGGGGGGGCACTCTTGCCGCTATTGTGGCTTAATAGTGGGACCTGTGAACTTGAGATGCAGCCCACCATGTAGCCCCTCGCCTGCCCTATCCGTCACTGTGTCATTCCCATCACTTTCCTGAATTGCCCAGATTTTCACACATGAAAACCTTAGCGAGCATCGGCGAAATACAAAAATGTTCTGGTCGCCCATTGACTTCAATGGGGTTCGTTGTTCGAAACGAACCCTCGAGCATCACGGGAAGTTCGTTCCGAATAACGAACACCCGAACATTTTGGTGTTCGCTCATCTCTAGTAGCAATGAGACCGGGTACCCTGAACCAGTCCAACAAAACTCAGCTTGCAGCTGAGCACCCATCCCGAAAGGGATGACCCCACTTCTTCCATGAGAAAAGGGCCAAGGTCAGAGGGGAAAAGAGTACAGTAAATCAGAAACAGAGTAGAGTAAACCATGGACAAACAGAAACTGACAGTAAATAAAAGGCGAGAACACAGAATACAAACAGAAACACAGGAGACAAACTAGAAAACAGGAGTCAGATCACAGACAGGAGCACTGCACAAGATAACTAGAACAGGAGCACTGAAAAATAACTGGCAACTCCCAGCTAGGAAGAGCTAGGTTATATAGGGAGCGGACGGAAACTGATTGGCTGACAGAGCTATTAATCACCAGCCACTACCTCAGCTAACAGCTACAAGACTAATTAACCTGAAATAATTAGCACAGGAGATATTAACCCTAGCTAGTCAGGATACCACAGTAGTAAAGGTGTGCTGGCTAGAGATGAGCGAGTATACTCGCTAAAGGCAATTGCTCGAGTGAGCATTGCCTTTAGCGAGTATCTCCCCCGCTCGAGACAGAAGGTTCGGGTGCCAGCGCTGGGGAGCGGTGAGTAGTGGCTGTCAGCAGGAGGGAGCGGAGGGGGAGAGAGGGAGAGAGTGATATCCCCTCCATTCCGCCCCGCTCTCCCCCGCAGCTCCGTGCCCCCTGCCGGCACACGAACCTTCCGTCTCGAGCGGGGGAGATACTCGCTAAAGGCAATGCTCGCTCGAGCAATTGCCTTTAGCGAGTATACTCGCTCATCTATAGTGCTGGCAGAAACTTGACAGTGTGCTGGCTGAATGTGACAAGAACAAGTTCTAGTTTCTACATATACCATTTTGTAGTAGGTATATGTTAGTGTTCAATTTTTATACATTTAATATTTGGGGACAAACAAAAAAACACCATTCTATTATGTTTTGATTGTATATAAGTCTACTTATAGAAATATGAACAGGCACCTGTAGGGGCATGCCACTGGTATTCCTTAGCAGCCCTTTAGAAGCCACAGCTCTGGGAACCTTTGTCAGGTTCCAGGTAGACTCCATAGAAAATTGGTGATGTGGGCCCCTGTCTTGTGCAGTGCCACTATCAGGTTTTTTTAACAGTACTAAACAGGTTAAAGGGGCATTCTAGGACTTTTTTTTTCTATTGATAACCAGCATAGTAACATAAACATAGTAACATAGTTCGTTAGGCCGAATGAAGACAATGTCATCAATAGATGTTTGGTGGTGACCTGCCGCTCGGATTCCTGTCGATCAGCTGATTCCAGTTAACCAGCGCACACAGCGGCCCGGGTTGGTACTGCAGGTGCAGCTCCCATTGCATTTAATGGGAGCTGTGCCTGCAGCACCAACCAAGGCTGCTGCGCTATGGTAAGTGCTTTCTGCTTCCTGCACTGACAGCAGCCCTGGCAATCAGCTTATCGGCAGAAATCCAAGCAGCGGGTCCCCACTGATCATCTATTGATGACCTGTTTGTCATCAGTAGAAAGAATTTTAAAAAGTCCTAAAATTCCCCTTTACCCTGTTTAATGCTGCTATCAAACCTGATTGTGGCACTGCACAAAGCAGGGGCCCTCATCACTGGTTTTACAATGGAGACTACCTGGGACCTGACAAAGGTCCCCAGAGCTGCGTCCAAAACAGAAGAGAAGCAAATTTTGGCATTACAGTTTTCACTCTGTAGGTTCTACTCCTGGTTTTTGCTTAAAAATACTGATGCAAAATACTGACCAAATATTGCCGTTGCAGTTGCAGCTGGTGTGCTACGGCAGTGGTTAGTTATTTTTGTGGTTAGCTGCTTCCATCAATCCCACCACTTCATTCAAACTCCTCACTAAACGTAGGCGGTAAGGAAAAATTGGAGATTCAGTACCTCTGTTCTACTAATTCGTAGTGGTACCAGCAGGAGCGCTCCCCGCAATTATGCATTTAACACCTATTCTGTGGATAGGTGATAAATGTAATTTTGGGAAGACCTCTTTAACTATCTACTACGTTAAAGTGCAAGAAGTGGTTAAGGCACAGTACCTCCTTGTCCTTGTGACCAATGTACTAAATTCATATGACACATATGTTTAATGTGGATATCTTAAGTAGGAAACTGCAGTAAGATCCAGCATGGACAGGTAGGGACATGAAATTATAAATCTAAAAGTATAAAAAAATCTATAAAAAGAATACATGTAGCATTCTACTTCGTAAGGGTATAATGCCGAGCCCCTTTTACATCACATACAGGAAATCCGTTCTCTAACATATGTCTTTTAAAGGTCAAAAAGAAGATCGGTGAGTCGCCAAAAAGAGAGGGAAATATTTTCCAAGGAAATACTAGGGAATGTTTCCCCTCTTCCTTGAGCCAGGCTCTGATTCTCCTCCAGCTAGAAAGACATATGGGAGAACAGATCTCCCATAAGTGGATGTAAAAGGGGGCCTTAAATTACTGGAGTGCTACAGAGTTCTTTTAGTGTTTTTAAGACGTAAAACCCGAGACTTCCATCAGCATTCCACTGTACTAAACTGTTTGTCAGACAATTAGGTGCCATATCACAAGAATTCAGGTCAAGCCATAAAAACTTCAATGAAAAGAAAGGATGAGCAATCCACAGTTACAGTTCACTAATTAAAACTTTCTGTAGACGGCTGTTAGAAGCACGCAGTACTCCCCGCAGAACTCAGACAGTAAACAGTCCAGCAAACCAGTTAAACTTTGTCTTTTAAGAACCATTTTAGTTAATTTCCTTCCTTGAACAGAAGTCTCATTCTTTGCAAGATTTCATAGGTTGCTTGCCCAATCCTAGGGTTAAAATAATTAAATCTACTAGCAGCAAGCCTAACAAAGATGTCTCAAAACAGAATTCTAATGCCTGCACTGCTAGTAGTTCATTCTGTGCCATTTTTCCCACATTAGCTTCAGCAATGGAGAAACCAAAACCTTTTTTCAAATAGGGCCCTGTGCCTTAAGATTTTCCATGTGATTGAGTCAGTCTCTCCTTCATCCTCGAAACAAGGTAACCCTTCATCTGCCAGCAGTTTTCTCATTTTCAGCAAATGACTGTATTACTGTGTCAGCTTAATTTCCATAAGTGAACTGAATACACAGACGTTATTCCCTTTAGAAGTGTACTCTAACCATTGAATGCTTAAAATTGTTCCACACTCTGGCTTGTTGAGAACTGTACTCTCATAAAACAATGTTTAACCCTACATGATGCATGACTGAATTGCTACACCCAAAAAGTAAATATACAGCAATCATTGCAATTTCTTCATAAATATGTTTCTTCTATTTAGCAAGATATATAAAACATTCGTAAGGTCCAAATTTAGAACCACTACTTTTTTGTCTTTTCCTAAGAATTCTGTATGGGAGAAAGAAAGAGTGTTTCATGATTGTTTCAAACACAATCTAAAGATTATCTCCAATAAAAAAAATAATAATAATTTTATAATGTATTCTCCGTAATTAAAATTTTCAGCAAGAGCTGTGCTTGCAAAGCAGAACCACAGCAGTTTGGGTGCTGTCCCAGTATCAAGTACCTCTAGCGGTAGACAACACAGTTTTCGTTGACATCAAGTTTCCTGAACAAGTGTGGCACATACATGTGGAAGGTATCAGGATATGCAGTGTAACATATTGTAGTAAAACAGTACCGGAAGGGGCCACTAGATGACTCCGTGAAAAGAAGAAGTGGGTGTGCCATTCCTAGTAAGCCTAAGCTAGGGCTCCTGGGGTTCTGCCACCCAGGGTAAGAGAGAAGAGACACCTCCTGTACTACAGCCCAAGTCTCAGCAATAGACTTTGTTATGATGGAACTAGGCCTGTGAGTTAGGGCAAAGTCTAATGTATAGTTAAAGGCCAGACGGGCAGGGGTTTATTTGTGTACCGGTTTACTGTCAAGTGTGGAGTTCTGTAAACCTTTGGTGGCAATACAATAAAACTAGTAGAGAAAAAGATAAAAGCTTTCCCATTGTCATATGGTGTTTTCCAACAATCTGCCAATATTTCAAAGCAAACTGAAATGAGATATAACCCACTATACTATAAACCCCTTTAAATTCGTGAATAGTCAAATGACCCTTGCTAGTCTCTGTATGACCTCCTTAGCTTAAGTGACCATTCTGGTAAAAAAAAAAGTTTTATCCATTATGTACTGTAAGTAGCCCTCAGTATATATGTCAGCTAGTACCATGCTTCCCCCAAAATAAGACACTGTCTTATATTCATTTTTACGCCAAAGAGGGACTAAGGCTTATTTTCAGAAAATGTCTTACTTTACTTACCTAACAGACTCAGTCTAGGTCCTTCCCGCTGCTCTCTAGAGCTCCAAAGTCCTCGGCCAGCCACACAGGATCACTTCCTGGTTATGAATTGATTAAGCGGCAGCTCAGCCAATTCATAAATCCCACCTCCTCGAAGCGATGGCTGTGATTGGTTCTTTGAGCACTGCGGGAAGGTCCTAGACCGAGCCTGCTAGGTAAGATATTCCTTTTTTAAAAAAAATGTTTTTAAATGTAATCTAGCTAGGGCCTTTTTGGGGGGGGGGGTAGGGCTTATATTTCAAGCCTCTCAGAAAATCCAGAAAAATCAAGCTAGGCTTATTTTCAGGGTAGGTCTTATTTTTAGGGAAACACTGTATTACTTTATTTAGTTATTTCTATCTGAAAATTTCTGGTAGATCATGAGTTTTCATTGTGACTGACTTAGAATTACCTGGCTTTGTGTTCTCTCAAGAAGTCACTTTTTCAGTCACCATCATTCCTGTTCCACAAAAGCTATTCATGTGTGTGGAAGGGAGGGTGGAAATTCCTATCACCTTTACTGCTGATGATTAGAGGCTTCTGTCACACAATTATAATGAAGAAAATGACAGTTCAGCCTCACTGACTGTATACTTGTGGTTTTCAGCTTATTCGGGTGAATATAAAAGGTAATGATAATTACAGTGTCCTGCCAGCAGGCAGAGATGGTATTGGTTCTAGGTAATCATGTGATAATATGCTGATGCATTATGGGACTCTTAGAACAGCACAGAGTATTAGACAGGAGGTTGCACTGCATAGAAGTGACTACAATATATATAGGAGACATCCCGAATGTGACAATCAGGTGAGGGGTGTAGTGATGAAAAAATGTGTTTTCACTGGGGTGCCCTAAGAAAATTATTAAATTATTTTAAATAATTAAGAAAATCTCCTTCACAGACTTCTAGTTGTGTTAAATACCTTTAATACAATCTTTTCATGGTAACATATGCCAGTTAAAGTATGAAAAATATACAATCTGCCGGGGGATATGCGCTGTAGATGCAAAATAATACAGAATATTTCTTTATATATTGTAGTTAGGCTCATACTTCATTGTCTGATGGAAAAACATAGAGCATTTCAATTACCTCACCCTTGTTTTCTGTTCTATTTCATAATGTGTTCCCTTATTATCTGACATTCTCTTTGTCTATATAAAACCTAAAACTGTCTGAAAACTGAATATTTCATGTAATTGGTAATATTTATCGTATACCTTCAATTTACTAAAGGCCATTTTACACGCAAAGATAATCTTTCGAATGACTGAAAGATTTAGCGATCTATTTGCATAAAGTATTAATAGCCATTATCACTTTATTATCTTCATTTGCATGTAAAGGGACCTCCAGAAGCTGTTTGCAGAGCCCAGCCTGTGTTTAAACACACACCAGGCTGTGCAAACAGCTGACGCCACATTCCATTGTTCTCCTCCTGGCTGCCAGCAGATTGCATTGTGCTACTCAGGAGAAAACATCCTGCAGTCTTTTGAAAGATGAGTGAAATACATTCAAAAGGAATGTATTTGCTCAGTCTTTCAGCGGCTGAATAATGGATTTTAAGTTTAACTAAAATCCATTGTTCAAATGAAAAATTCACAATTGCAGCGTTTACATGTAATGATCGCTCATTTTTGGCCGTTAGGACAAATTTTAAGCGATAATCATTGCGTGTAAAAGGGCCTTTAGTCAATAAAAAATAAAAAAAGAGACTGTGAATATGTGAGAGACTGCGCAAAATAGAGTAGAGATTTCATAGATCAATAGGAAGAAAAACTGCAAACTGAAGGAAAAATGATGGACTGCTGACCTGTGGTGATCAGCTGCTCAATAGGTAGGCTGCAGTTTGAGGCATTGTCTAACTGGGCTGGATCGCCCCCTCCAGAATGGAGTGATGTTTATAAATTATTTTCTTATGGCAATGATAGTGAATTTTTGTTGTTTGAAGTAACTTTTTTTTCTTTATTTTATTACAGATTCCAGCCGGTTTAACAAAGCTCAGCTCAGAACTGTTCATATATCAGAAGCACTTTGATTGGCTGAAGAAAGCTGCACATATTGTCCGTCCCTTAGATCATGAATTTACAAGCATACACAATCGCATTGATAAGCTGGTGAAAAAAATTGACTTCTTGGTAAGTAGATGGTTACTGCTGCAAACTAGTTTAGAGTAATAATAATCTTTATGTATATATCGCCAACATATCCTGTAGCGCTTACAAGACAATGGGAACAGAAACGAAACCATGGTTACATTTAGTAATCAACTGATGGAGACAGTAGGGGTGAGGGTCCTGCTCCAACGAGCTTACATACTACAGATAATGGGGTGATACAGAAGGTAAAGGGCTGGAGATGTGCACGGTATGGCGAGGTGGAGAGTGTGGGATGCTATACACACAGACAATTGTCAGACTTAAGCCGTGTAGTGGCTGAATCGGTGTGACTGCAGGGGGCGGTTGATGGCGGTTAGCAGGGATTGCAATCAGTAGGGCAGGGAGTATGTTATCAGGTGGAGTACAGAGGGGTTTGGTTTAGGAAATATGGTATGCCTCCCTGAAGAGGTGCGTTTTACAGCACGCCTGAGGTTTTGTGGGTCGGAGATTTCCCAGATAGTTAGGGGTAGTGCATTCCAGAGGACTGGTGCTGCTCTGGAGAAGTCTTGGAGGTGGGAATGAGAGGTTAGGGTTAAAAAGGCGCTTAATCTGATTTTGTTAGTGGAGCAGAGGGCGCGGGCTGGGTGGTGGATTGAGATGAGGGAGGCAAAGTGGAGGACTTTATGGATGAAGTAATGAGTTTGAATTGAATTCTGCATTTGATGGGCTGCCAGTGTAGTTACTGGCACAGGGCAGAGGCGTCCGAGTAGCGGCTGGACAGGAAGATGAGCCTGGCTGCAGCATTCAGGATAGATTGGCAAGGAGAGAGTCTGGCGCAGGGGCGGCCTATCAACAACGAGTTGCCATACTCGAGCCGAGAGCGGATGAGGGCAACAGTGAGTGTTTTTAGCGTGTCCACTGTGAAAAAAAGGGCAGATTCTTGAGATGTTCTTGAGGTGCAGGTAACACTTTTGGGCATCAGATTGGATGCAGGGGTTAAAATAGAGATCACAGTTGAATATAACCCCAAGACAACAGGCGTGCTGGGAGTTATGGTGATGCCACACACTGAGATGGAGATGTCAGGATGAGGTCACTTGGCAGAGGGCGGAAATACCAGTAGGTCCGTTTTTGAGAGGTTCCATTTAAGAACTCCTTCACACAAGCGTGTTAGTTTTTACGTTCACTTATGTGTGCTGTTAATTCACTTGAATGGCTGATTTTCAGTGATCAAGTCCCGAGCTTAAACAGTGTTTACATGTCTATTCACATGGCTGGGTGCAATTTATTAGCGAATGACTATATTGATTGGGATATACGATAGCAGATTTGCTATTCAAAATATGACAGTACCAGATTAAGACAGTTTTCTGGTACACACATTTTGCGCCACATTTACTATGTGTTTTTAGAAACTTTTATGAGCACCCAAAAAAGGGTGCTCATTAGAGATGAGCGAGCGTACTCGTTAAGGTAAAATACTCGAGCAAATATTGCCATTTTCGAGTACATGCCTGCTCGTGAGAAAAGATTCAGGGGCCGGCGGGGGTGAGCAAGAGGGAGAGAGAGAGAGATCTCCCCCCGTTCCTCTCCGCTCTCCCCCACCGCCCCCCGAATCTTTTGGCACGAGCGGGCATGTACTCGAAAATAGCGATACTCACTCGAGTATTTTGCCTTAACGAGTACGCTCGCTCATCTCTAGTGCTCATAAAAGTCCAAACTATTAAAATATAATATTATTTATCCCTCAAAGTCAACACTGTAAAAAAAAGAAAAATACATAATGTCAGAATTATGGGTTTTTTGTTATTTCATCTTCCAAAAAAATTGAACGAAAAATGATTAAAAAGATGTATGTACTCCAAAATAGTACTAATAAAGAAAATACAGCTCACCCTGCAAAAAACAAGTCCTCAAACAGCCCAACTGATGAAAAAAAAATAAAAAGTTATGAGTATGAATATGGCAATGGAAAGCAATTTTGTTTTAAAAAGTCTCTTGACTTTCCTAAAGTAATAAAACATAAAAAAGTAAATAAATCTGGAATCACAGTAATCGTACTGACTCACAGAATATGGTGCACATGTCATTTTTACTGTACCATGAGTGCTGTAAAAATTAAACCTTCTGAAAAATGGCGCTATTGCATTTTTTCCCCCATCCAATGAAACATTGGTACGTTTTTCAGCATATTATATAGTACATAAAATGCTACCATTAAAAAATACAACTTGTCCCTCAAAAATACAAGCTCTGATACAACTATGTCGGCAGAAAAATAAGAAAGATATGGCTCTTGGAAGGCGGGGATAAAAAATTTAACAAAAAAAAAAAAGCTTCATCTCTGGTCTTCAAGGGGTTAAGTAAATGTGACCCCACTTTCTGTGATTTGTATGCTAATACAATATACATCAAAAAGGATGCACTTTTCGCAAATATCAAGCTTATGAAAGCATATTGGCACTTTAGGGATATACAGTGATACCTTGGGTTAAGAGTGCCTCAGCTTACAAGCTTTTTGATTTGAGAGCAGGCTCACTCCTGAATTTTTGCTGTGATTTAAGAGCAAAAACTTGGGTTAAGAGCCTTGCTCTCAATGGGGCCGCTGCTGCTGCCAGTAGCCCCATTGAAAGCAATGGCCTGCCAACAACCCCTGCAGTGATTTTTGGGGAAGGGTTTTAAATATAAGCCTTTCCCATAAAATCATCCCTAGCTGTAGTAAAAAATATATACTCACCTGTCTGCTGCTGTCGGGGCTCAGGCGTGTCTAGCCGCCACTTGTTCTCCCTGTATTTTTATTCCGCACCTGCTGAAAAGCTTCAGAGCAGTGCAGGGAGAGCAAGTTCCGGCTAGACACGCCTGAGCCCCAGCAGACAGGTGAGTATATATTTTTTACTACAGCTAGGGATGATTTTCAGGGTAGGGCTTATATTTAAAGCCCTTCCCCAAAAATCACTGCGGGGGTGCCGGCGTCCTATTGCTTTCAATGGGGCAACGCCATCCCCATTGAAATCAGTGGGAGAGCTTCGCGATCCGGAATGGATTAATGGCTTTTCCATTCATTTCAATGGGGAAAATTGATTTGACTTACGAGTGTTTTAGTTAAGAGCTCCGTCACGGAACGAATTAAACTCTTAACCCAAGGCACCACCATACACTGTATGGCAACAGCCTTTTCTAATGTATACCCCCATAAGGAAAAACTTTGGCCCTACAACGGCCTAACGAATATCAATTTCTCATCTACATGACTGAATTTATCTTATTTTTTTTCTCAGATGACAAGGATGAACATCGCACGTGTTAGTGACCCACCTTTGCCTCAGCTTCCCAACACAACCACCCAGTGGGGAGTAGTTCAGACTGGCCATGCGATTTTCCACCATTTTCACCTATTTTTGGATTATACTACACGTGTAATAGTTCTGATGAAGAATAAGTTGTAGACAAGACTCCTAACTCAAAGATTTGCTTCAGGAATGGAAAATTTGCAATTAGAAAATGTGCCTTTACAAAACGGAAATGGATATTCCTTGACTCTGAATGTTCCAGGGACCTTTCAGACAACAATCATCGATCTTCCCCCATTGTGCCTAGTGCATACTGACTCTGTATACTTTTTCATGCATGGTAGACGGATGTCACCTATCTATTTATAATGCTGTATATTTATTTATTTATTTATTTTCCTTATTAATATTTAATTTTTTATCTGGCGGATTTTTCTAACAACATGTTTTTCTTATCATATTTAATTATGGATTATTATTTTATTACGTATTCTATTTTTAAGAGATGATTACCATTTTGTTTACATTTTATGAATGGCCGCAGAAACATGACAGCGTTGGCAGTCAAAACTGGCAGGCTGCAGATCATTGGGAACAAAACTAACTTGTCCTTTTTTTTTGCTTTTTACCAAAGGGATGTATGGAATGAATATATTGAATGAGATATTATGTTCTTAAAGGGAGGTTATTAAGATTGGTTCATTTTATTCTGTTTTACCCTATAACACCGCCCTCACAAAACATAGTGGAGACAGGCTCTCTCCTATGTGCTTTTAAATCATAATGATGATTGGATTGAAGCAGAAGCTAGAGGGAAACATTCCCTAAGGAGAAATTATAGCAAGTTTCCTCTCTCCCTTTCGCTCTGCTCCGATCCTCGTCTTAAAAGATGTACAGGGAAACTGATGTAATAGTGGCCTGACACAATGACTCTTGAAGTGTTGAGAATAGAGATGAGGGAGCATACTCGATAAGGCAAACTACTGGAGCGAGTAGTGCCTTATTCGAGTACCTGCCTGCTCGTCTCTAAAGATTCGGGTTCCGGCAGGGGGCGGGGAGTGGCGGGGAGGAAGATTTCTCTCTCCCTCTCACCCCCCCCGCTTCCTCCTGCTCACCGCCACAACTCACCTGTCACCCGCGCCGGCAGCCGAATCTTTAGAGGCGAGCGGGCAGGTACTCGAATAAGGCACCACTCGCTCGAGTAGTTTGCCTTATCGAGTATGCTCGCTCATCTCTAGTTGAGAAGTATGAAACTGCATTTTGATTTTATTTTCTTTGAGTCCAGAGAGATAGTGTGTATGTTTCAAACACATTAGTCCAAAAAAAAAAGTTTCTTCTTAAAGGGATTGTCTAAGTATTTTTTTTTAAATTTGTGCTCACTATGTATAAAGACAATAAAAAATCCTATACTCACTTCTTCTGGCTTCCCGCTGTGTCTAGCACCGCAGCTTTGGTCTCTCCACTGTCACTGTGTTAACAGGCAGCAGTGAGTATATGTACAGGATGTCACTGGCTTCTGCAGCCAATCACATACCTTAGCATTCAAACACTGAGGTCTATGATTGGCTGTAAAGTCCCTTAAACATACTGACTGTAACCTGTCAACACAGACCTCGTGGAAAGAACTGAGCTGCGGTGCTGGAGCTGCCTGGAGCTGGGAGAGGTGGGTATAGGATCTTTTTTTGTTGCTATACATGGAAAGCAAGAAATAAAAAAAATAACTCTGATAATCCCTTTTAAAATCAATCTAAATATAATGAAATCTACATATATAATGTCTTATATGGAGTCTTAGATCAGCTTGTATAAAACGTATTTTATTGCCATTGTGTAAAAATCGAGGCACATTATGAATGTAAATATTGTAGCAATTTGCAGATGATGAATTATTTATGAGCAAAGTTGTGTTCTTAAAGGGGTTTTCTAGGTTTGAAAAAAAAAATTGTGTCTCTTTACAAAACTATAGCGATGACTTTTTGGCCTGACATGTAAGCATGGCAGCTAATCACTAACATGAGTAAGGTTCACTTGTAAGGATTGCAGCCAATGACTATCTGCAGTATTCACATGTTGGGAGAACACTGAGAGCATCTGGAAAACCCGTGTAAGAGTGCTATTACACAAGTGTTATTGGCTGCCGCCGATGTTCGCGATTTACCGCTAATTCCCAAGCTGCAACTAGACAGTGGCATAACTTGAAGTTACTGGGACCCAATGCTAAAACTGTAATGGGCCCCTAACTATGTTGTTGTTAGCCGTTTAGTCGTTCATGACCCTTGGTGACCCTAAAGGCGAGCTCCCTCCATGTTTTTCGGGTTTGCACTGCTTTCAGTTGTCTGATATCCATGCTAGTATTAGCTTGGACAGTATCAAGACTCTAACTATAAGTGTTGTTCAAAGTACTGGTCCTCTAATATGGGGAACGGAGTTCATATAGGAACCCTAAGGCTGCAGAGTCGGATGCATCTGCACCCTCTATAGTTACGCCTTGCATCTGAAACTTCAGCCAGGCAATTAGCGGTAATTAGCAGGAGCCTATGTAATAGCATTCTAATTTCATCTCTGTCTTTTTAAAGGAAACCTGTCATCAACTATAACTTATGGCGCTTATAGTTTGGGTGCTGTGAAGTCCAGGGAGCCTCTTTTCACACTCACCTGGTCCACCATTCCTGCAGCGTTCCCCGATGAAGTCAGCCCGAGTACAACAAGATGACTCTTTTCAGAAAGTTGTGCATACATACTCCTATAGAGATGAATGGGAATGCACACATATAGCTTTCTGAAGAGAGTCAAGTTGGCTGTAGATTCCCTTATTTCACTGGGTGAGTATGAAAAAAAGGCACCCTGGAGTCCACATCACCTAAACTATAAGCTTCAGAACTTTGTTGATGGTACTTATAGTGAGCCTTGTGTGGTGCAGAGTGTTAAAGCAGCAGAATGCAGTCCTAAGCTCTCACTCATGACCTGAAGGTTGCGAGTTTAAGATTGACTCAACCTTCCATCCTTCCGTGGTCAGTAAAATGAGTACCCAGCTTGCTGTGGGGAAATAAACAAATGATCTAAAAGCGCTGCGGAATAAGTTGGCGCTATATGTCCCCCCCACCTTATAGTTGATGACAGGTTCCCTTTAAAATAGGAAGTCAGCATGGTAATTGTAGCTATTAAACCTTAAGCTCGTCTCCGAAACAACAGAATTTAGTTAGTGCTGGTCTATGTGTATAATAAAATAAAGCAGGGTCAGCTCACATGTAAGCAGATATGAGATGTTCTGCATGAATTTATACTGATATTTACAGTTATTGAAGGGCTCGTTCCCATCGGTGCTTTTGGGTTCCACTTTACTGTTCTGCTATGGGAATAGAGAAATGGCACCCAGTGGCTGAATGGAACTGTCATAGGATGGAACTGAACGGCACTGGGTAGACCCCATTGACTATAAAAAATGGTCTGTTCGGTTTTCGGTCAAGCTTCAGGTATTTTACAGGAATACATGTTGCGGCATGCTGCACTATATTTCAGCCTATTTTTTTAACGGAATAGCCATAAATTATGTTTAAAACATTAATTTCAGGTCTCTGGAAAATATGTCTAGCTGCACAGCAGTAAAGCAAAATACATTTCAGTGTTCATTACATTAATTATTTTTAATATTTATGCTTGTTTAATTCTCCTAACATTTGGTTCACAGTATTTTATGATTTTCCTCTTGTTTTCGTTCACCTTCTCATTTGCGGACTGTTCTGAAAGGGTGTGACACACCGAGCATCCTAGCACTCACTCCTTCCACTTAGAGATGTGCAGAAATATTATGCCTTGTTATAACAAACTGGCTTTTCTCAACTAGACTGGATGACATAGCTACAGGACAAGCAGGAAATTGTGGGCTATCAGGGACACCTAGTGGCTGCTTGTGGATCTTCACATTCATATATTGAATACACTTGATTGTAGATTCATTGGCTTTGTAGAGGTTTTTTTTAAATGAAATTATTTATATCTTCACATTTAAAATTAAGAATTCAGGTTTTCTTACAATGCAGAATGTTGAGATACATGGAGTTAGGTTTACACGCTATGGAGATATTTTAACTTTCCCAGTCTGTGACATGGAGGGAAAAACATAGTCACTGACTACTAACTGTACTTTTTTTTAAATTTAGAAAGCGCCCCTAAGTTTTTCAAAGTCATTCTTCTTGACTTGTTATATTTGATCAATAGACTTGCATTAGTGAATCAACTATATTGCTCCATTAAAGGAGTGGTCTCCTCAATAACGTTCCATATGCCCTATTATGCCTGAGGAAGCACCCTGTGAGTTCCGGAAGCTCGCAGTAACATCATGTATTTTTGTTAGCCATTAACCCTTTCCAATCCACTGTCTGACCTCTGAAGACATTATGATTTAAGGCTGTACAGCTCTGATGTTGGAAGACGTCCGTCGGGGTTCTCTTACTGTATATTGCCAGTCTCTCTGCTGTTGAAGCCTATCCAATGTGTCGCCTCATGCAGTACTGGCTTTAGCCAGCATATAGCGCCGTTGTATAAGGGCGGAAAAAGAGTAAGCCCCCGAGGAAAACCAGGATACAAATTGGATTGGAAAGGGTTAAAAGATATCATAGCTACAAGATTACTTGCTTCTCTTACTGAGAACAATTACAATATCCCTTTTTTAGGCCATGGACATCATAGATGGTGGCCCCCTGCGCAGATCTCTCGTCTATTAGCAATAGCAATAGTTGCTGCAAACATATCTACATCAGAATTGTAATACCTACTTTGGCCAGCAATGACAACTGATTTCAAGGGCATATGCAAAACTTCTGCAGCACTGGATAACAAAATATGCAATGGTGCAAGCCCAACAAAAACCTTGATCCAAAAAGTTAAAGATGCTTGGGCAGCACTTAGAGGAACGATCCTTTTATTCACACCTGCTGATTTCAGGGGGATTGTGAAACACATCCTGCAAGGATCATCTGATCATCGGGTTGCTTCAATTTAGAAAGGAATGTCAGAGACTAAGGGTGGATTAAAAAAATGGCATACTACATAAGCAAGGAAAATCAACCCCTCTCGAAATTGGTGAATTTGGCCTTAAATATATGTTTTCCTGTAGCGAAGCTTGTCCGATATCCTTGTAGTCTCTAAGATCAGAGAACGCAGTCGTTTGATGTTCTCATCAAGCATTGTAGCATTCTAGCAATTCACTGAAAAATAATCTAGTTTATTTATTTTGTGTCAGGTAAATTAAACAGGTATTTACAATACTGTTACATCAATGCAAATACATGACATCTCAGTGACTTCACGTTTAAAATACACGTCTGGTATTTGAAGGCGGTTATAGACTGTTGAAAAATGTTTGCACACAGATTGTTTTGTATGATATTTAATGTTCTCGTTCAATCGTGTTATTTATAACCTTATTTATAACCCAACCTGAGGTGTGGCAAAATGTCATTCTTAATTCCAATATACCTCACTTGCATTAGATATTTATATCAATCATGTTCCCTATTCTTCTTTATCTATTTAAGTAAGACTTGTTTCAAATCATGTGCAACTGAAAGTCAACGTTTTAGAGTAAATTAATATATTATGTGTTAGCTGAGGATTTTCCACGCAGATTTTCCGACTGCAAATCCAACACAAATTACAGTTCCAGCAAAGTGTGGACTTTGAAATCCACAGCATTTCAATTCTTTCTGTGGATTTTCATTGCGGCTATCACCCATTGCAATACATAGGGTGAAATCCACCCTATGTGCAAGTACCCATAAGACCTGGTCTTGCTCCCTATGTTTTTGACACTAGTTCATTTTTCACTTGTTTATTTATATGGTTACTCTACTTATGTTGTCTTCTACTCCATGTTCATTAGAGTAAGGATTTTGAGGTTTTTGTATAATTCATGGCTCCATAGAAAATTACTGTAAGGTCCAAGGTTTAGATATGAAATTCTACTATATATTAAATAGAAGAACCAAAAACGCTCCAAATTCAACCACTCAACGCTATATTATTTATTGTACATTACAGTTATTTAATACTTAATGGACTCCTATGTATGTATATGATAGAAAGCAGTTAAAAAGTACAAGTGGCAGACAATAAATATCTTATTTAACGGGGCCGTCTAATGTAACTGTACAATCTGATTATTAACGTGTTAAATTAAGACCATATGCATATATGGAATCCTTCATTTGAACAAAGACCCACGTACCCCAAGACAGAAAGATTATTTTAATTTGAACATTTTGTATTCTTTTGTAAATTATTTATTTATTATATGTTGCATTATAGTTATTTATTAATTTGTATTTTGTAATTTTATATCTTATTAAATAAAATGATTTTAAAATCATGAAATATCCCTGTTTATAGAAATTTGTTGATACAGTACTGTACCAATACCATCAACACCATGTATAAATTAACACATCGTAAAAGTAATTTAGGAATTTTAAAATAGGCAGATACACATAAGAGATTGCTCAAAATGAATGGAATGGAATGGTAGAGTAAACCAGAAAAAAAAATTATGAGTTTTCTGTTGCTACTGTGTTCTCCATAATGCCAGTGAATGAAAAACACAAGAAAGAAGAGGCACTCACTAGGGTAATATCATTTGTACACAGATAAAATATTGTAAAAGATAAAATATTGTAAAAATCACTGTGAAACAAGGGACCTTGTTCAATATATAGTGTCACGTTCGTGCAGCACAAGAGCGCCACGCCCAACATGAATGTAGGGCGGCATTTACACTGAAAGGCAAAATGCACACACAATACTATGCTAAAACAGTTTACACAACTCCAGGCACAATTAGATGAAAAACCCTGTCCCTTACAAATCAGGGGAATGGGGAACCCCTGCTTAAAAGCGGGGTAGGCGTCCTGGTAGGGACGTCCCCACGATCTTCAGCTAGGACCTGACTATCCCTGAAAGGACACCTGGAGAGATGCACTAAAACCTCAAAGAAACTGTAAAGACTAACAAAAGCAAAACAAAAGAAAACCAGTACTTAAAACTGAATGTGGAAAGCTTTCAACTAGGATAGAGGTTACAACCTGCTCCAACCACACCTCCAACTGAACTGGAATAAACAGCAAGGAAGAAAGGGAGGAGTAGAAATATAAAGCCCTCCCCACCTGCTGATAGGTGGCACAGATAAGGATCCACACCCCAAACCCTCCTGCACAGGTAGCCTACCAGTATGCAGCATCCAGGTAAATACCATAGCAGCCAGCAACCCACACAGAATGTGTGTTAACTGTGTCTTGCATAGCAGCAGGGTATCTGTCACTGCATCATGGCCACCTTGGCACGATGCCATCACGACTGAGAAGCTGCAACAGTACCTCCCCTCGAAGAAGGGGTCTTTAGACCTCTAGGACCCGGTCTACGAGGATTCCATTTATGGAAGTTACTAACTAATCAGTCTGCATTGATCTCAGCAGCTAGAACCAATGACCTCTCTTCGGGAACGTACCCTCGTCAATGCACCAGATACTGTAACGAGTTTCTGACTTGACGAGAGTCAATGATGCAACTGACTTCGAATTGAAGATTCCCATCCAGCAACATCAGCGAAGGCGGGGACGACCCAAGTACCAGACTCACAAACATCTTAAATAAAGACTTGTTGAACACATCAGGGATATTTAAGGAGCTAGGAATTTCCAATCTAAAATGCTTTCCATGATCTTAAAAGGGCCAATAAAAAGGTGGCTCTAGCTTAAAGGATGGTTGTTTAAGCTTGATGTTCTTGGTAGACAACCATACCAAAACACCGACCTGAAAACTAACACCCTCTGACTGACTATTATCCGGCACCCTCTTGTAGCTTCTTACCGATCTTTTAAGGTTTCTCTGGACTTCTTCCCAGACTGCCTTGAGGCTGGATGAGAATTCATTTTCTTGGGGCACCTCCAAAATTGATTTAGCAAATGAACCAAAACTCAAATGGAAACCATAATTGCAAAGAAAAAAAGGAGATGTGCCCATTGACTCTAAAGATCTATTGTTCAGTGCAAATTCTGCTAAATGTAAATACCCCAACCAGCACTCTTGATTATCAGAAACAAAGCACCACGAGTACTGTTAGAGACTCTGGTTACACCTCTCCATCTGACCATTAGTCTCCAGATTGTAAGCAGAAGAAAAAGACAGCTGTATACCTAACTGATAACACATAAAATGCCAAAACTTAGATACAAACTGAACACCGCGGTCAGAGACAATATTAGATGGTACCCTGTGTAACCTAACAACATGGGCTATGAACAGCTTAGCCAATTTTTTACCATTAGGCAGACTAGGCAGAGCAACAAAATGACACATCTTGCTGAATTGATCAACCACCACCCAGATAATAGTGTTTTACTCCAAGGACGGCAAGTCCCCAGCTTATCTAGGTCCATTTGCATTTGTGCAATGTCCTCCGTCAGTCTGACTGACCTATGAGCAATGCCCGATGGGAAACCTTTACTAGTCAAGGAGACGGAGGAACCCCTGCCTAAAAGGACGACCCAATGGTCTTCCTCTCGGGCTTGACTATCCCTGGTAGGACACAGAACACACCACTGTACACACCAATAAGAAAGGGCAGGACTGGGAATAGTGCAGGGATAGGAAGACAATGGACAAGTGCACACGGATAAGGCAAAAGACAGAGAGACACACAACAAGGACAGAGACAGGAACTGTACAACGACAGGAGAGCAGCAAACAAACAAATACAGAAACAAGTACAAGAAAGCCCAGACAAAACAGTCAGAGACAAAGCCTGTGCTGGGTATCTGAGGCATACACAAACCAAAACTTAGGCAATAAGGGAGGATTCCTAGCTCAGCTAAATAGGGAGATAATGGCTTAGCTGGAAGTGCTGGAGATTGTAACTCATGCAGTGCTGGTAAAAAGTATGGAGCAGTTCAAGCTACAGAGGAAGCAGGATGACACCCGCATCTGCGCATCTGCCAGAAATAGCAGAAGGAAGGCAAGTCTGAAAAGCTGGAATAATACCACTTGAATATTTTTCCAATTATTGAAGTGAGACTTACTGGCCTGTAGTTACCAGGCTCTCTTCCTGACCCTTTTTTGTATATTGTAACCACATTGGCAATGCGCCAATGCAACGGTACAACCCAAGTCTCAATCGAGTCCTTAAATATAAGAAATAGCTGTTTGTCTGTCAAGTCACAGATCCAGTGATTTGTCAGTTTTAATCTTTTTTTAGCTGACTCTGGGGTTCCTCCTGCATTAGGCAGGTGATATTTAGCCGGGGCTTAATTTTACTCCTGGCATCTCATGTGACAATTCTTTTTCTTTCGTAAATATACTTGAGAAAAAAACTATTTAATAGATTTGCCTTCCCCCCCATTATCTTCTATGGTTTCTCCTGCATTATTTGTTGAAGAGCCAGTACTTTCAGTGCAAATACTTTTGCCGTTTTTATATAATTGAAAAATAGTTTAGGGTTACTTTTTCATTCTTTGGCAATCAGTCTCTCTGCCTATTCCTTTGATGTCTTTATCTTTTTCTTACATAATTATCTATGGATTATTGAGGAGGCAATTCTAGAACACTAGTTGGAGACAGAGACTGTGCTCTGGGCTTAGTAAAGTCCTGGGGAATACTGCTGTTGTAGCCAGAGACCATATGAGTGCCAACCCAAGATGCCCTGCCAAGTTCAGGTAATGCGAGTTACTCTGTGAGTTAATAATGTTTAGTTTCCAGTAGTAACCGCCAAGCTCTGTACTAAATTGTGTCTGTAACCACTAAGCTTTGTACCATGTACTGCAACCCTTAAACCTTGTGCTTCCCGTGAAATACAGCATAATTCATAGTTACTGCTGGATGTCTACCTCTTCACTGCAACATCCTCAACTAGGGCCCCACAATACGGGTCAAAAGGCACGCACAGAACTGATCCTTTTGCAAGTCTTCACTCGTGGAGATACCTACAGCATTCTCTGACGTAGGAGTGCAATAAGCTTGAATAACACTATACAACTGGTGGCACAGAACTTTGGGGTTTCCTTTGCTGCTGACAAGATGGAGGGTCCTACTACTTAGCTTTCTTATGGAGTGTTAGCTTTTTGCCTTTTGTCAGGAAGTAGGCTGGGCTTATCATCTTAAACGGATTACCTGAAAACTCCTCTGGAAGTTTAACTTTGCATGACTTATGCTGATGGGCAGGGTCTTTTATCCCTGTCTGAAGGTGGTAACAGCAGTAACCCTCTTGTGGTTGACAATAGGGCAGATCATCGGTTAAATTCGATCTTTCTGAGATACTGCAATGGCTATTCACTTTGGATGTCCCTGGTGACAGTGTGGTCTTTGCTCTGATGTAGAAACCATGAAGGAAGTGGCTGCATAAAAGGATCTCATAAAAAATAATCTTTATTCTTCCATGATTGTTCTATAAAAGGGTAGGCTACGTTTCGACCCACATGAGGCCTTTTTCAGCTTGAAAAAGGCCTCATGTGGGCCGAAACGTAGCCTATTCTTTTATAGAACAATCATGGAAAAATAAAGATTATTTTTTATGAGATCCTTTTATGCTGCCACTTCCTTTATCGTTTCTCGGACTGTTTGTGGAGGCTCAGACTCTGTGCACAGTGGCTTGCATTTATCCACTCCTCCTGCTGGGATTTGCATTGAGTGCTGCTGTATCTTGTTTCCTCTGGATTTACTCTGATGCATTGATAATGGTGACACATGTCCTCGGGATTGTTAATTCCATTAAATACAATTTAAGGAAAATCTTGTTTTTACTTGAAGGGAATTAGATTTACAGAATAATATAGAAAAATATAGATTTGCATTGAAGAAGCAAAAGCATCATCAATTTGTGAAAGATCTGAACAAATGTAAAGAGAATAGGGCATATTTATTCCTGAATAGGATAACAAATAAAGGGACTGACACAAAGGACTCTTCCTCGGACACAGATTTTTCTAAGGCACACCAGAAAACCCATTAAGGGTTCCCCTATCGTACCTGTAACATGGGCAAAGGAGGAATGGGGTGGGGCAATGTGGGTGGGATGGAAATGCCCAATTTCAAGGTTGGTCTCCCACTGCCATGGGGCCATCTCTCCCGACTTGTTCTAATTTGGCCTCCTCACCTGCTCCTGTGTTACAACAAACCTTTTTCAGAGGGAGTGATTTGAAGTCTTTGGGGAAATTTGGGAACCCAAGGTGTAGGTTTGGCCACATGTGAACTGGAGAGAATATCTGTAGCTTTGCCAACTTGCACATCTAACTTAACCAGAAAACAATGTAAGTATTGTACTAAGACCTGCAGACAAAGGGAGGAATTTGGTGATATTTGACCAAGAACAATATAATGATATGTGTCTTCAAATTCTTAGAGACAAGGAAAGCTATAAACCTTTGATGAGTGATCCCAAAGCAAAATATAAGGAGGAGGTGGCACTGATCCTAAATGAAGCCTGCACATTAGAGCTAAATAAGGAGGAATTTATTTGTTTTATTTCCACTGTTTCAATAACTAGACACTTTTTATGGCCTCCCTAAAGTCCATAGGGGGCTGAATCCCTTCAAATGTCAGCCAATAGTGTCTGGAATAGATTCTCTGATGCAGAATTTGGGTACATATCTCTAGATCAAATTCTTTGTCTTGTCATTACCATCTTAAATTAGGAATGCTACAGATTTACTGTTAAAACTGGATGATATACGCATAGATGAACATATTCTTCTATGTAGTATTGACATTAAGGCCCTGTACAACTCAATCCCGCATGAATGTGGGATGGAGGCTGTAGAATATTTTTTAAGTACAACTCAAATTACATAATGATTTTGTATTGAGACTTTTACATTTCATGTTGACCTATAACTACTTTTTACTTAACACATGGGTCTACCTTCAGCTCAGGAACATCCTAATTTGCTCTTGGGCTGGTGGGAAGACACACAGGAGTTTGGTGAGCCATTACAACATAAAATCGCTTTCTGGGGCCACTATATAGATGGAGTGATAGTTATCTGGACGGGACGAAGGATGTGTTTGTATTATTCGTGAAGTTGAATAAAAATAACATCAGGTCCTGTAAGCACACGGCCGCTGTCTGGCTAGGTGTTTGTTAGTATTCCATAGCAACTGAGGCCACGGGGATTTTTAGGGGATGTAGTCCGCCCATAAACTGCACAGGGATGAAGGATCTGTGATGACGTCACCATCTTGTGATGGGGGGAGCATGTAACTCACTCAGGATAAAGGACCTGTGATGACATCACCATAATGTGATCAGGGGCGGAG